>NW_012140636.1:653952-658875 GCF_000956105.1 Propithecus coquereli | reverse complement strand
ACCTAATTGTACAATTTGAACATCAATTAATAACAAAATAAAAGGTCTTTGTTTTGGGAAGAGAAAGAGTCTGATAACATGCCTGTGGAATTATATCCTATCTTCTTTCCTTCGTTTCCTTCTTTCATAATGAAATAAAAGCAGGACTGCTCTATCACAAGCAGGGAAAGTTATGTCAAAAGAATGCATGTAAAAGTCATTACTCGAGGGAAGGCTGTGTTCTCAAGAGGTTAAAGCAAGAGCTTGGAGACACTGACTTTTCTTTAATGCTCTGTGTTGCTTTGTTCAACCAGAACATTTTTGCTCCAACCCACCACCATTGTAGCCTTGAGGATGTTATTTTTCTATTTGAGCTTCAGGATCAGAATGCATTGCTTCTTCACCTTGGCAAAACTCACTACTAGAAAGAAGTAGCATTTTCTATAAAAGACACGAGAGCCTTGTCTATGAAATATTGAGGTCTGAATAGTGTTTCCTGAAAATTTGTGTCCACCCAGGACCTCAGAATGTAACCTTATTCGGAGATAGGGTCTTTGCAGATGTAATTAGCTAAGAATCTCAAGATCGTACTGCATCAGGTTAGGCCCCAAACGAATGACAGGTATTTTTATAAGAAGAGGTGAAGATGCACAGAGACACAAGGAGAAGGCTATATAAAGATGGAGACAGAGATTGGAGTGAGGCAACTACAAGACGGGGAATGCCATGGATTACTGGAAGTCTCCAGAAGCTGAAAGAAGCAAGCAAGGATTTTTTTCCTAGACCTTTCAGAAGGGCATGGCTCTGGTGACACCTTGATTTCAGACTTCTGGCCTCCAAAACTTTGAGAAAATAAATTTCTGTTGTTTTAAACCAACAAATTTGTGGTATTAATACAGCAGCCCTAAGAAACTAATATAGTATAGTAGATAATTCTTAGTCTCTACTTTATCTCAGAAAGCAGGGAGGCCCCAGGATTTAGTGGGGAGAAGAATCCTTCCTTCTGTGAACTTTCCCATCACTGTTCATCGCATATAATCTTCTGTTTTCCTCCTCTTACTGGTAGCCAATATATGGATGACTTACCTGGGGAATTAGAGTCCTTGCAAAGCATCCCTGAAGTAATTTTAAGCTAGGTAGTATCTGAGTAATGAATAATGGGGTTCTTTCAAGTTTTGTTCAATTGTTTTTGTTTGTTTGTTTGGTTAGAGACAGGGTCTCACTCTGTTGCCCAGGCTAGAGTGCAGTGGCATCATCATAGCTCACTGCAACCTCAAACTCCTGGGCTGAAGTGATCCTCCTGCTTCAGCCTCCTGAGTAGTTGGTATTACAGGCACCCCTGCTTGGCTAATTTTTCTATTTTTTGTAGAGACAGGATCTCTCTCTTGCTCAGGCTGGTCTCAAACTCCTGGCTTAAGCAATCCTCCCACCTGAGCTTCCCAAAGTGCTAGGATTACAGGCATGAGCCACCATGCCGAGCCTTCAACTGTTTTCGAAGGTATATAGATGCCATAATCACAACCACTGTGTACCGTAGGGTAGGTTGTGTACTTCACAACGCTGGGGGTAGCATGCATCTGAATGTCAATATGCAGAAGAGTAGAACAGTGCACAATGTGAACAGACATATGGTTGCCGTGATTTATAAAATACAATTTCATATAAAAGCATTATTGAATTAATAGCAGTTGTTTGTTACGTATTTTTCTCCATCATTGGATTTTTAAATTACAACTACTATTCTGTAAGTGGCTATGACTTTCTTAAAAAGATGTCCTTACACAAAAAATATTTAACTTTGCTGCGCTAATAAGCCCATAGCCTGCTAGTCTCTTTTATCTTTCCCTATCATTTGTCACCCATATTAATCAGTCCCAAAGCTCTACCCATTCCTTCTTCATAATATTTCTTAAATACTGTCTGCCTTCTGCATAAAAATCACTTTACTCCAGGTGTTCAGGATTTCCAGGTAGGATGACTATAAGCAGATTCCTGTACCATTGCGTTTTCCATCTTTTGACTCCTGTTTATTTGTGACAGAATTGCAGATTAATGTCTATAAAAATAATTTTTTATTATGTCAATCCTTTGGTCAGGAACTCTCACTGACTTCCTTTTACTTGTAGAATTAAATCCAAGTTTCTCAGTCTTTCATTCGAACTTCTGTTTACTTATTCTGTCTGATCTCTTTTCTTACCACTTCCTATTACTATGTTTTTGAAGTTTGTGCATTGACTCTACAACAATGTTAAACAGCAACAGTGAAATTTTGATTTCCCTCTATTGCTTCCCATTTCCATCTTTTGGCTTGGAAGTTCTAGAAAGAGGACATACATGAGGCATACAGAGGAAGAAGATCTGGCTCAAAATTATTCATTCGTTTTTAGCTTTAGAGACCCTGCTTTATAATTGTAATGTGAAGTAGATTTCAAGAAACTTTCCATACATATTGTAAATGCACGTATCTTAACTATTAAAAACTATTTTAAACATTAAAAACATTTTAATTTCTCATGTAATCATATTTTTATTTTTGGAAGGTTTATATAGCATTATTGTCACTTCCCAATAATTATTGTATTATTAATAAAAAGTAAAATTTCAGCCTTTTCCATTTACATCTCATATGAAAATAGATCTTCACATTAAAAAGCAGTGGTAGTAGTCCTTCTAAGGCTAGTCGAGTATTAATTAAAGTTCTGTTGCTAATATCTCATACTTTCTATATTAATAGTGAGGTTTACTATATATAAGCCGTTACAGTAGATGTCACTTATTACTTAATATGTGAAACTTCAAGCTTGCAGAATTGATAAAATAGGGAGCTAATATATTAGCTCAAGTTAAGAAGTTTTCCCGAGGAATACATCATGTGTTAGTTATCTATCTGTTCAGGTCCATTAACATATTTTAAAAGTACAAAAGGTAAGAGAATTCAAGGCAGAATAGAAATTCCTAGGGATTTGCAATGGAAGGAAACAATGAATGAGCAAATAATGAAGTAGGGAAGGTGTTGCTAAGATCTGTCCAAATGTTCGAAACTGAAGGCAAAAATTGCTGGTCGCTAGGTGCAATGATCATCTGGAATGCTGTTATCTGACAATGCCCAGCAAACCACAGTAATGATCACCATAGCAATCTTTTCCTTCCTGAAAGCTTTGGACTCAGCCAATTGGAGAATTTGTTTTCCATGGTAATATCTCTCCAATTCTGTAATTAAAATATCAAATAGGATTTTGCCAAATTAACTTTTCAGAATCCCATCTGTCCTTAAAGATTAGGGTACCTGAATAATCATTTTTATACTGTTCTAATACAACTGCTGGAAAAATAATAACTGTGTTTTGACTGCAGCAACCCACATTTATTAATTGGAGCTGCAATGCCACTACTGACATTGGCAGAGTGGGAAAAAAACCCATATGTTATTTAGGCTGGTTCTGAATATCTGTTTTTTTCCCCTTTAGTGTTTATCCACATGAAGCTGAAGAAAGTATAAAGGCCAAATGAAAATCTGATGGTTATTCAACCAGAAAATGTCAACAAATCAGGAAGTTTTTTTTTTTAATCTAGAAAACTCTGCTTAGAAATAGATGTTAGAAATAAAGGCAAAAATAAAGGTTAGAAAAAGCATGAAATGAGTTTGGACATCAAAAATTTGACATGTACAACCTATATACATTGTTTTATTCCTTGTGAAAATGTCAAGAATGCCATCATTTATTATTGGCTACATGTTAACAACTCAAAGTAACCTATCATAGTAGCAGAGATGAAAAGCACTCAACCTGGAGTTGGGAATAATGGTCAGGAAAGTGGTGTTTAAAAACGGTGAGAGAAAACCAACCACAGGGATGAGGAATGGGTAACAGATAGATAAGAAATGCTCCCTTGCAAACTACACATGACCCCAAGTCAATCCGAAACAACATTCCCACATATTCTCTGATCTGGGTGGCACCAAAAATGGGCCCATTGAAGGTCAGTAGGAAAAACAATTACCAACTTCATCTACTATCTTGCAGTTATGTTTGTTATATGGTGTGAGTAAATCTTTTGAACCAAGCATGGGTCTGCTCACACAGCACTACGTAATATAAAACCCATACTAATATTACCATTCCATAATAAAAACATAACAACTACCCCCACTGTTTATCTTGAATTCTAAACTGGATGCAATGCAGTTATTGAAGATCATAATGAAGTCAATTTCTATTAAATGTTACAATAGCATTTCTTACATTATAGTGTTGCTTATACTTGGACATTTTGCAAAACTTTGGTCTTACCTTCTTACCCCTTAGAAGGTCAGATTTGGGTGCTAGTTAAGCAGGCAGATGGACGGCAGGTTAGATCACATGAGGTGATTACCTGGTGTGCTAGGAGGAACAGGAGCAGAGTAAAAGCAAATGGAGTCTTAGAGAATTAAGAATGAAAACCAAGGCCAGGTGTGGTGGCTCACACCTGTAATCACAGCACTCTGGGAGGCCAAGGTGGGGGGGATTGCTTGAGGTCAGGAGTTCGAGACCAGCCTGAGCAAGAGTGAGACCCTATCTCTACAAAAAAATTGAAAAAATTAGCTGGGCATGGTGGTGAGCACCTGTAGTCCCAGGTACTTGGGAGGCTGAGGTAGGAGGATTGCTTGAGCCCAGGAGTTTGAGGTTGCAGTGAGCTGTGATCACAGTACTGCATTCTAGCCAGGGTGATAGAGTGAGACTCTGTCTCAAACAACAACAACAACAACAACAAAAAATCCAGGAAAACCAAATTTGTTATCATTTCGAAGAGGTAATCCTAGACTAGGAATGGGAGACAGGCCCAGGAGACAGGAGTTCAGAGCTTGTAAAATAGCACTAGTATTCAAGAGGATTCTCTTGTTTTAATTTCAGTTACTAATATCATGGAAAATATGCACATAATAAAAAAAATTAAACAAGTACA
>NW_012140636.1:640538-642242 GCF_000956105.1 Propithecus coquereli | reverse complement strand
TATCTGGATATTTCACTTTGAGTGGGCTTGATATAATCATAAGAGTCCTTGTAAGAGGGAAGAAGGAGATTAGAGTGAGTAGAAGGCAATGGGCCGTGGAAACAGACTGGAGTCGGTGTTGCCACAAGCCAAGGAATGCCGGCAGCCTCTAGAAGGTAGAGGAAGCAAAAAACAGATTCTCCCCTGGAACTTCCAGAAGAAACTAGCCCTGACTGCATCTTGAGTTTTAGCTCTGTAAGATTCATTTTGAACTTCCAGCTTCTAGAACTTTGAGAGAACAAATTTTTATTGTTTTAAGCCACTGAGGTTGTGGTCATTTATTAAAGAAGCAACAAGAAAACCAATATACCTTTTCAGAGTGATAAGAGAGATGAGAGAAAGAGACACAGAGGGAACAATGAAGATGACGAGGTTGATGGTGGTGATGACGCAGTTTGAAACCCTTGATTTAGCTGTGTCTAAGCCAGCACCATCTCTGCATATTGCAGGTACTTGGCTGATACATTTCTTTTAAAGCCTGAATGATTTATATTTATTGCTACTACCTACAACTGAAAGAGTCTTGACAATACAGGGTAGCTATATCATTTTCAGATTTTCTGATTGGTAAAATATAATGAAAATGAGAGTACAAAGCAGACAAGTTTCTTCTCTCCCTTGCACACAGGTAAAGTGGATTAATTGAAGAAAGAAGAATTTTTTCTGAATGTGTTAGTGTAACTGAGAACATTCAGATGAAGACAGTATTAGAGCTGAAAAATGCTCAAAAATCCTCTAAAGGAAAAAGAAAGTACAGTCAATGTTTTAGTTGGTCAGTATTGAATCAAACTTGCTCATTGTCTTTGGATAAGATCATAAAGGACCTAACATTTGGAAGAAATTATTTTCCGTGAAATGATTGAAAAAAAAAGGATTGATGGTTCTTCGCTTGGACTACTTACCATTTCTCTGTATAATTAATTGAGATTGATTCTAAACAGATATTTATATGCCTGCTACCTCTTAAATATCTGAGTTCTCCAGGGTTGTGTTCTAAGCCCTGTTCACTGATTCTCCATACAGAACTCTTACATGTGTGATTGCATCTGATGTCATAATTTTAATGACCACTTATATTCAAATAACTTATAAATCTGTATCAATAGCCCAAACCTCTCTCTCCAAATCCTTTTGCTCAATGATTATCTTTGCTTAGTAGATCCACAGACACCTTATCATGATCAAACAAGAACTCATTATCCCTTCCCCTTGACCACACCCCGTCAGTCCTGCTTTGCTCTCTGCGTGCCCTGTTCAGTTAATGGTACCACCATCCATCATCTAAGTGTCCTTGATTTCTCTCATCTCTTTTGCATCTTTTTTACATCTTCAATCATGAAATTCTAATGATTCTACCTTCTAAATATATCTTTTATTTTTCTATTTCTCTGTATCTCAAATGGAAAAAAGTTTAGTAGTTCAGATTTTCACTATTTCCATACTAGCCTTTCTTCTCTGTTTTCTCCTCCTCCTCCTCCTCCTCCTCCTCCTTCTTCTTCTCAGACATCCTACATGGAGATAAATCCAGAGGATTTTTACTTCTGACAAGCTTGTGTCAGACTTACCTCCCACCTCTGCCAATAGCAGCTTTTAAAAAAACTGAATGAAATAATAAATTGGTTTAAAAATATCAGAGAGCTAGGCAGGCAGAAACTAGGAAGCCAC
>NW_012140636.1:638354-640488 GCF_000956105.1 Propithecus coquereli | reverse complement strand
AATTAAGAATGCCTTCTCTTATCAGTCAGTCAATGTTGTATCTTAGCATCTTTCCCAGTTAGCCAACTCTCTACTGTCCACCCAAACACTTTGTGATTTATAAAACAGGCTATTATAAATCTACATATTGTTTTCTATGTTGTAATTTTTAAAAATCTTTTCTAACATTTTGAGTTATGTGGAGTTTTAAAAAATAAATTTATTAACTCTATTTTTCTGCTCCATTTTTATATGCCCATGGAGTCAACAGAACTGTAATCTAGATTTTAAAATATATGTCGCTTATGCTCAGAGACATGGGAGTAGAGGGAGGCTGCTAAAACTCTCAATGTGAGCAGAGCTGGAAACCACAACCTAATTTATCAGTTTGGCATGTATCTGTTAGCAGCCTCGTTCTCATATTTGCAGAAACGTTAATGTCTGCTTTCTGTTGCCTCCCCACAACAAACTAGCCACAAAAAGAAATGAAGAGAGAGAACCAAAAAGTCTATGGAGGCCTTTAGCATCAGAGGTTTTCTGTTATTGCACTTGGTTTCTCTCTCAAACATCTGTTCTGCGCAGTCTGAGGAACGCCTATTTATTACTGCTGCAATGCAGCCCTTTTTTGTTTAGAGTTCTTCATCACTGCACACTTCTGCCATAGCTAGGCTTTAAGTTTATACTTACACACACTTAGCCACTGACTCCAAACCTGACTTCGTGCTAGGTTATTAGGAACTGAAGTAGCTTAGGAGCTTCCTACGTCTCACATGTGCTTTAACCAAAACTGTGCCTGTTCTGGGTGGCGAGTTTCCTGACTTGGTTGGGTCTTAAGCCCAGATCGCTGATGAAGAGTTCTACTTCAAAACCTTCGGTGCCATTTTCAATTAAAAATCTTGGGCAAAACCACCTCAATCTGTCAGAAATTTTCTAACAATGTCAATCCTCCAAAGGGAAGTTGTTGAGATCTTGCTTCATTTCTTCTCCAAGTAGCTCCTTCATCAGTATGCAATTTTTCCCATACAACTAACCTAGAGGCAAGCTCTGTATAACAAGAAGTCTTGAGGAAAAACACCAGGTAATGAGACTTTTACCCAAGACAACAGGTGCCTGAACGTCTTACACAACTAAGAGCAAAACAGAGATCTCCAAGGGAACTGGCTACAGGTACCTAAACCAAGAAGTACTGCTAGCCTGTTGTTACTCGGTGTTCTAAATTCAGCCTCATCTGGAACTCTGTTACACTTGCAGGCCATCAAAAACCAAAGCAGACCAGAAGGGGGTGTGAGAGTTTTAGGAGAGAGAAGTGGAAAAGTGTGGACATAATTGTCTAAAACTTCTTTTGATGCTTTCAGTTTGTCTTTAGGGTGTGTGGATGGATCAGCCAGGTGTAAAAGATGACAGACAGAAGGAACACTATTTAAATATAATGATGCTTGGATGCAAATCTTTAAAACAGTTCACATAAGCTCTGTTATGATTAGAATCCAAATGCCACCTCTTTTCAACATTAACAAAATTATATTCTATCCCCACATGTTGCTTTAGGCATCTCATTTACCAACACACTTGGACATCAGATAAGCATAAATTAAAGTATATAATTTATAGCGCATAAAATCACAGAATGCTTATTGATTTCTAAATCAGGATAATATATTTTAGCTGGTGCAATCATTTATCAATAAATCTTAATTGAATTTCCAAGCTAGAGTCTGCAGGGCAAATGTACTCTAGTTTTCTTTAGGTTTTCAGAAACATTTAGCCAAAATGTTGTGAATATTCCCTAACTAAATGTAACTGGATCACCTTGCAACAAAGATGATTCAATTCTCTCAATTTATTCAATTGAAAATCATTCACATATTCTAGGTCTAAGGTTTTCAACTGCTCTATAAATGTAATTAGCTTTTCCTATAAACTACATTCCAACCAGGAGAATATTACTAAATATTACTCTTTCTCCTTTAAATACATTTTCAAATTTCAGTCCTACTTTCAGTACAATCACACATTAAACCTTTACCTCTGGGATAAACAGAAAGATGACTTGATATATTAAAAAGACTATTTCCAGGCCGGGCGCGGTGGCTCACGCCTGTAATCCTAGCTCTCTGGGAGGCCGAGGCGGGTGGATTGTTTGAGCTCAGGAGTT
>NW_012140636.1:634515-637937 GCF_000956105.1 Propithecus coquereli | reverse complement strand
TAGGACTTTGACTTGAAGAAAACAATGGTGGCAGCATTCACTTTCGAATTTTAGTTTTCAATGCCTCATTTTATATGAAATGTTCAAGGTTAATTTATACAATTTTCTTAAAATTGCATTTCCATTAATATGGTCTGTCTTCACCGAGTTCCCTCAAAAACACTCTGAAACAAGAGCTTAGGTGCAGATAGTGTATTTGGGAGATGATCCCACATGGAGGCAAATTGAGGAAGCCAAACTGAGATGGAGAAGCAAGAAAAGCCAGTAAAGAGTGCATTGATAAGCAAAGTATTCAAATGTAAGTGGGAAACTGGGGCTTAATTGTGTTGGGACCTGCAGAGAAACTCTATATGCCATATATGGAAATAAATGAAGACCAACAACAGGCAAAGGCTATATTCAGAGCTTGCTATAGCAAGAGAGCCAGTCGGTTGTGTTTTGGGACAGGGAGGCAGAGGAGAGGGAAAGCTTTATAGTGGAAAAAAGGGAAGGCCTCATTCAGGTCTGCCTTGATTGGATGCTGTCAGCATGGGGAAGCTGTAGGTAGGCTAACTACAAGTGAGGCATCTTATGTGATTGGTTAGGGGTGCTTATTTGGCTTTCTCTGGTTTGTACTAAATTGGAGGCAGGGACAAAAATTAGGGAAGCTGTCTGTTATTAATCAAGTACTGGCCATTTGGGGCCAATTGGTATAGGGATTAGTTTTTTACTTCCTGGACTGTTTGATAGAGATAGTGGTCTCACTTCCTGCATGTCTGACTTGTAGATAGTAGGCTGGCTGGCTGTAGATACGGGTTAGTTTCCCAGGGTGGTTGCTGCAGATTGTAGGTCTGGCCATTGTCTATGTATTCTGTCTCTCACATGCTTTAGAGTGATCTTGCTGGAGGCTGGGAAGCCTGGGGCATTTTGTCACCTATTTCCAGCCCCATTGGTTGTCGTTGCTTTGAGTGACTTGAATAGAGCAAACTCCCAAAGCCCCAGAGAAAAGCCTCTGGCAGGCAAGAGAGACACAAGCATTTGAGGCGGGAAGCTGTCAGCATGTTGGAACTGTCTTCTGCGGTTGACCTCTTTGTAACTTGATTACATTTGCAAAGACCCTATTTTCAAATAAGGACACATTCTAAAGTTCTAGGTAGATGTGAATTCTGTGGGACATCATTCAATCCAGTTCAAGAGGTAAAAATTAACTTGCTCAAAACTGATTCCCTGAAAGCTGGTCTCCAAGAAAAAGGAGTTGGCCTTCTACAAAGCTCCATGACATCTGGCCACAGTCAAACCTTAAGGCAGTCAGTCCTAGCCAACCATCAGTCCTACACTTGAGCTCCTGATCATGTCAGGGGAAGGGCTCATGCTTGCTGCAAATGTAAAAGCTAAGCTCAAGAACAGGCCTAGAGCCAAGCTTCTGCCATATCATCTTGTTATAGTATCCTAGTCCCTGATCCCCTGGGGGAAGGGGCCAATGTTTCCTGATCATGCATCTTAAAAGCCTGCAGACCAGGGATTAGGATCCATTTCCCAGAATGTGACATCAGACCATGTTAACACTCTGTGTTCTACCTCACAATACAACAGGGGACCTGCACACTTGTTACTGCTCCCGTCTCCTTGACATTTTCCCACAATACTTTGCTTTAATAGGATAGGTGTGTGTACTGTCTGGCCGTTGGTTGTTTTTGCATGACAGTATATTATTTTATTACAACACCACTCTCTGAGGTAAATATACAGTCATCACGCTAAATTTCATGCAACTGAAGCTAACTTCTTTAGCTGATTAAACAGAAAAGGGAGTTTGTGGTTAGCTCACA
This sequence comes from Propithecus coquereli, assembly GCF_000956105.1. NCBI lineage: Eukaryota > Metazoa > Chordata > Mammalia > Primates > Indriidae > Propithecus > Propithecus coquereli. The sequence continues at coordinate 636,129 of NW_012140636.1, read as the reverse complement.
GGAGTGTTTGGAGGTCTGGAGAACTAGACTTGAAGTTAAATTCCTAGGAGCAATTCTAAAAAGCACACAGCACAGTTGGCTCAAAGAAGCAGCTGCTGCCTCTGTTGCTGTCCCACAGAGCACTACGGAAGGTACTGCCAACTCGCAGCTCCCTGCCTAGGCCATTTCTGTGCCAGGAACTTGACCTTGACATCACTGAGAAATTGCATACTCTGTCACTGCCATCACCAAAAGAAGGCAGCGCTGTTATCTCCCATGCCAGAAAAATGGATTCTGACTGGAGCCTTCTTCTCTCGTCACTCACTTACTGCTCAAATTGTCATGTGTACGAGTCTGACAGAAGCCAAAGCGGCTCTCACGTCCCTAGGCCCAGTTGCAAGACAGGCTGGGAATTTAGTTTTCTGCATTCTACTTTGCGGCAGCAGGACTCTTAAGATTGGGAATCTTCCAATATGGTAACATGGTTTTCAAAATATGCTCAGTAGTTAGAAAACATGACAAATATGCACACCCAACATAGTAAGCCATCTTATTTTACCTGCGAGGAAACTCAAAGTCAGGAAATTTCAGTGACATGTTTAATGTTACACAGCCAGAAGGGGTAGAATCAGGCTATAAATCTAGGTCTATCTGACTTGAAATCCCACACCCTTGTTCTCTGCCTTTTTTTGTCCAAACCAAAAATATATAGATAAGTACATACTCTTATACATAGAATTCTAAAGTAAGAACAGTTCTGTTATTGTTACCAGTGTTGACAGTGTGGGTCAAATGGGAATGTGTGGTGGGCATCAGTTTTGTTTTTTTGTGTGGGTTTTTTTGGGGAAGGGTCGCTCATCATCCCTCTCTCTTCTTCTGGTAATAGCATCCCTTCCTTTGGAAAGCCATCCCTCTCCAAATACATATGGACCCAGTGGGACTGTTGTTACAGCATTCTTATCCCATCCTGCAGGAGTGGTCATGCAAATTAGGCTAGCCTATCCTTGACCTCATCCCCTTGGCCACAGCGATTGGCTCAGGGATAGGCATATTACCCAAGCCAGGTCTAAGAACTCCTAAGAGTTCTTCTTAGGACTTTTGCGAAAGTCAGTGTAAGAGACACCCTTTGTGGTTGGCTGAGTAGTGGCTCTCCCAAAGATGCTGACATCCAAATCCCTAGAACCTGTGAATATGTTGCCTTTCACCATAAAAGAGATTTTTCAGATATGATTAAATTGAGGATCTTGAGATAAACAGACTTATCCTGGATTATCTGGATATTTCACTTTGAGTGGGCTTGATATAATCATAAGAGTCCTTGTAAGAGGGAAGAAGGAGATTAGAGTGAGTAGAAGGCAATGGGCCATGGAAACAGACTGGAGTCGGTGCTGCCACAAGCCAAGGAATGCCAGCAGCCTCTAGAAGGTAGAGGAAGCAAAAAACAGATTCTCCCCTGGAACTTCCAGAAGAAACTAGCCCTGACTGCATCTTTAGTTTTAGCTCTGTAAGATTCATTTTGAACTTCCAGCTTCTAGAACTTTGAGAGAATAAATTTTTATTGTTTTAAGCCACTGAGGTTGTGGTCATTTATTAAAGAAGCAACAAGAAAACCAATATACCTTTTCAGAGTGATAA
>NW_012140636.1:617559-632265 GCF_000956105.1 Propithecus coquereli | reverse complement strand
GAGAGAGAATAATTAGAAGCAATATTTGAAGAGATGATGACTTAAATTTTCTAAAACTTATGAAAGATACCAAGTCACAGTTTCAAGAAGGGTCAGGAATTCCAATCAGAATAAATTCAAAGAAAACCATATCTAGGCACATTAGAGTCAAACTGCTGAAAATCAAATACAAAGAAAATCTTAGAAGCAGCCAGAAGAAAAAAATTTCTCTTTAAAGAGACAACAGTAAGACTTCTCAACAGAAAATGATGGAAATAACAAATAATAGAACAGCTTCCATAAACAAGTGAAAGCAAGTTCCTTAGAATTACAAACTAGTGAAAATATCCTTTAAAAATTAAAATAAGATGGATTATAGAAGGTGAAAGTTAAATGATAAAACTTCTAGATTAAATTATAACAAACTATCTTCATGGTCTTGGAGTAAGTCATTATTTCTTAGATAAAACATAATAACCAGAATAAATACCACTGATAAATTAGACTTCATTAAAATTAAGATAAAAACTTATATTCTTTGAAAGATACCATTAAGAAGTGAAAAGTAAGCCAAAGTTCAGAAAAACGTATTCACAAGACATAGATCCCCCAAAAGACTGTTACCCACCAGAAAAGTTAAAAAGTAAAAAGATTAACTATACTAAAGTGTTAGTGAGACTGTGGAGAAACTGGAACTCTCATACATTGCCGGTGGGAACGCTAATTGTTACGACCACTTTGGAAATTTGTTTGGCAGTATCTGTGGAACTGTTTACCATGAGACACAGCAATTTTATTTCTAGTAAAGAGTGCTTACGTTCACCAAATACATGTACGAGAGTATTCATAGTAGCTTTATTCATAATCACATATATCTGGAAACAACCCAAATCTACATCAATATGATAATGGATAAACCAACTGTGGTATATTCATACAATGGAATATTCAGAAAACTACCACTACATGCAAGAAAATGGATGAGTCTCACAGACATATGTTGCACAAAAGAAACTAGGCACAAAAGAGTATATATTGTATGAGTCTTTTAATATGAAGATCAAAAGGAAAAACTAATTTATGGTTATAGAAGTCAGGATAGTATTCCCTTTGGGGAAGTATTGATTAGGAGAGGCCTACAGGAGACTTTTGTAGTGCCGAAAATGCTCCATTTCTTGATCTGGGTTGTGTTTATGTGAGTGTATTCATGTGTAAAAATTCATTTCGATGTAATGAAAAACTTTTAGAAAAACAAAAATTGAGAGAATTAATCAATAGTAGGTATGCACTAAAAGAAATAATAAGGGGAGTTCTTCAGTCAGAAAGAAAATGATTCCAAATGGAAGCAAGCAAATGTAAGAAGTGGTAAAGAACAACAGAGAGGTCAAAACTGGGTAAATATTAGCTGCATAAAACAATTATAGCAATGTCGAATGACATTTATAATTATAGAATTAAAATACTGACAACAATAGCACAAAAGGAGGAAAGGAGTAGTTAACAGAGTTAAAGTCTTCTAAAGTGCTGTTCGTTTTAAACGTATTAAGTCTTTGAAATCTGGTAAGTATTTTACCCTTTATAACACATCTCAATTTGGGCTAGCCACATTTTAAGTGCTCAAATATGGATACTAGCTAACATATTGGACAGCCCGGCTCTAGAGTAGTGGTTCTCAAGAGGGAGGAATTTTGTCCCCAGTGGGTATTTGGTAATGTCTGAAGATATTTTTGATTGTCATAACTGGGGGAGGTGCTAATGGTGGCTAATGAGTAGAAGCCATGGATGCTGTTAAACATCTTACAATATACACAGAACAGCCTTCCCCATTCCTAATAAAGACTCTTCGTCTAAAATGTCAACTGTAATGTGGTCGAGAAACCCCGCTTTAGAGTAACCTCTAAAATAATATTTAGAAAGTGTATAACCAATAAGCAAATGGTGGTGGTGGGGAGAATGAACAATAAAAATGATTTGGTTAATTCAAAAGAGTAAAATAATGGAAAGAAAAAGGGCACATAGAACAGGTGGGGACAAATAGAAAACAAATAGTAATATTAGTAAAATCACATTAAATATTAATGGATAAATATTCCAAGACTAAAATTGGCAGATGGAAAAATGCCCAACTACATGCTGCAAATGAAACATGTTAAATATAAGGATGCAGAAAATTTGAAGGTAAAATTGTTAAAAAGTCTAGACCATGCAAATTCTAACCAAAACAAAACTGGTATAGCTATACCAATATCAAAATAGATTTTAGTGCAAAATGTACTACTAGAGGCAAAGAAAGATATTTCCTAATGATATAAGGGCCTTCTATTAGAGTGACAGAAGTGATTGATTTAAAATGCCAGGTGACCATATTACTTCACTGATATAAATCTTTCACTCTCCCCATTGACCTTGGATAAAGCTAAAGCTACAATTATGGCAGATAAGATGCTCCATGAATCACCTGCTTCACCTCTAACATCTCAAGTCATTTCTTTCCTCAAAATTTATGTTTAGGAGTGTTGAAGAACATGCAATTAATCAAAATCACCATATTGTTTTATACTCTCAGTGCTTTTGCTCATATTAGTGCCTCTATCTGGAATGCTTCTTTTTGTGGAAATTATCTGAAAAAATTCTATTTATCTTTCAGAGATGTATTCTGCTATATCCTACCTACAGTTTTTCTTTTTTTTTTTTTTTGAGGAAAATGAACATTTATGCTTTAGTATATTTACTAACTGGATGTCCTGTGGTCTGTGTGCATCTATCTAAAGGTTTTCTGATTGATTTCCACATATAATTCTTCACTCCTTGGTATACCTCATAAACACTTTAAAAATAATTTTTTGTACTATAGTTGTTTATATATTCTGCCTTTTCTTCTAGCCAGCAGGAAGATATTAGGCACTTATTAACTTTTATTGGACTTAATGTATTTGTGTTGGTAAATTGCAGTAGTCTTAGAGAAATACTTGCTATGAAATTGTCTAAAATTTTTACGATTGTATTTTGCCAAGAAATATATTTCTTTTAGATTCAGCTAACTTGTAAATTTTTTATATAATGATTTTAGTGTTTGTTTTATATTTCAGGATATTATGAGGGTACAAATATTTTGGTTACATTTTATGTCTTTGCCTCACCCAAGCAAGGATTATAGTGTTTTTAAAACTAAAAGTTCATTATTCTTTTCTAATTTTATTAATTTTATACTTATGAATGGAGTCATGTGGGCTGTTAATATAATTAGTTCTTCCAGTACAATTTCTGAGAGTGTTTATATTGCTCTTCTAGATTCCTTGATTCTTTTTCATAGCATTGTTAGTTTTCTAGATTGATCTAACCAAATTGTAATCAGTATAGGAATTAACTTGAAAATTTTGCATTTGTATATATTTTTATAAAATAACATACTTTTTAAATAAAAAGTATTACTGCATAGTTTATGAGAATTTAGAGTAGAATTTTCAGAAATTATTCAATGTAGTACTATCAACCACAGAGCTATCATTAGGAAAAGCTGCAATGACAAGGTTTGAATTTTTGGATGGGTTTCAAAATGTGTTCAGCTGATTCTACAGTTCTTTTTGCTAGGCTTACAAATTAAAATAGCCAAAGTAATTTCTTAGATGAATTGATATATAAGCAGGCTAATGATGTTTGAATAATTTCAAAATAGAGGAATTTTAAATTTGTGTTATAGTAGATTGGGTAAGGATGAAAACTTTGAGTCAAATGGCCTGGATATGAATTCAAGCTTTCCACATCCTAGCTATAACCCTGGGCAATTTCCTTAATTTCCCTAAGACACAGGTTTGTTCATCTGCAAAATGCAGATAATAACATTACCTATTTAATAGGTTGTTTTTGAGGTTTAAATAATATAGATAAGACACTTATTATGGTTCCTTTTACATAGTAAATGCTCAATGAATATACTACTATAACAGATATAGCTAGATAAAATCAATAAAGTTAATTTAAGGGCTATTTTATTTTACATCTATCATGTATCTAAGTACTACTAATAGAAGCTATCATTTAGTGATCACTGTGCTAAATATTTTATATACCTTATCTCATTTGAATTTTACAATAACTTTGGGAGCTAGTATAATGTTCCTAATTTATGGATAAGTTAACTGAGGCTCCGAGAGTATATGGCTAAAGTTATATATTCAGGAAGAATATTTTGGGTGCTGGTCAGGTGGGAGGGGGGTTGGGGTGATGGGTAAACTCACAACTAATGGGTACAGAGAGCACTGTATGGGGGAAGGGCACGCTTGTAGCCCTGGCTTGGGCAAGGCAAAGGCATTATAGGTAACCAAAATATTTGTACCGCTATAATATTCTGAAATTAAAAAAGAAAGAATATTTTGACATGATCATTTGAAGCAGACATCTTAATGTCAGGGATATTTTGGTACAGTCTATAAAAACAAACCTTTAAACTTTCCGATTTTCCCTGCCAAATGAAAACAGCTTTATTATATTCTTTTCCAATTAAAAACAAAAAAGAACTCACATGTTGAAAACAATTCTGGCAATACAAGAAGATATAAGAATCACTTACAATTTCGCCACTCAAAAAGATAACCACCGTTAATATATTTGGTAAACATAAGCAGCAGACACTGCTAGCTGTCTGTCAAATATTCATTCCCCTCTTATTTCTTAACAACAGATCCAAGTTTTTGTTTGGATTAAGCTAAAATACTCACCTCCCCAGACAAGCGGTGGCACTGTGAACCAGTTCTGGCCCAGGAGATGCAAGCAGAAATCGTTGTGTAGGCTCTGCTGGAAAGGTGACTGATTTGCCTAGCAATCACCTTTTCCCTTTGCCTGCACGGAGTGCAAACATGCTAGGAGTAAAGCAGTCGTTTTTTGCCCAAAAGAACAAAATCGCATGCAGTCTGGCATAATGAAGCCTGAGTCCCTGGTGGCATTGGGGAGCCATTGTATCAGTCTTAAACTGCCTACTTTGGAAATTCTTGCTATAAGGAAAAACAACTTTTTGATTAATCCATGTTAATCTTGTCTCTGTTATGTGCAGCTAAGTGCAGTCTTAACAGATACACTAACATTCTGGAATTTTCTTCCTATTCTATTACAGTAAGCCTTAAAAGGTAATCTTATTATAATGCTTATTATAAATAGATAACATTATTATAACAGGTAACCTTATTATATAATTATAATTTTGCAATAAACAGTATTTATTTCACTATATGTCATTCAGGTCGACTCTGTCAGCTGCCAAACCCAACAACCATTTCTCCTAAATTTTTGTTAACAGAATTCTAATTTTGTTCAGATGGCATTTTGTTCAGCCCCGGGGATAAATCTTGATTGGTGTATAATTTCATTATAGCTGTCCATTCTCTTTTCCCAATAATTTGTCTAGAAATGACAATGTAATGTCGTTCTGGCCAATGTGACCTAAGAGGAAGTCTACTGAAGACATCTGGGAAAGATTTACCCTCTTGAAAAGAAGCATGTGGGAAGAGCATTTTTTTTTCTCCTCCACCATCTCTTCTGCTTGAGATTCTATTGCATGAAAACATCATGTTTGGAGCTATAGCAGCCATCTTGCAAAAATAAGGGGCAATATTATTGGCACTCTGGTGATGACACATTGCAGACAATCTGTGACACTAACTAGGTTTCCTTTTAACATAAACAATAAATGTATTTATGCTTTAAGCTTCTGTTGTTTTTTATTTGTAAATGAAAGCATTCCTAATGACACATTTATTCAAAAAATATCTATATGCACTATTTCAAGGAATATATCTACAAACAAAATTGATTCTTTTGCCTTCATAGAGGCAAAACTTTTGAAGGGAGAGCCATATTACACAAATAAATTATATCATAAATAAGTAAGTTACATTACATATTAGAAAGCAATAGGGGCTATGGAAAACAATAAGACAGGAATGGTACTTAGGGAGTATTGGTTGGTCAGGAAGGGTCCATTGAGCAAAATCACCCTTGATCAATGACTTGGAGTTGGTAAGGGAGTTAGCTTTGTGGATTTCTGGACAAAGAGAGTTTCAGGCAGAGAGAGAGAAAGCCCTTCTGGTGGGAGAGTGCCTGGTTTGTTCAAATAGTGTCAAACAGGCCCCTGTGGCTAGACTGGAGTGAGGGACTGAGAAAAGAAATTAGCCAAAGAGATCTGGGAGGACAGATTGTGTAGGATCTTGTTAAGACTTTGGCTTTTACTCTGAATTAACTGAAAGGTCATTCAAGAATTTTGCGTAGAGGAATAATATGATCCAACTTACATTTTAAAGAATCATGTGGCCTGCTGTTTTGAGGATAGATAAAGAAGAGTGTTTTAGTTATGGCAAAGAACTAGCTGCTGAAACAGAGACCCACCAAATTACAGAGGCTTAAATAAAGTTTATTTCTTGAGGTGTTGGTAGTATGGCTCTGTTCCATATGGTCAGTTAGGGACCAGATTCCACCTATTTTGTCTTTCTTCATCCTTTAGGCATTGTCTTTATCTTACTTATTCATTTTTAAGAGCTATATGTTTTTTCATTTTATGGATACGTAATTAGTTATTTAATACATATCTCTTGAAGGAAATATAGTTTTTTCCCTAGTTTTTAAAAAAACTAATGTTAACAGTGTTCCCATTAATAGTTTTTGACATTTATTTTTCATATATGTCTGCCAGAGAAGAGTTAGCATAACAGACCTGAATTTCTGGGCTTAGAAAGGCTGTTGGTTTGCAAGTTTGGCTTTTGGCTGGTGTCTGGGAACTTAGATTTTGGGAGGGTTCCTACCATTAACTGATAATAGTGGCTCACTGTGCCTAAATTTTTTGTATAAACAACATGGTTTATGCTGAGCACCTGTTTCCCTCTGGGTCTGGAACTCTGGTGCATGCCAAGCAGAGGCTGCCTATGTTTTCGGTCTCCAATAAAACACTGAGCACTGGTCTCTAATAAGCTTCTCTGGTTGACATTTCTCACATGTTGTCACAACTTGTTGCTGGGGAAATTAAGCATGTCCTGTGTGGCTCCTCTGGAGAGGAACTTTGAACCTCGTGCCTGTTTTTTTTTTGGACTTTGCCCCATGCACCTTTTCCATTTGCTGATTGTGCTTGGTATTTTTTCTCTGTAATATATTATGAGTATGACTACTATGACTATGCTGAGCCCTGTGAGTCCCCCTAGTGAATTACTGAACCTGAAGGTGGTCCTGGGGACCCTCTAACACAATGTCCCATTATTTCCTTAGGCTACATTCTCAATACAAAAATTGCCACACATTTTCAATTTGATGTGCAATGCTAATCTATTCCTACCTGTAATGTTGGCATTATCAACCTTTCAAATTCTTACTGATCTAACAGGTGAAAATGATATATTTTTTTTAGTTTTAATTTTCCTTTATAAAGTTATATTTTAAACCCCTTTTTAATATTTATGGACCATTTTTATTTTTCTGGCAAAAAAATATACTTTTCCTGTTTTAGATTTGATTCAAAACTCCAGTTAAAGTTTTAATCCCACTATTTAGCCTAATATTTTTCCTCAAGGCTATTTGGGGCATGAGAACAGAGTCAGAAGCCATTGGCTTCTTTAAAAAGTGCTTTTCTCCCTCCTTTCATCTACTTCTATTTATTCAAGAACTAAACGATGGGGGTGTGAGATAGGGGGAGTTAAGAATTCTTAACTTTGTTGAGGGAGGATGTCTTAGCTCATTTTGTGCTGCTATAACAGAATACCTGGGTAATTGATAAAGAACAGAGATTTATTTCTTGTAGTTCTGGAGGCTGGGAAGTCCAAGATCCAGTTGCCGTCATCGGGCGAGGGCCTTCTCGCTTTGTCATCACACGGCAGAAAGTGGGAGGACAAAGGGGCAAAAAGGAGCCAAACTTGCCCTTTTACAATGGCCTTAAGGCCACTCACACAAAGCCATTATAGTCTAATCACCTCTCAAAGGTCCCACCTCTTAACGCTGTTACAATAGCAATGAAATTTCAACATGAGTTTTGAAAGGGACAAACATTCAAACCATAGCGAAGGAGAAGCTACCATTGGTATTAGGATGGACTTGAGTAATTTTCTGTGCTTCTGGGTAGTTGAGAAGGCAACAGGCATACTCTTTAGGAATTCCGAATGAAAGGGGCCAATGAAGGTGCTTCATCATGGGGTGGTTCTCTCAAAATTTTATGGCTCCAACAGTTGTGAAATGGGAAATAATATACAGAAGTTTGAATTTTTGGTCCTAGCTTTTAAACCCACTGCCCACGGTGAGAGCATTAGCCTTCTCATTTGGTCTGTTGAGTCTCCTCAACATTCTGCAACATGTTGATTCTTCCTCAGTTCTCCAAAATAATAGCTAAAACTGGGCTGTAAGATTTAACATTTGACTGTGATAACAACATGGAGAACTTAACACTGGGTAATTGGCAGATCTCAAAATGAGCAGGCTCAAGCCCTTCCATAGGAATCTCCTAGTGAGCTCCTTTTTCTGATTTCCTGCCTTAATTTCTGATAGCAGAGGTTTGCTCTCTGTGCAGCCCCTGCCTGCTCTAATCCTGCAGGGACAGTTTACTTCCCTTCGACGGGAACCTGCTGCCCCTAGCCAAAGCCAAGGCCCCTAACTTCTCTCAGCCATAAAATACAAAACCTTTCCTTTCACCTCTTCTAAGGAATACCTTTTAAGTCCTCTTTTCCTGTGCCATGATGGCCTGTTCTCAAGAAAGCTAACAATGGGAACATGGTGCAGTCCCATCAGTGCCAATCCTACCCTCTGATACATGGTCTTATCCTTTGGCTTCCCCAAAATATGAGCACTCTGTTGGCGCATCACGTAGTACATTTCCCAAATGTGGATTATTCAGTCTTGAAAAATGCCTAGTGTGGGACCACTGTACTACATTACATCAGTGTAGGTCAAGCCCAATCCATCTAGCTGCTTTGCAGTCTCTCGGTGAAGTGGGAAACCAACCTGCATGAACTTCTAGTTTTTGCTTTGTCTTCCTGACTTCTTGTTTGAGTGACATAAACTCAGATACACACACACACACACACACACACACACACACACATACACACACCCACGCACACAGAACTAGCAATAGTATATTGTGTATAAATTTATCTCATTGGAAACTTAATCTGCTGCAGACATAGATTTGGCAAAAGATACGCTCCATTTACATTACAAACAGAACTCCTAATTTCTCAGTCTAAGGGGTTTTACTCTCTTTTAGTAGGTAGAAATTTACTGCACATTTGAATTCAGTAATTCTCAAAGGAGCCGCTTCCAGAGAGCACTTGGAATTTGTGAAAGGTGTTTTTATGTCACAATGATGGGGTGGCACTAGCGGCATTTAGCGATTGGGGGCTGGGCATGTTCAACATCCTGTACTGTGAGGAACAGTCTCATTAAACACAGAGCGTTCCATGTCCTGCACCACTTTTAGATGTCTCACTGCATATTCATGAGTTGGAAAGTCTTTTTATAATTTTCTGAGCCTAGAATCCAACACCATTTACCTATAAATAAAAGTATTTTCAGAAGGCTTTAATATGCTTGGAATTTTTCAGGAATGCAGCTACTGGGCAAATTTGGAGAAAACTGTACTTTTTTTCTTGCAAACTGTACCAAGACTTGTTCACCATTTTGCAAAATCGTGTCATTGACATCCAACACTATTCGTGGAGTTTGAATTGCTAGTATAACTTACTCTGATCAGTTTACATTTATCGTCCCTTTCATGATGATTTCAAATGTTAAACAAATATAAAGAAAAGTATCAACAATACTCAGCTGAATATTTTCTTATGTCTTTTAATTGCCAACTATTCGTTGTAAGTAGGTGCATGAATTGCCTACTTTATATGTCTTCTTGTTTAGTTGTGCCCATGTATTCACAACAATAAAATGTTATTTTATTTTAAACTAACTTCCTTTTTATTTCTCCTCTGTATTATAGTTAGGGCGCTAGATTGCCTTTCTATGGTGAAATTATGTGTTTCTTGCTTATGCCACCAATGAATTACATTTCAGGATGATGAAGTGGTCATTTCAAAGTATTAGTTCTAAAGAGAGGGTGTTGGATCCAATAGGCTTAAGAACCATTGGTTTAAAGGACTGTTTTTGTCATTTCTATCAAGAGTTCTAAATAGCCTTAGTGTCCATTTTCAACCTAGGATAATCTTGTCACAAATGTAAAAATCTTAAGAAGTTTGCCATCTCGTTAGGAGGTAAAACAAGTAAATGGATATTAGAGAACAATGAGTAGATACTATACAACACTTTTCCGCAGTTTTTGGTTTACTTATTTTTTCTACAACTGAGGGCAGATGACTATGCAACATGTAAAAAACAAATCTTGAAGGGATTTCATAAGCATCACAAGCACATCGGAACTTACAAAAGTTAATTTGATAATGTTTAATCATAATGCATAATTGTTACTGCCCTGAATGATAATTAGGAATCTGTAGTAACAATATTTTAATAACTGAAATTATATTACTGTTACAGAAGCAAACCATTTCCCCCTCTTTTAAAAAAATTTACTGATATTTTTGAATATAAATGAATAATATTAAACGTTTATCTGACCCTATAGGCAGTTTAAACCTGATCATACTCATACTAACACATTTAAAAATCCAAGATCATGGATTCCTGTTTTACAGACTTTTAAGGATTAAATGGGTCAAGTTTATGTTGTTGAAGACAAATTATGTTCCTCAAACGTCTTCTCCTGTTTTTGAGCCCAGAGTTGGGACAGATAAGACCACACTGCTCCTCCTGCATGCCCTGCCTTAGGTGACCTTGTCGCATGAAGAAAAGGAACACAGTGAACAAAGTGGCTGACGGGGAAGGTCCGGGGTTGGGAAAGGATGCATTCAGGATTTTTATTCATTCCTTCATTCACAAATATTTGTGTGCCCTTCTTGGTGCTAGTGTTTAAGCATCTGGACAACATACCTGTTCTTTCTGTCCTTAAGGGCTTGCCTGAGAGGACAAGGCAGCCCAGCGGGTGCTCCGAAGCTGTGGCAACATGCCCAAAGTTGGCATAAAAATCTGACTCAGCTTTTCACATAATGCAGGTGCCAACTCTTGTTTTTAGCTGCCAAGTACGCTGGCCAGATCACTGGCCAGCTCCTATCCCTTCTTCCAGTGACACAGTTTACATCCTTGGGCATGTAGCGCAAACCAGGTCAAGAGCATGCCTTTCCTCTGGTGAGGCAGGTCACGTGACTCAAGTCACACTATTTCACCAGGATTGTTATAGATGGAGCTAGCAAGGAAAGCCTTGCTTTTGCATGTCAGAGTATGCAACCTATGAAAATAGGTGCCAGTGGTTTTATTTCTTAGTCTTGTAGAGAATGCTTGTTTGCAGTAGGAGATAATAAAACCACCTGAGAGGGCAGAGATTAGAGAAGGGGGGAGAGGGAGAAAGAGAGAGAGAGAGAGAGACAGAGAGAGAGAGAGACAGAGAGAGAGAGAAGCATTGAATGCTGTTTCCAGGTCTGAGGTTCTAAAAGCTGACACTCCTCTAGGTGTCAATTGATCACAGATTCCGGGCAGAGGAGGCTGCCTCCTCAACTCTGTATCACACGTCACCATCTGGAGCTCAAAGCAGCACTGTTCAGGCCCAGGGCTCAGAATGTGTTTTATATAAACAGTTCCTTCAACCTTTGGTCCTCAGGTCCTTATCCCCTACCAGCAGTGTCCTCAACTCGCACCTCCCAAGAAAAGCAACCGTTTTCAGGTAGAGAGGAGTCTTAATCTCAGGGGAGACAGTCCCTCAAGGGAACTAAATCCGTAGAAATGCAACTCTTGTCTAGCAAGTAAACAATCTTTTACATAATTAAACAAAACCCTTCTTTTTCTAATTGTAATCTTTCCTATATATTTACATAACAAAAATATTCAAGAGGTTTAATCTGAACAAAGGAGCCACATGTCCCAAATCTGTTTCCATGTTTTTGTGAAACAAAAACTGTTGGCAGCTTTGAAATGAGTTTTTTCAGCTCCTGTGTTTCTAAACCGAGGTGCCAAGACTCAGTCCAAGCTCAAGCTCAAAGTGCTCCGACTTCCTTTTCGATTTTGCTCCAGATGTCACTATAATGTTCCTGTGAAGATCATAAACATCTGAATGGGGTTATTCTATGAGTAGTTAGAAATGTAGTACTGAAACACAGTGAAATGCCAAGGAAAGAAATAGAAATTTAACAGCAACTCCAACAGAGGGAAGAGTTGAATTAATCTGTCATATGGTGGATTCAGAGTACTGTGCCTTTGAGAATAACTATGACACATATTTGAGGACAGAGCCAGAGCCTCTAACAGAGACCAGGTTAGAGCATAATGAGGCCACATAGCTCTATTTTGGTATACCTCAAGGCCTCCTAATTCCTTGCCCCACCTCTTCATATCATTGCCAAATAACAGCTGCCATCTTGATCAGCCCCTTTCATCTTGAGTTCTCACAGTAGCCCTCTCCTTAGTCTTAATGCTTTTGCCATTTGCCTGGATTCCTGAAATATCCCTACTGCTCTTTCTGCTTTTGCTATTGGTATTAACAGTGTAAAGGAGATTTTGGCATGATATATGACACAAGACAGTTTTAATATTAGTTTAGTTTCTATGATGAAAAGGAATGGGCATTTAAAAGAAAAATCTGGCCAGGTGTGGTGGCTCATGCCTGTAATACCAGTGCTTTGGGAGGCCAAGGCAGGAGGATTGCAGGAAGCCAGAAGTTCAAGACCAGCCTGGGAAACATAACAAGACCCTGTGTCTATAAAAAATAAAAAGAAAATTAGCCAGGGGTGGTACACATCTATTGTTTTAGCTACTTGGGAGGCTGAGGCAGGAGGATTGCCTAGGCCCAGGAATTTAAGGCTGCAACGAGCTATGATCAAGCCACTGCACCCCAGCCTTAGTGACAGAGTAAGATACCTTGTTTCTTAAAAAAAAATCTATATTCATAATAACCACAATTAGGATTATGTTAAGAAGTCTCACTGGAAAGGAATCTTAACAAGGATCAGATTTCAATTAGAGAGTAAAAGTTAATAATTAATTGGATTGGTCTCAGTCTTCCTCCAGCATCTTCCCGTTGCTCAGTTAGAGGCTGGACGCACACGCTGGGGAAGATTCAGGGTTGGGTGTGATGCCGCAGGTCCATCGCATGGTGCATGGTTAGGAGAGTCCTGGGTATGGAACTTCTGCTAGAGATGGCTGTATTGAACGCTACCATTTTGGAACGCTGGTGTGTCAGATGCTGTACGTTGGCTCGCATGACGCCCATTCCACTCCTCGCCTGCCTTTTTCTTTACTTGACTCTATTATAGTGGCTGTAAAACCTACAAACTCAATTTCCCAGCCTCTCTTGAAACCAAGGGGGCCATGTGATAAGGTTCTGGCCAATGAAGTATAAACAGATGTGATTTGGTGCCATTACTTCCCCTCTCTTCTTTTCACCTGGTTTGAGGTTTTGAGGCCAACAGGCACTGATGCCATTTGGCACCACAAGGCAACAAGTAAAAGAACAAATAACAGCATGATAAAGATGGTAGAGTGAAAAGGTAGAAAGTGCCTAGGTGCCCAATGGCATTGTTATTTATTTATTTATTTGGACTAAATAAATGCATTTTGGTTACAAAATGTACAAGCATTTTGGTTACATAAATTGCATTTGCACTGTTTGAATCAAGGTTGTAAATGTGCCCATCCCCCAGCCCAATGACATTATAAATACCAGGCGAAAACTGCCTGCCTTGGGACTTGTGTCCAGTGAGACAGTAAACCCCTATTTCTTCAGACCACTGGGAAGCGGTCTCAGGACACATATTCGTATGTCTCAGTACACATATTCAGCACACATGTTCATATGCTAATGTGGGTAGACGGACAAAGCTGCTTTGGACTGGAGACAATCTCTGCCTCAAGTGGCCAGCCCAAGACTGAATGATTAATATCCCAGCTTACTTTTGACCATTTGTAGCACTGGAATGGTTTCTGTTTCAAGCTGCTTTTAGCTATGCTTTCTCACCTCTGAAGCTGAGCACATCACACACGCATTGGAATTTGAAGAGAGTCTTGGGGGGCAAGAAGGTAACTCTTCAGCTGAGAGAGAAGGAATAGTTAGGTAACTGAAAGTCATGCTGAAGGCAAGAAGCGCGTTAGTCTTTGTGAGGCAAAAGCAGGAAATATGGCGTGTAAAAAAGAAATTCTGTTAAAAGAGAGGGATTTCTGATTTAACCAATGTAGGGGTTGGTCATCGTGATGAGAAGATGAAAGCAAAGGCTCTGCAGGTGCCTCGCCAATGGAATGGAGATGAAAGGCTACACAGTCAGGGAAGGAAAGAAATACGGACTAAAGCAACGGGAGCCGCAAGGTTCCCTTAGTATGAGAAGAGACTGGGGAACAGAAAGAATGTACTGTTGGGGCTGAAGGTGTTGAAGGAGAAGGAGGAGGTTTTTGCTAGATGAGAGCTATGATGCTGTGAAGTGGGGGAAGGGATTTCGACCGAGGATGTACATTTCAGATGATGAGGCTGGAAGGGAGGGTGCTGGCTCTGTTGTCGGGAATCTAGGAGAAAAGCAATTCTGAGGAATAGACCCTATCTTTTTTCCTTCTCCCACCCTTGCTATATGCTCACTCTTTCCCCTTGACCTTTTCCTGCTCCTTCTCCTCTGGTCAATTTAGGTCAGATTGCAGCACAGCAAATAAAATATACAG
>NW_012140636.1:598424-599289 GCF_000956105.1 Propithecus coquereli | reverse complement strand
GCCAATTACAAGCTCCAGGTTGTTTCACCTGTGCTTCTGACTGACTATAAATTGGGGTTCTTATGACTCCCTCCTTGGGTTCAACTAATTTGCTAGAGTGGCTCACAGAACTCAGGGAAACACATTTACTGGTTTATCATAAAGGATATCACAGAGGATACAGATAAAGAGATGCATAGGGTCAAGTGCGGGAAAGGACGTGGAGCTTCTGTGTCCTCTGCGGGCGCACCACCCTCTAGGAACCTTGTGTTGGCCATCTGGAAGACCTCCGAACCCAGTTTTTTGGGTTTTAATGGAAGCTTCATTATGTAGGCGATTGATTAAATCACTGGTCATTGCTGATCAATTTAACCTTCAGCCTCTCTCCCCTCCCCAGAGGCTGAGGGGACATTGGGCTGAAAGTCCCAACCCCCTAATACTGCGTTGGTCTTTCTGATGACCAGCACATACCCTGAAGCTACCTAGGGGCTGCCAACTACCAGTCAACCAAGGAAGATTTTGTAGATTCTCAGAATTTTTGGAGTCATATGGTGTCAAAGACTAAATTCTGTACATATTTTAGATGAATAATACCACAGTGACAAATAGATATGAAGTACCTCCTGATGACAAATATTGATGACAACAAAATAACACTTATAATATTCCTGCCCAAAACACATAAACTGAATCAAATCATGAGGAATCATCAGATAAATCTAAAGTGAGGGATATACTACAAAATAACTGGCTATACTCTTCAAAAATATTAGTATTATGAAAGACTAATAAATTATTTCAGATTAAAGGAGATAAAAGAGACGTAAAAACTAAACATAAAGTGTGACTCAGACTAGATCTTGGACCAGTTTTTTTTTTTTTTTGC
>NW_012140636.1:596679-598374 GCF_000956105.1 Propithecus coquereli | reverse complement strand
GAATGATGAGCATCCCAGAGAATAGGAAGAGGCCTGGGGTTTTATAGAGGCAGATAAACAAGGGAGCCATATGGGAGTTATGAGGAATACGGAGACACCTTGGAACTTGCAAGGCCAGGGCTGAGCTTCGTAGCTAGCTATTTTCCAGGACACAAAAGGGTTCAGGAATTTCTTAACAATGGCTGCTCAGCACACAGGGCTCAGAACACTACCAGGAAATGGAAAAATGAGAGGAGACTATGAATGGAGCAAACAACCAAATGATAATTTTCAAACTCTATACCCTAACTCAAACCCTTTGACATGCATTAAAGGCCTATTATTCTATAAGTTACCTAGAATTATCTACTATTAAATTTCAGGAGAATGGAAACTTAGGATCATCCTCAGTGCTACATTTTAAGAAAAGCCTAATATAATTGGAAAGTGATTATTTATGATACAAATTGATTAAAGTTTTTAACGAGCCTCCCAATGATCTATTTTTGATAATAGCGTCAACAGTGAGAAGCCATTCAAGAACTTAACAATAAGAAAAATAAGATCATCCTCTAGGAAAGTTATTCTCAGTGGCTTAAAAACAACAACAACAAAAAAACAGGGACAGCGTTGTAACTGAGTCCAAGCTCGTACCACTCACTTCAGGACAGCCAGTAAGTCAAGAGACAAGGTGCTGGGGCAAGGAAGCTACTTTTATTTGGAGAGCCAGCAAACTGAGAAGACAGTGGACTAGAGTCCTAAAGAACCATCTTAAGTTAGTAAGAACTTTAGGCTCCTTTTTATCTTAAGGGAAGGGGGAAGGGGGGTTGCAAGAGGTCACTGAGGACTGCAAACATTTGGGCATCAGCAAGGTTCTGAGGAGGTTGTAAAACTTCTTTGCTCTTGGTCAGTTAACTTTGGAGGTCAGGTCACGGTGTTCCTGTCTTTAATACGGCATTGTTACTTGTGTGTGTCCTTTCTTTATCTCCCCAAGAGTTAGTTTTGGGAAAGAGACGGTCACCATCTTTCTTCTAGTTTACGTACAGAGCTAAGCAGAAGCTTTTAACCTAAAGGATATTACCACAAGGGGTCAGAAGCAAAATGGAGCTAGTTATGTTTAAGCCCCCTTTCTACTGTTACAGTGTGTGTCTAGGTCTTAGGTTACCCTCAGAGCACCAAATAGTGCCTTACATGGGGTTGGTACTCAACTATTTGCTTAAGTTAGTGACTTTGTAGGAATCAACTTGGAGACTGTGTAGAATTGGAGGACTAAAGAGTTGGAAATACCCCAAACTCCAATCAAAATAACCTGGGTGGTCCAGGCGTGGTGGCTCATGCCTGTAATCCCAGCACTTTGGAAGTCTTAGGTGGGAGGATCACTTGAGCCCAGGAGTTTGAGACCAGCCTGAGCAATATAGTGAGACTATCTCTACACAAAATTTAAAAATTAGCTGGGTATGTTGGCACTTGTTTATAGTCCCAGCTATTCAGGAAGCTGAGGCAGGAGGCTGGCTTGAGCCCAGGAGTTTGAGGTTGCTGTGAGCTATGATGACCAATAGAGTGAGGCCCTATCTCAACAAAACAAAATGCAAAACAAAAAACAAAACAAGGCCGGCGCGGTGGCTCACGCCTGTAATCCTAGCACTCTGGGAGGCCCAGGCGGGCGGATTGTTTGAGCTTAGGAGTTCGAGACCAGCCTGAGCAAGAGCGAGACCC
>NW_012140636.1:591248-593629 GCF_000956105.1 Propithecus coquereli | reverse complement strand
TTGAAGTCCTGCAGGTGTTCTCTTTGATGCCCACCTCATGGAGGGAAAGGGTGAAGAACATTTGACTCTATTTGCAAAATAGATGCTGGCAGACTGAGATGGATTCTGGGTTCCACTGTTGCTAGAACCAGTAGAATCCCTAGTCCCTTGCAGACATGTCTTCTTTTCTCTCTGGCGCAAACCACAGATGGGCTCCGTCTCAACCTTGGACAACATCATGCTGGCCCTACACCGTGGTCACGTTGTTTATCCTTTTTCGATGTACTTTAAGGCTCAAAGCATCTTAAGTTAAACACTTAGCTTTTTCTGTTCTCTTTGATTTGTCTGAGAAATTTTCATTAACCAGTGGTACGTATGAGTTCTTTTTTCAGATGGAGTTCAGCTATTTGACCAATTGTTCTAAACTAGTGTGTGGGCCTCTTCTCACTAATGACCATAGAGCCTAGAATAGCAGTAGGTTCTTCCAAATTTGAAATGTGTGCTTCCTTTAAAATCTCTAACATATTCTCATTTTTGGCCTTTGGGGAGGAATCCTAAAGTTTTCAGCTCAGTTATCTATTAGAGACAGATGATATACCACGAGTCTAAAGAGTCCCTGACTATTGCCTCTTTGAATTATTCCTGTGCAATGGAAAGTCAAAAATCTATTATTAATCTGGGCATGAGGATAACTACCTGTAGCCCCAGTTACTTGGGAGGCTGAGGTGGAAGTATCGCTTGAGCCCAGGAGTTCGAGGCCAGCCTGGGCAACATAGCAAGACCTTGTCTCAGAAACAAGTAAAAAAAAAATCTACTATTAGGTGACGACTGATTCAGATAATCAATTGGATGCTAAAACTATCCCATACAAAACAGGATGGGATAGTTTCAAAGTATCTAATCACAAATTATCAATAAATAACAAAAGAAAAAACTAGTAATGTTACAGTGTAGACACCTGGAAGATACTGCCTTAATTGAGTGATCAAAGTAAATATCACCAATAATGGTACCGTTAATGGAAAAAAACTCCCAAACTCTGTAAAATAATTTAAAGAGGTTTATTCTGAGCCAAATATGAGTTACCATGGCCCAGGGTGCCACACCAAAGAAGTCCCGAGCAAGTGGTCCTGAAACAGTTGGATTACAGTTTGGTTTTTTACATTTTAGGGAGACAGGAATTGCAGGTAAAATCATAAATTAATATATAGAAGGTATAAATTGGTTTGGAGCAAAAAGGCAGGACATCTCAAAGGTGAGGTGGGTTTACAGGCTATAGGTAGGTTCAAAGATTCTTTGATTTTTAATTGGTTAAATAAATAAAGCTTTGGCAACTTTTCATATGTTCATTGGCTGTTAGTCTATCTTCCTTTGAAAACCTTCTGTTCATGCCTTTTGATGACTTTTTAATGGGATTGTTTGATGTTTTCCTGTAGATTAACTTGAGTTCTTTGTAGATTCTGCTTATTAGCCCTGTATTGGATATATAGCATGCAAATATTTTCTCCCATTCTGTAGGTTGTCTATTCACTCTATTGATTATGTCTTTGGCTGTGCAGAAGCTTTTAAATTTAATCAGGTCCCATTTATTTATTTTTGTTGTTGCTATGATTGCCTTTGGGGTCTTCTTCATAAATTCTTTGCCTAAATTCTTTGCTACTGGTTGGTGCCATGCGCCCCTGAGCCTTCGGGTGGGAGCAGCAGGGTTTTAGATTCAAAATTTTCTCATCTGGTGCGTTAGAGGTGGCGATTATGTTCCCAGTCTCAAGCGTGATCCTCCCTCAGATACACGGACACAATTAACCCAGACGTGCCTGGTCTGAATCCCGAAAATGTGGAGGGGGTGCTCAAAACACTGTAAGGTTTAGCTGGGACCAGTTACTGGTGACACTGAGCCAGTTTTGGGAGGGGGGAAATTCTTGCCAGCGAGTTTCTGAGGATCTATTTACCTTTCCAGTCATGGATTCTTTTAACTCTGTCTACCTGGCATTTTGTTAGAAATGTCAGAGAGGAAAATAAAGACCATTTGAGTGAAAAAAAAAAAAAAGTTGGCAGGGCTTAGGATTTTATTTTAGTGTATAGCACTTAGTGGATAAAACATGAACTGTTTCTCCTCTGTTTTCACACCATAACACAGAACATTTCTCTGACCAGATTTGTGGGTTTTTTCCCCTACACAGCAAGCAATTCTGCAGCAGATACCAGCTAGGTGTCCTCCAATTCAATTCAATTCTGACTCTATGTACCTGGAGATCCCACAGTTTGAGGGCCCAGTCCCCAAGACTGTCTCCCATCCCCACTTAAGACGCCAATTACAAGCTCCAGGTTGTTTCACCTGTGCTTCTGACTGACTATAAATTGGGGTTCTTATGACTCCCTCCTTGGGTTCAACTAATTTGCTA
>NW_012140636.1:588670-591198 GCF_000956105.1 Propithecus coquereli | reverse complement strand
TCTCAAAAAAACCCCAAAAAAACAAAAACAAAAACAAAAACCTGGGTGTAATCTCAAGAGACAGATCTGGACTGTGATTACAATTTAATAAGTAAAACCCCAATCAGTGGTATTATGTCTTATTTAGAAAGACCGTGTAAACAAAAAGGTAAGTTCTATTTGGAGTAGAGAAAATGGAAACCCAAAAGGAAAAGCTGCTAATATCCATTCGAGCATCGTCAGGGCAGAGAATGCTCAGACTGATGAAAACATCCTAGGGAGGTGAGAGCTCCAAGCTTCTTTAATCTGATTCCATTAACCATGTGAATTGTATAACTGATGTTCCTATTCTAATTCCATGCTTATTAAGCAACATTGTAATTCCAATTTGGCTTCTCCTGGCTGTCAGAGGAACAAAATCTTGGACTTAGTGAGATTTGTATTGTCTGTACTAACCATGGCAAAATTGAACTGCAACCATGCACTTAGCTGATTTCTTTACAGATATATCATTAACTATTCCACTCGGGAAACTGAGAGGCTGAGAAACTCACGCATTAGAATGGCTAGAATTATATTGCAGATATACTAGATATCTCAGGCTGCAGCGTGGAGATGGGATTTAAGAAATACAAGAGTGGGATCCTGCAGACCAGTTAGAAGTGAAATATTGAGATTGTCCTGGCAGGAGACAATGAAGACCCAAATTAGAGGTGTGTAGGGTTATAGGACTGTGGACATGAGAAAGGAAACATTTCTCTGCCTCCTCACCAGTCCTGGGTATTATTTTCTAAATCTACTCATTTGATAGGTGAGCAAAGTTATCTCATTGTTTAGACTTTATGTCTCCTTACTAACGAAGATGCACATTTTTGACTTGCTTAATTCTTTTGTTTAACTACTGTTTAATTTTTAAAATTTAATTTTCCTTTCATGAAATTCTTTAGACCTTAAGTATAAAAGAGATTCAATCTACTGAGAATAACCAACAATGGCAATAGGGGCATTTAAACACACAAAACAAATGGAACAGATTGAAATGCAAAGCAATCCTATTTTACTTTAATGTAATGCATTAACTTTGGTCTGACCTTCAGCTTTGATTTACACAAAGTTTCCTGGGAGACAGAATTTACTGACTCAGCGTAGACCAAAGGACTTGTGTTGTAAGAGTCCAAAAATTTAATTCCAAAGGATGGAGTGATTTCCTCCAGAATTCAATCAGTTCTAAGGCTAAGGAAATAATTTTTAAAATGAGACTAGAAGAGCAATCCAAAAGCAAACGCCACAGTAATATTTTTCTTCCTGGCGTTTGTTTATTGTACAATAAGCAAAGATAATAGCAATAAAGGAGTTTTATTTTATTAAAGAAAGTTAAATCATCCGCAATCTCATCACCATAACACATCCTTTAAAATTTTTTTTGTACTTTAGTTTTTGTGTTTGTGTAGTTGGTATGAGTTTGATGCCTTTAATAGTGTTTGGGAATTCACTCAAATGGATTTCTTCACTCTTATGTGGCTAAACTCTAGAGAAGGTGCTGGATTTTCTGGAGCAATAATAGCTAGACACCACAGGCCCTATTTGATTACTATTGCAGTGATATCCTGAGCAATGTCTTCCCATTGAGAAAAGAAAACTTTTACCTGAGGAATGCAAGCCCTTTTAAATTATCAGGCCCAGAGAGACATTAAAATGAGACAGCAATCACATCCTACTTTCCCCCCTTGAGCTATGTATTTCTCTCTTGAAATTGCTTGCTATTGCCACAAGTAGCTATAAATCAATCTAACAGTGCCATACCGAACATTATAACCCTGTAGTTTAACAAGGAATAGCCAATCACTAATCAATGTTATTTCTATAAACCAATGAGAATTCCTAACAAACAACTATATCGCCACTCCCTATCCACCTTTATTCCCTTTAAAAACCTGCTCATAATAAAGGTCAAACAGAACTCATATCCTAGGTTACGTGGGTCTGAATCTTGTGGACAGCTCTCCTCACTTCAGCTCAAGCAAATTTTTTACGTTATATTTTGTTCCTCAGCCTTTTCCTTTTAGGTTGACACCACGGATCAAAGATTTTTGCAATTCAAACTCAAATTTGAAAGATGTACAAATAGTGTCTTTTAATCACTTTACAAATCATTTTGCCCTTAGTAGTTTTCTTTTCTCCTTTCACTCTCAAATACTTGTTAGTATAAAAGTAACATGTAAGCACTTGTAGCACTGTGAAAGAATTCTAGAATCAGATCTGGGCTTTTATCATAGCCCTGTAACTTATAAATCACACACTCACAGCAATTTTTTTGGACTTTAGTGTTCTGTTCTGTAAATAAATTTACATGATTCTTCTAAGGATTAGATGGTGCCAAGCCATAGATTATGCACTCGGTGAATATTAATTCTCTCTAATGTATTCAGTGAATGTTAATTCTCTCTTATTCTATGAGTTGTTTTTAAATGTGATGCTCTTGAGCATATGTGAGGCTGCCCTTTGGTTAATAGCTATAGTCAGTATCTGAAATGCCTTTCCTTTTTTTT
>NW_012140636.1:581877-585165 GCF_000956105.1 Propithecus coquereli | reverse complement strand
TTATGTAGGTGAATTTCCTTGTTAGGAAATATACATTGAAATATTCAAGGGTAAAGGCTCATGATGTCTGCAACTTTCTTTCAAATGGTTCAGAAAAGTAGTATCGTGTGTATGTGTATACTTTCAAGTATATACTTTCAAATTTACAATATATAAATATACAATACTTTCAAAACCAAAAACTACAGACATAATTTCCATGAAGTGAGCATGAAAGCAAGACGTCATTAAAGCAGGGATTAGCAAACTTTCTGTAAAGAGCCAAATAGTAAATATTTGGGGCTTGGTAGGCAGTGCGATTTCTGTTGCTACTATGTAACTTTGTTGTTGTAGCTGGAAAGCATTCATCAACAACATGAAGACAAATGACAGTGGCTGTGTTACAATGAAACTTCACTGACATACAGGCAGTGTAATAGATTTGACCCCAGGGTTGTGGTTTGCCTACTCCTGCACCAGACTGTTAGATCCTTCACACTAAGGATGGTGTCTTCTTGTCTTTGTTTCTTTAGTCCCCACAACAAGACTTAGCACTCAACAGGTCCCCAACAAGGACCTGTTTGCCAGTTAAATGAAGATGGTCCCTCTCTACCTTAACCCTGGGTCTTTGATTCTCACAGGTAAGTGTAACCTTAACCAAATCACTTGCTACTTCTTTCCATGGCCTCGCTATTACTAAATAGTAATAGTAATATGATATAGGCCACGCCTACTTTTAAGACTGTAAAAATCAGAAGTACACTATTCATGTGAAGGGCCGAATTGTTGGAAATTCCCACGAGGTCCTGGGAAAGGAGACATTCGGCCTACTTGCTGGGAAACCTGTTGGAGTTCAGTTATAATCCCACTCCAGAGCAAATGATGTTGAGAGTTTCTTTTTTATTATAATCTTACTAAGGATCCCTGACCAGAAAGAATTGGTAACCTGGTTGGGAAGACAATACACAAATGAAAAATTATAGAATAGTAGCGAATTCTTCTATATACCTAACAACTTTTATTTTCTAACTTTCTGCTTCAAGGCTTACATGCCATTGATCAATTAAAAGTCATGTCCGTTTTTTTTCTTAATTCCCATGGTAATCTGTTGCTATGAATTATGTCTGCCCCCATTCATACGTGTATGTTGGAACATGTCCCCATTGTGATTCTATTTGGAGATAGGGCTTTTAGGAGGTAATTAAAGTTAAAGAAGGTCATAGGGTTGGGGTCTTAAACCAATAGGATTGGTGACCTTATAAGAAAAGGAAGAGATCTCCTCCCTCCTCCTCCTCTGCCTTCCTCTTCCTCCCCCTCTCCTCCTTCTCCTTCTCTCTCTCTCTCTCCCCTTGCCATGTGAGGATGCAGCAAGAAGCCAGCTGTCTACAAGCCAGGAAGAGAGCCATCACCAGGAACTGAATCACCTGGCACCTTGTTCTTGGACTTCCCAGCCTCCAGAACTGTGAGAAAATAAATTTCTGTTGTTAAAGCCACTGAGTCTATGATATTTTGTTAGGGCATTCTGAGCAGACTAGTATCTTTGTTCTTACCTTGAATTATAATAATTTCTGTGCATATATTTTCTTTATTGGTTCTTGCAGTGATTAAGTTTATGTGTCAACTTGTTTATGCCACAGTACCCAGATAAAACATATTCTGCAGAGGAGGTGACAGCATTGCTTTTGTGTAAATTATGTAATGCAAATTTTTTTTAATCTTCACCTTAACACTTTTTTATTTTGTTTTATTTTGAATGATCTGCCATTGTGGCTCCCTTTTTTGTCCCCCAACTTGAGATGTATGAAGGCTTTTGGTCTCCCTGGGAGTGGGTGGAGGTGTGGAGGCAGCCAGGGCTTACCTATACACTGACTTGAGACCAGTTCAATAAAAGTGCACACCTTAAAAAAAACAAACAACAAAAAAACATTATTCTAGATATTTCTGTGAAGATATTGTTTAGACGAGATTAACATTCAAATCAATAGACTTTGAGTAAAGCAGATGACCCTCCATGTGGGTGGACCTCATCCAATCAGTTGCAAGCTTTAAGAGAAAAGGACTGAGGTCCCCCAAAGAAGAAGGAATTCTTCAGTGACTGCCTTTGGACTGCAACTCTTCCTTGCAACTCTTCTGTGGGCTCTAGCCTGCTTGCCTATCCTGAATATTTTGGAGGTACCAGGCCCCACAATTGTGTGAGCCAATTTCTTAAAATCTCTCTCTCTCTCTCTCCACACACACACACACACACACACACACACACACACAAACACACACTTACACACACATACATATACACACATACAGATTCTATTGGTTCTGTTTCTCTGGAGAACCCTAACTTAAAATAGTTCTCCCAGCAGGAATAGCCTTGTCAGCAAGACAAACATATTTATCCCTGTGCTTGGGTCGGCCTGCCTGGGCGATTTCCCTTTTACTCTACTTCCATGGCCCATCAGCACCTCCCTTCCCTTTTTATGGATACATTCATTCATTACCTATGTTAATATATTCAATAAGGGATAATCAAATCTTGCTGACTGGACTTGGCAGGAATTCTGTCTTTCAAGCGACTTTGCCTATAAATCGATTATATGTAAATGTACAGTTTCAAGTACAATCTTATTTACCCAATATTCAAATTCTGGTGAGACCACCCATTGCAGCACTCTGTACTGACAATTGCGGAAAGTAGATTAATGTTTTACTAATAGCTGCATTTGAGGTTAGTGTCATCAGATATTTCCTGGACATCAAGAGCTATTTTGATTGTGTAAAAGGATGTCTTAGGAAATCTCTTCAGCATTGTTCTTCCTTGTAATTATTTCACTTGAGCTTAGGTACCCCGCTGTTGCATTATTTCCACGTGCCTGTATTTGCATATTTCCATTGTGATAAACATCTGCACTTGGCTTTACTTCCTTCCCTCCTGTCTCAGAAAATGAAGTGTCCCTCCTACTGCTCAACCCACTGCAATCTGGCTTCTGCCCATTCCCCCACCCCTTCACCTCAAGACTGAAATTATCTTCAGTGAAATAAAATAATACATTAAAATTGCCAAATTCAGTGGAGCCTTTTAAGCTTTTTTTTTTTTTTGCTAAATCTCTCTTGTGATTGTTGGTGAAGCACTTCTCAAAACTGTATCCTTTCTGCTCTTGGCTTCCCTAACATTATTTATTCTAGCTCTAATCAAGTATGCCTACAGGCCTAACCAATTTTATTATTTTCCTCCATAGGCCCCTCTTCCTTTGCCTTCAAATCATTAATCATGATTTGTTTTGGTCTGCAGGCACTGGTTTTCTCTGTTTGTCT
>NW_012140636.1:580313-580667 GCF_000956105.1 Propithecus coquereli | reverse complement strand
GTGTATTAGTGAGGAGAGGAGTAAGAAGAGTTGCGATGAGACTGAAAATCCCTAAATAATGAGATTCTTGGTGGTTGGTGGTGGAAGGGAGGGAGGATCCCTTGGAAGCTGAAGTTTCTTCTTCCCTTCCTTGCCTTTCCCCTGTCCACTGTGTGGCCACCTCAGTCCCCATCCTGAGAACTGGAGGAATCAGAGTTGGGCATGTGTGTTTTGATAAGAGGAGGAAAAGAGGTGTTACAGGTTGCATTATGACAAACAGGGGGAGTGTGAGGGAGAAAGTAAAGAAAAAAGATTTTTTTTTTTTTAAGTGTGCTGATAGCTGATGTTAATTGATAGAAAGCTTTTGAGTCACAT
>NW_012140636.1:579331-580263 GCF_000956105.1 Propithecus coquereli | reverse complement strand
ATGCTGTATAGCCAGATTTCCCTTACATTCCAATAAACTATGTGGTGTGACCTGGGACAGTATAGCTAAGGTAGATGTCATTTTTCCTGTTCTCTCTTCATGTGTGACCTTCTAGAAGCCATTACCTTTGCCCAAATGATAACTTTCTTTTAAAGAAGATAACTTTTCATCAGGAAAAAATGTCTCCGTAGGGGCATTTCCCTCTTAAAACCTCTTAAGTAAGGATCTTCCCTTTTTTTGCACCATCTGGCAGGAGTGTTCACCAAATGATGGTTAGGCAGGACTGCTCCATGAGCTGAGCCAGGGTCAGGACATGGTCTGAGTGGCGGTATATCTTCTGCTTGTTTGAACTTGTTTGACTGATGTGCTATGTCTTATATGTTGAAATGTAGCTGAGGAGCTGATAAGCTTTCTGAACTATAAATAATTCCAGAAAATGAAACGATAGTAAAAACATTGGACAGATCTGGGACTTCTGCTTTTAAGAAATAAAAAGTCAACTGGATGGTAAATTGAGTAGACCATAATCACTTCTTATTGCTTCCAGATCAACTTTTTCATTTTTAAGCATGAGGAAACTAAGGTATAATTGGGTATAACTAGCCTAAGGTAAGCAGTTAGTAAAACTAATTCAGACTTTTGAGCTCTTAGTCTTTCTAGTACCTGATTTTAAGCATTCAGAGACAATGGAGTCACCAGTCTATTATATTATAGAGTTTTATTATATATCAGTAGTACTACAAAATGTACATTTGATATAAACTAGTGTTTAATATTTATAAGTTTTTGGTGTATTTCATTATAGCTAGACAGATATTTCCTTTGGGTTACTTAAATTATTCATCCAGTACTGGAATTCTGGTTACTGTGTTCATGAATAAGGACATAAAATACAGTATATTGGACATATTTTCAAGAACTTTTTATTGTTA
>NW_012140636.1:577405-579281 GCF_000956105.1 Propithecus coquereli | reverse complement strand
CATCATTTTATTTTTCTTTTAACATTAGAATTTGGTTTCTAACACAGCTAACATATAATATGTAAAAATTCTCTCTTTTTCAGTTTAGTGTACTTTAATGATGAACCATATCTGATAATCATGTAACAATAAAATCCATTATTTGACTGTAATATTTAACATTCTCAACATTTATCCTTTACTATATGTTTTGTGGGGGAGAAGGGAAACTTCCCCTTTGCCCCTGGAAGGTTCTCTGAAAGATCAACTCACAATAAGGCAGATTAATAAGAGAAAGAGATTACAAACTTACTTACTGTGCCCATGGGGAGAATTATAGTGATTACCCAATATCCCAACGGTGTCCAGATGTTTATATACCCTCATTTTAGAAGGGAGAGAGAGATGAGGAATATAGGAGATTCTGTTTAGGGGCAATAATTGGTTACTAGGGAGGATGAATAGATACGCGGGAGGATGAATGGGTGGGGGCAAGAGGGTGACTTGTAAATGATTCCCAGGGTTGGGCCTGGTCTGGTTGCATTCTTGATCTTTTTTCCTATAATATATTGAGATAACAGGGAGGGGAAGGAAAGGCAATTGTTCTTTTTGATGGGTCCTTCTGGTTTTATGCAGACAGAGGGAAAGCCCCTTCTAACTCCTATTGATCTCTTAGGGCCTTTAATTAAAAATAGTCTTTATACCAAGGAATCATATTAATATTTTGGGGTGAAATTTCCTGAGTTCCTTTACTTTAATGAAAAAATCCTTAAAAAAAAAACTTTCCATTTTTCTTGATTAACCTTTTTCTTCCTGAACATATTTTCCTCTTTGGCTTTATATTTTATTAGGGATAATGACTCCTTATTGAATAATTACTATATTTTAGACACTATGCAACATAATTTCATATTTCATATATTTAATCTTCACAATAACCGAGTGAGTTGGCTATTATTACTTCTACTTTTTAACTGAGGAAATACAGGGTCAGAGAAACTAGGTGACCTGCCCAAGGTTGTATAGGTGGTAAATGACCAGACCACCAGATGATGATATTATCTCAAGTCTTTCATCTCAATGCACAGTGTTCTTTCACCTACCCCTGTGTTTCTAGATGCAATTATACTAGTTCTATATCAATAAACCCATCAGTTAAAATATTTTTTCTGTAAGTAATAGAAATCCTGACTCAAACTGGTTTAAACAATAAAGAAATTTATTATGTCAATATATCAGAAATTTCAGAGGTAGAGTGGGCTCCAACGTTAATCTCTTCAATGGCTTGAGGACCTGTATTTGCCCCAACTTCTATTGTCTTTATGTCCTATTCATTATTGTCAGGTTTATTCTGTGATTGTAGGGCCATCTAATTTTCAGGAATTTCATCAGCATATACCTCTACAACAAGTCAGCTCTAGTCGCTCCAGAAATAGCCAAATCCAAAAGAAAAAGAAGACAGAATTTTGTCCTGTAGTTCTTTCTTAGAAGTAAAATATTCTCAGAATCCTAGCAGATTCTATTTTACAACTCTTTGGCTGCTCTATGAGTTTTCAATTACCACATATTTTGCAGCTTAAAACTATACTCATTCATTATTTCACAGCTCTGTTGGTCAGAAGTGCAGATGGGCTCAATTGGTTCTCTGTTTAGGGCCTCTTAAGGCCAGAATCGAAGTGTAGCCTGGGCTGGGCTTCTATCTGGAAGATTTGAAGAAGAATCTATTTCCAAGCTCATGAAGGTTGTTGACAAAATCCAGTTCTCTGTGGTTGTGGGACTGAGGTCCCTGTTTTCTCACTTGCTATCAGCTGAGGGTAACTCTCAGCTCCTCGGGACTGCTTGCATTCCTCATCGAGTGGTTCTCTTGAATCCTTCTTGTAGCTCAAATCTCTGACTT
>NW_012140636.1:572548-573045 GCF_000956105.1 Propithecus coquereli | reverse complement strand
CCATTTCTCCCAGGTAGGTGATTTATTATATATGAGGATTTTGGTCAAAGGAAAGGAAGACAGTATTTCAAAGACATTTCTGCACCCTCATGTTTATTACAGCACTATTCACAATAGCCAAGATGTGGAATCAACTTAAGTGTCCATTAACAGGTGAATGGATAAAGAAAATGTGGTATGTATGCATACTGGAATACTATTCAGCTATAAAAAAGAATAAAATCTTGTCATTTGCAGTAACATCGATGAGCCTGGAGGTCATTATGTTAAGTGAAATAAGTCAGGAACAGAAAGATAAATATTGCATGTTCTCACTCATATGCAGAAGCTAAATAAATTGATGTCATAGAAGTAGAGAGTAGAATAGTGGTTACTAGAGGATGGGAAATGTGGAGAGGAGGGAGGAATAAGGAAGGATACAAAATTACAGCCAGATAGAAATAAGTTTTTGTATTCTATACAGTACTATAGGGTGTCTATAGTCAACAATAATTTAA
>NW_012140636.1:566716-568819 GCF_000956105.1 Propithecus coquereli | reverse complement strand
TTTTTTTTTGCATGAACTATTTTTCAAGTTGCATATAACTCACACACAGAAAACGATAAAAATGACAGATTTTTCATTACATTAGAAAGGATTGCTTTGTTCTCGAAGTTTTTATTCTACTTTAATAATAAAACACTGTGGCCCCAAGGAAAAAGTTTTTTTTTCTAGTGTGGCAGTCAATGTGTTAAAGGAAGACTTTTTGTTAAGAATGCAGAATTCTGAGACACCAAGTATTACAAAATTATGAAGAGTCTATAAGTTGTACTTCACTACAGTGGTATGATATTTAGATAGCATCTGGCCAGAAAACCCAGAAACACTGGACTCCTGCCATTGATCAACTACCCCCCTCTGTGAAGTCTTTGAAGAAAGAACATTCACAGAGGGGGCAGGCAAGGCAAAGGAACACTATATTCCTAGCTGGTACTTGAGTCACAGACTTCTCTTTCAAGGTTTGTAAATGAGCTAGGAGAGACCCTATAAAGAACTCCTTTTATCTAGGGTTAAGTTTAGTGGCCCAAAATCGTATCAGACAGAAAGCACATAAAACGTGCATTACCATTTCCAATCTCAAATCCAAATATGTATATACGAGGAAAGAGCAGGCTGCTATAGGTGTGCATGGCCAAAGCAGGGGGTGGGAATTTGCATCAGTATCTACAGCAACCATGACCTAGACCTGAATTTGCTCTCTGGGTTGACATCCTTGTTTGGATCATCAAGGGCAAATGATGTCCTTAAGGAATGCCCAATAGGAGGCTAATTTACAAGCATCGCTGGATCATTCTCCAAAGCACATGGATTTTTCTGTTTTTACCTCTAGGACTTTTTTCTTCCCAATTATGTCGCAGTAAATGTATTCTAGGTCTTCTGAATTGGTATTGGTGACAGCTTGGAAAATAAGTTTAAAATAACATTGAGAAAACTATCAGGGAGAATTAAGTCAGTGAGAAAGGATCACTGATAAGAATCTAGTTTCTGAGATACTTAGAAAGAGGAGATTTCCAAAATACTGCGATATTTGCTTTCTTACCATTTTATGCATCTTACTTGTCACCTCTCCTTTTGGATTATATTAATATATGTCTCTTTCCCCATTAGATAAAGAATACCCGAGGACAGGGACTTTCGTGTATCTGTGTATCCCCAAAACTTAGCAGGGTATGGAACCTACAGTATACATCAACAAGTGTTTTTTAAGTGAATAAATAATTATTCAGCTAGCTATTGAATAGAAAAAAAGGTATTGGATTACAGATACATCTTTGAGAGGGATATAGCCTCGTAGGGAGACTATTCTAACACATACAGCACAATCGAGCCACGTAATTAACGCACAAAATGGAGTGGCAAGTTGTGTATGTTTAACAGCGTGTAAATACTACAAAAACTTGGAGTAGGGACAAATTAAAGTACTGTAGAGTTCATCTGGGGGCTAGACAGGGTCAAGGTAGGATTTGCGTAAGCCTTTAAGGATGTTTAGAATCTGGATAGGAAAAAAATCTTGCTGGAAAAAACGTCCTGAGACAAGTAGAGGTGGATTCTGACACAAACTCCTTCGGACGTTAAGGAGAAGCCAGATTCCTTTTGCTCAAGGTCGGGAGACCCGTTGGTTGAGGGGGAGGACTGGACTTTCTCAACGCCTTTGCTTAGCAAACAAAGAGCCGAATCAGTATTGCCATTGCCTGGCATCTGCCAAAAGCAGCAGCTTTTTAGTCGCTTACACTTGCTTGGCTTCAACTGGTGAGCTTTTCGGCTCTGGCTCTGTCCCCTGGTTCCCCTTTTCTTGTCGCGGCCCCGTCCCCCCCGGGTTTCTCGCACGAGTTTGGATTCTCTGCGGGATGAGATCAGAGGTGCTCTTGCTCTGTGCGTTCACGTGTAGCTGTAGCTTAGTTCACCCCTTCTAAGGCGTTTTCTAGGGCTCACCTGCTCAGTGAAAAAAAACCCGGGGCCTAAAGCAGTTCCCGCGGTGAGAAGTACTCCCGCCCTCTCCCACAGGCCGCGGAGGGCGGGGTGGGCGACGCGAGTCAGTGAGCGATGGCGCGAGGCTCGGTGTGCGCATGCTCCGAGAGCCCGGCCCGGGAAGGCAGCTTCGAGACTCTC
>NW_012140636.1:562487-563196 GCF_000956105.1 Propithecus coquereli | reverse complement strand
TCTTCATCCCCTCTCCACAAAATCATTCATAATCTTCTTTAAAGGTTTTCGTTTTCCAAAGACCTTGTAAATATTTATATACCATACTTAATATCCTTTGCTTCTTGTTGCTTTTCTCATGTGTACTTTCTCATTCATATCCATAGCTTCAACTACAATCCATATTCTGATTCCAATAACACTCAGAAGAAAGTCTTTAGAAATATAGATGATTTATGTCTCTAAGATGAGCTTTCTCCTGATTTATAGACCCTCAGCATTGCCAATTACTTTTTTGGACATCTCTACCTGGATGGTCTCTGGTATCTGAAGTTCTAAGTGTCTGAACTTATAATTTTCCCCAGCAATACTGGCCCCTTTAAAAAAATTCCTTATCGGTCTATCATAAACTTTTAAGCTTTGGAATTATTCTATATCTTGTCTCCCTGACCAATGACCTCTCTGATCATTAAGTCCTAAGGATTCTATCCTCTCAATGTCTAATTGGTCCCCCTTTTCCATTTAACTGCTCTTGACTTAGTTCAAACCCTAATTAATTCTATTCTGAATTAAACTAATAAAATATAACTTGTTTCCCTTTATATCAGTCTCCCATCTATCTTCTCTCTTGTGGCTAGAGTGATCTTTCTAAGATATAATTATTTGTAAAAAACAAAAAATCCTTTGTAACATCGAGGTTGAAACCTGAACTCCTTGATATGGTGTATAA
>NW_012140636.1:560391-562437 GCF_000956105.1 Propithecus coquereli | reverse complement strand
CAGTATACATCAACAAGTGTTTTTTAAGTGAATAAATAATTATTCAGCTAGCTATTGAATAGAAAAAAAGGTATTGGATTACAGATACATCTTTGAGAGGGATATAGCCTCGTAGGGGGACTATTCTAACACATACAGCACAATCGAGCCACGTAATTAACGCACAAAATGGAGTGGCAAGTTGTGTATGTCCTACAGCGTGTAAATACTACAAAAACTTGGAGTAGGGACAAATTAAAGTACTGTAGAGTTCATCTGGGGGCTAGACAGGGTCAAGGTAGGATTTGCGTAAGCCTTTAAGGATGTTTAGAATCTGGATAGGAAAAAAATCTTGCTGGAAAAAACGTCCTGAGACAAGTAGAGGTGGATTCTGACACAAACTCCTTCGGACGTTAAGGAGAAGCCAGATTCCTTTTGCTCAAGGTCGGGAGACCCGTTGGTTGAGGGGGAGGACTGGACTTTCTCAACGCCTTTGCTTAGCAAACAAAGAGCCGAATCAGTATTGCCATTGCCTGGCATCTGCCAAAAGCAGCAGCTTTTTAGTCGCTTACACTTGCTTGGCTTCAACTGGTGAGCTTTTCGGCTCTGGCTCTGTCCCCTGGTTCCCCTTTTCTTGTCGCGGCCCCGTCCCCCCCGGGTTTCTCGCACGAGTTTGGATTCTCTGCGGGATGAGATCAGAGGTGCTCTTGCTCTGTGCGTGCACGTGTAGCTGTCGCTTAGTTCACCCCTTCTAAGGCGTTTTCTAGGGCTCACCTGCTCAGTGAAAAAAAACCCGGGGCCTAAAGCAGTTCCCGCGGTGAGAAGTACTCCCGCCCTCTCCCACAGGCCGCGGAGGGCGGGGTGGGCGACGCGAGTCAGTGAGCGATGGCGCGAGGCTCGGTGTGCGCATGCTCCGAGAGCCCGGCCCGGGAAGGCAGCTTCGAGACTCTCTCTCCCAGAGTCAGGGCCCGCTTTCTCCTCAGGATTCCGGGACGGCCGGAAATGGGCGGGGCCAGGGCCGGAAGCGCAAGGGCGGGCGCCTGCCCGCTAACCTTCTTCCATGGAGGAGCGTCTGAGGTGTTCGCTGGTGACCTGATGAGTGTGTGAGAGGTCTAACGTCTGGTCTCCTTTCCATTTTACCTCCGGGCTGGAAAACTTGACGGAAATCTGATACCAAGGAGCGGGTGGGGAGATAACCCCTACGCTAAGTTCCAGTATTTAGGGAACTTCTGCCCGGGCCTCCTCAGACCAGTTGCTTCCTTTTGCTGCCCACCGCCTCTGTCTTGCTTTTATGCCTTTTCGGCACCCGTGCCCCTCCTAGCGGCCTCCGACGTTATGTATGATCGGGCTTCCCGCTTGCTCAGGTGGGCTGAAGGTGGCAGCACTGAGGCCCATGTGGGTCCCGGGTCCTACCAGGTTCCTTTCCGGAGGCAGCAGGCAACAGGTAAGATGTGGTGGAAGGCGACCCGCCCGTGACGGGCACCTCGTCTTCAGCCTGCGCCACCTCTGTGTGCCTGCGAGTTAAACGTAAAGTGACGCAGTGCCACTTTGTAAGTATAATAAAACAGGAAGCAGGCGGGGAAAACACAATCCTTATTTTACAGATGAGAACCGATAGTATCACTTGTCCCATTTCACAGGCTGGTAAGCACGTGACTAGGAGTTTTGATTCAGCAGTGGTTGTCTGCGTCGTAATTTTGATTGTACGGTTTAGATCTAGGATTTTGATTTCCTGACTCTTGACTCTATGAGTTTCCAAATCCTGTGCATTTTCTTACCTCCTGATACCTCTTTTCTTTGTCATTCTGTCTGCCTCGCAAACCCTTCCTTCCCGCCTTGCAAACCTTCTTCCTTCCCATTAACCAGAGAGACGTTTATTTACTAATATATAACTTAAATTTCTATTTTGCAGTACCGTTTAAACATAGTCCCAACTATTTTTCAGGCAGATGCTTCTTATCTGACCATCCCCATTTCTCTCTGAACATATACTTCGTGAGAGCCCCTTTTCCCCACATTCTGTAAAGAAAAGCCATATGCTTGAAAAGTGGAGTGGGGATAGATAAT
>NW_012140636.1:556658-559121 GCF_000956105.1 Propithecus coquereli | reverse complement strand
TAGAGTGATCTTTCTAAGATATAATTATTTGTAAAAAACAAAAAATCCTTTGTAACATCGAGGTTGAAACCTGAACTCCTTGATATGGTGTATAACGTTCTTTCATGTTCTATACCCTGATGTGGTCTCCCATAGTACCTGATCTTTCCGGGCACCCACACTTCCACCTACACTTGACCTGCATTTCAGCAATCCTAGCTTCACAGTTTTCCCAAGGTCATGCTCGCTCACCTCTATGCCTTTGAACCTGCTAGTCCCTCTGCTCAATATGCTCTGTCTTCCTTCTTTACCTACTTCCTATTTATTCTTTGAGACTCAGCTAAAGTGAGTTGTTCTCTGACTTTAGTCTTTCTCAGGTTTTTTCTCTCTGACTCTTTCTCTCTGACCCTTTTATAGCACTTTGATTCTATATTGTAATTAATGTTAATTATCTGGCAGCCCCACTAAAATGTGAATTGCTTGAGGGCAGTAACCATGATCTTTATTATTCTCAGTTTTTAGCTCAATACCATAACACATCAGTGCTCAATTAAAAACAGTAATCTCGAAATAAAATTAAAATCTAATGAGCCATGTATAGCAGAATTTAAAACTCATAACTCGTATTAGCTCTGCTTACCAGGGAGTAACTAAGGTGTGGCAAGGCCTTTTTTTTTTTTACTGTTTTATAGGATTGTGTTTTGTTGACCTATGAGAGAAACTAGGAAGTTTCAAGCTTGGTAAATTTGAGCCACTGCATAGTATAGATCTCTGTTTTAGCAATGCTGACAATCAATAGAAGGAACAGTTGTCTCTTTAGTGATTACTAGATTTCTCTGGTAAGATAATTTAAAAGTAGCTAGCATCTTTTTCCTAGGTACATTCTACCTCACTAGTCTTTAAGACCAGTAACATCGGACTATGCAGGAGTATAAACATTTATTTGAGTTAAGGGTCAGGTACATTTTATAGAGTATGATGTGGGAAGAGCAGATGTTGTGACTTATTATATAACTTACTTGTTACCTGGAACTTAACAAAAAGAGAGGACCTAGACCCTTAGATGCAGATAACTCTTTATTGCCAACCTTTCTTTCTCCTAACCACTGCTCTTCTCTTACTATAGCCTGCTTGGTTAATACTTCAGTGTACTGTCCTCGCATCTTCCGTAGGAAATTCTTGCCACCTTAATTCGAAACTCCATTTCTTTGGCTTTAGGCCATTCGATCAGGGAGAATCTCTTCTACCCTATCCCTTGCAAACTGAAAGGGATAGGCCTAAGCTGCTCTGCTTTCCACTTTCACAAGGTGGGAGAGATAATGATACTCAGATTCCAGATTAGTGAGAGCTGTGCCTGATTTTCTCACCATTATCTGAAAAGCAAACATCTCTTATCAAAGTAAATTTTCCCCAGAGACAACCAGCCTGGTGTCATGTGATAAAAACATATTCCTTTTAATAATGTGACTGTTCCTGGCATTATTGTGCTAAGTAGTATTTCATTGCTTTTTGAACTTATCTGCATAATAAATAGCACCCCGCAGTAGCTGTATATTGGTTATCTATATTGGTTCTCTATTAGTTATAAAAGCTGGGTAACATCATCTCCTAATTATATTCTTTCCCAGATTTTTTCTTCGATGGGGAGTAGTTAGCTTTATCTGCCACAGAAGAATTAGTTATTTGTGATCTCGTACACATGCCTATGTGCTTATGCCAACAATGATGATTTTATCTTATTAGCCAATCAGAATATAAGGAGGCTGCATCAGGGAATGCAATCTATCTTTATTTAAGTTTAAATAAATGATATCTATGTGATTGCTATATATGTTGATATACCTGAAGATGAGTACATGTTTCAAAAACCTAGTTTTTGCTTATATGTGAAAAATGCCCTTTTCTTTGTTTTGTGGCTGTAGTTGTGGCTATTGAACTTGTCCTTTAATCACATAGTGTCTACCCTCTTTCTCAGAATGGACCGACTTTTATTGCTTCATGCCAGTTTGATTTATCGTCTGCTGTTGGCACCTCAAACTCAGTATATCCCAAACTGAACTCATTTCTTTCTTCTCACATCTTTTCCTCTTCTATATTCTTAATTTCTTCTGTCAGTTTGATTTATCATTTGTAGTTGGCACTTCACATGTCAATATATCCATGTGTCCCAAATCAAACTCCAGCAACTCTAATTCCCCAGAATACTCTTTCTCTATATTTTATATCGAAATTATTAGCAGTGCTTTTTGTAGTATAATTGTTTGTTTGTCTGGCTTCCCCACTATTTGAGGCCAGGGTCTTATGTTATTCATCATTGTATCTTCACTGCCTATCATATGTGCAAATCTGCCATACATAAGAAAACATCCAATATTAATGAATGACTAAATGGTACAGTTTAGAATATCACTTGTTAATTCTATATTTATTGTTTACTATGCAGGGCACTATGATAGGGTGACCCATCATCCTTGTTTGTCTGAG
>NW_012140636.1:537218-538268 GCF_000956105.1 Propithecus coquereli | reverse complement strand
TAATAGTAATGGTATATATTCTCTTGGTTTATAAGATGAGATGAGACTTGAATTCACTCCTTTACATTACTTTTACAAAACAAACATTTTTGGTTTATATTATGAAACTTGTTAAATCAATATTTAATAGTTGCCTTTTAGTAAATTTTAATATTTGGTTCTTCATTTCCTCTTCTCTTGCCTTGAGTCAATAATATAAAATGTTTTCCTTACAGAAAATTTCAAGAGTACCTACAGTTACTAAAAGTGTTGATGTTCCTTCAATTCCTTCTTGTGGGAAGTCGTGTGGTTATCATATTAATGAGGATGACAGTATTACGAAATGTTTTCCACCTGCTAGTGATAGTACACTAGGTCCAGCATATTACAAACCTCAATTTGTAAGTATAGTACATTTCATATTGACAATTGGAAGATTGTTAATGATTGCACATGTTTTAGTTAATGTAATACTAACTGTGGTAACAAATAGACCCCTAAATTTCAGTGACTTAATAAAATAGAATTTTTTTCCCTCTCATTTATGTGAGCATTTCTTCTTGATAAATAACATTCCTCCTTGTAGAGATTCAGGGATGCAGGCTTATTCCATCTGTGTTTTTATCATCCCCTGTGGCCAGTGTCCAGCTGCATCCAGCTGCAGAAGAGGATGGAGGATTATGAGAAGAAAGTTGCTGTAGGCCAGGCCTGGAGCTAAAGCTCAGTCACCTTATACTTAACTGCCAAGGAGGTTGAGAAATACAGTCTGTCTATCTAGAAAGAAGAAGAAATAGGTGTAAATTACTAGAAGTCTGTGCCACAATGTATAATCATTTGTAATACATAGATATTCTTTTTCTGAATTTGAAAGAAAAAAATGTTTATTCCATGATTGTAAAAAAAAAAAAAAAGGAGTTTCTCTTTGATTGAAATATCAAACATAATATAGCCAATCCATCTATCTCATCCAGAGTTTAAATTTCAAACCTGGTCAAAGTTGAGTCAAGATTTCATTCAGCCAGTTGAAATATGTGAGTCATCCATGAATACAGGTACTGAATATAGATGGTA
>NW_012140636.1:534620-537168 GCF_000956105.1 Propithecus coquereli | reverse complement strand
AACTTCTCTGGAAATAACCAAAATGATATCTGTGAAAATAATTTATCCCAAACAAGCTTGGAAGATTTGCTTTTTCCCTGCACTGTGAATGCCAGCATTTTTTAAAGTTTATTTCAGGGGTACAAATTTTCCAGGGGCCTGAAAAACATACTCTTTATTGTTGTTCTACAGCTTTGGGAATTCCTGTTTTAAAACTGAGTGTTCTTGCATTCTTTTAGAGTGTTCTAAGTACAGTAAATTTTAGCTTGGGTTCAAAGTTAAAACTGACAACTATAATTGTCATCCTCTCTTATTATCCTCTTTCACTAAAACTGTGTCTTCAGTCAAGGGTCTTAACTTTTCTCAGGTTGGATTTCAAAACTATTTGTTCATAATAATTAATATTTATCAAATAGGAATCAATCGTAAAGTACCTCTTTTAATTGTTTCATAAGTTTTTTTCTCTCCAACTTAGTGTAATGTAAAAGGAGGCCATAGTCTACAAAACCGGGAGAAACGTTTTAAGAAGTTTATTTCAAATAATCCAGGACCAGCAAGCTATGATCAATCTTATCCTAGAACACTAGATATCATGAACAGAAAAGTACTAGAGGCCAAAGAGCATCCTAAATCAGTATGTTGCTATTTTAAATTATCTTTCTAATAGCATTTCATTTTTTTTAGTTAAAATAGAAAAAGTTTAGTATTTTATGTGATGAGTACATTTAAAAAGCTTTACTATAAAAGTAGATTTGTTAGTATCTATATTGTAGCTAGTTTGTAATTAAATAAACTTTAGTTTTTAACTGTGTTAGCATCCAACTTCATTTTTGCTCTTAATAAATCTATAATGTCCAATGTCTATAGTGAATAGGAAGTAAGGAAAATTATAAAATCACCTGAGTGGTTTACCTACATATAGAGAAAACTGTGTTAAAGTACCATTAAATTAAAATGAAATTAAAAGCATGATTCCTGAAATTAGAAAGCTTAAAATTTAGATGGGAGAGAGACATATAGGTAGCTACTAATGCAAGACAAAATGTAACAGGTGCTAAATGAATGATCATGTAATTAAATACCATAGTAATTTAAAGGAGGACTACTATAGTATGCAAAGGTATAATGTACAGAGGATTTATAGAGAAGGCTGGTTTTGAGATAGGTTTTGAAAAATAGAATTGGAATATGCATTCCAAGCATGGAGTGTTATGTGAGTGAAGATATAGAAGTGGGATTTCATAGAAGGCAATGATAAGATTATTTTAACTGGAGTGAAGAATTTATGTAGAAGACTATTACGGGATATGTTTGGAAAGGTACATTGGTGTTATGTAATTAATAGTTTACACCAACGGCCTACTCCTTTGAAATAAATATTATCATCTAGTGGAGTTTGGTCATTGTTTATTTAGAGTGTGCCTTCTTCTCTTTCCATAATGTCTTCATATAGCTCATATTAATTACATTTTAATCAGTTCTCTGAGGACATAATTTAGGGCTAAGTACTCAACTAAATAATGTCAATGCAATGACAGTGGGGTTAAGTCTTACAAGTGTATTTAAATATCTGATATTTCATGTGTGAGAACAAAGTAAATGTTCATTTACTCATGCAAGGATTTATCACTTACTGAGTGACTATGTGTGCCATACATGATGCTAGGTCCTGGTAATACACAGCAGACAAATCATGGCTTCCTGAGATCTATAATTTTAACAGGGAAGTAATGAAATTCAGTACAATATGGTTCATGAAATAATGTATTAGAGCCGTAATACAATGTTAACTAGTAGCCCAGTAGAGAGTCTTTGGAGGGAATAAGGGAAATGATTAAACTTGATCTTGAAGAAGAATTCACTAAGTAGTTAAAAAGAATGGGAAAAAACATTCCAGGCAGAGAAAACCACATAAGTAAAGACATTGAGGTGTTTAGTAGCATGGTATGTTCAGGGAAGAACAAAGTTCTTTGAGATGTTTGGAGTATAGAATCTAAAACAGAATAGTAGGGATAGAAGCTAAAGAAGGAGGTAGGGGCTATATTTTTGAAAGTCTTGACAGCATGAAAATAACTTTTTGAAAGTACTGAATGGAAAGGAAGCCATTCAATACTTTCCTGTTTTAATTTGGTAATTAATCTAAGTATCATTGGAACTAGTTAATAGCTGTCTTTAAGTAGTAAAAAATAAAATTCTACCAGCAACAGTATGTTTATGACATAATTTTCCAGATAACTACGTCCTTTAAATGCCAGTATTTTTATTTGATTCTTTTTGTTTGTTTTTCTTTTGAGACAGGGTCTTGCTTTGTTGCCTGGGCTAGAGTACGGTGGCATCATCCTAGCTCACTGTAACCTCAAACTCGTGGGCTCAAGTGATCCTCCTGCCTCAGCCTCCCTAGTAGCTAGGACTACAGGCATGTGCCACCGCACCCAGCTAATTTTTTAAAGATTGTTTGTAGATTATTTTAACTTGGATCTCATTATATTGCTCAGGCTAGTCTCGAATTCCTGCCCTCAAGCCATCCTCCTGCCTTGACCTCCCAAAGTACTAGGATTACAAGTGTGGG
>NW_012140636.1:520938-530688 GCF_000956105.1 Propithecus coquereli | reverse complement strand
GTAGAAAATTGTTTTTCAAAAGGAGATCTTTATACTAGGTACATGCATTGCTACTGAGGTGTCATTGCTTCTAGGTTATCTCAATGGACAGAGTTAGAAATCTATACTTAATTCTTATCTATCTGCCTATTAAAAATTTTGAGTTTATACCTATACCTCTAATTTCAGTCCAACACCACAGGTTTATTCTAGTCTTTCCCTTTCCACATTTGAGCTCCCCTTTTCCACAGTGAGAAGCCTACCTGCCATTATCCTCAATGATGTACTTATTTGCTTAATCTGTCGTACACTGAAGGTAGTTTCAGAATTGGTAATCCATCACCGCACAAAACAAACTTAAGAATGTACAACCTCTTACCTCTAGGTGATCTTGAAGCTCTACACAAGCAGGAAGTAAGGGCTAAGACAGACTCATAAACTGACTGCTTGAGCATTGAAAATGTGCTCTAACACATGCATAGAGCACTTTTGTAAAAGTTGGAGACTTTCTTGTTTAAGACATTTAACACATTAACTACCATGTGAGTTATATTTAACTCACACTAGTTTTGAGTTAAACTAGCCTGGTGAAGCATATGTAACTCACACATCTCTTCACCTTAGGAGCTGTGAGAACTATTTTTCAAGTTGCATATAGCTCACGCACAGAAAACAATAAAAAACCCCAATTTTTCATTAAATTAGAAAGGATTGTTTTGTTTATGAAGTTTTTATTCTATTTTGGTAATAAAACACTGTGGCCCCAAGGAAAAATTTTTTTTTCTAGTGTGGTAGTCAATGCGTTAAGGAAACATTTGTCCAATTATTACTTGACCACCCAGCTAATCAGGCTGACACTTCATTGTACATACGTTAAAAAGGATACAGAGTTCAGAGAATTAGTCCGGGAAAATCACTACATAAACAAACCCTGGGAGAAGGAATTCTGATTTTCAGAGTTGTCCTATTATATTATACAAAATATCTAGTTTCAACAAAAAATTAAGAGACACGTAAAGAATATAAAAAATATGGCCCATATACAGAAAATAAACTGTTCTTGAGGAAGTCGAGGTATTGGACTTACTAGACAAAATCTTTAAATCAGCTATTTTAAATATGTTCAAAGAAATAAAGGAAGCTATGTCCGAAGAACTAAAAAAAATATAAGAGCAGTGTCTCACTTAATAGAGAATATCAATAAAGAGATAGAGATTTTAGTAAAAAACCCAAGTAGAAATTCTGGAATTGAAAAATACAATAATGGAAATTAAAAATTTATTAGAAGAATCCAGCAGCAGATTTGAACTGGCAGAAGAAAAAAAAATCAGTGAACCTGAATGCATGTCAATTGATATTGTGCAATTTGATGAACAAAAAGAAAATAGATTGAAGAAAAATAAACATAGTTCAGAGTCTGTGGGACACCATCAAGCATCTCAATATATGCATAATGGGAATCCTAGAAGGAAGGGAGAAAGAGCAGGGGGCAGAGAGAATATTTGAAGAAATAAGGGCTGAAAACATCCCAACTTTGATGGAAAACATTAATATACACAAAGAAGCTGCTCAACAAACTCCAAGTAGGATAAATGCAAAGAGATGAACACGAAGACACTTCGTAGTTGTTGAAAGCCAAAGACAGAGACTTTTGAGAGCAGCAAGAGAAAAGTGACATATCATATACAAGGAATCCTCAAAAGATTAACAGATGACTTATCAGAAACCATGGAGACCAGAAGACAGTGGAATGACATATTCAAATTGCTGAAAAAAATAAAAGACTTCCAGTCAAGGATTCTGTAATCAGCAAAACTATTCCTTGATAATGAAGGAGAAATCAAGATATTTGAGAGAAATGGAAACTGACAGAATTTGTTGCTAGCATAGCTCCTAAAAGAAATGCAGGCTGAAATGAAAGATTATTAGACAATAACTCAAATTCACAGAAAGAATTAAAGAACAATAGTAAAGGTAAATACATATGCCATTATTATTTAATTTTTGATTTGTAACTCCTTTTTTGATTACAGTTGATTATGGAATAAACTAAAAATGATACATTTTCTATCCAAATGCAAATATCAGTAGGCTGATATTTTAAGACCTGATGGATTGCTCCATGCTATAAAACTTATGAAGAACCAGTTACTTCTGGTAAAAAGGAGAGTAAGGATATTATAAATTATATGTTTCCTGTTCTTACCCTGAGAATTGTCATTTCTTCTGGCCATGGGGCTTTTGTCTCAAGAGTATTTCACTCTTCCTCTTTATGCCATACTTGGTCTTCCAGGCCTTGACTATTCTGTCATTCTGTTAATAATAATAATGTAATAATTAGTCATCATTAACAGACAAGTATCTTAAATATTTGAGTAAGACATTCTTAGCAGGACAATGAAGTTCAATTCTGTAAAGTTTACAGTGAAATTGATG
This sequence comes from Propithecus coquereli, assembly GCF_000956105.1. NCBI lineage: Eukaryota > Metazoa > Chordata > Mammalia > Primates > Indriidae > Propithecus > Propithecus coquereli. The sequence goes on along the minus strand of NW_012140636.1, from coordinate 528,273 downwards.
AAAGTCTTATGGTCTGATATTAGGATATTCTCTCCAAGGTGAAGGACAGGTTGTGAGAGGTACTGTAATGCAGCCAGTCTTCCTCGGTTTGTTTCCTGACTCTACTGCTTAATAGTTATTTGTCTTTGGCCAATATCCTGAGAAAAAGTATAGTCTACTGTATTATATAAAATTAGTATTCCTTTTCACAGTAGTCATAGGTCTTTGGCCTTAGCTTACACAATTCTTTGATATTTTTTGAATCTCAAAATGTAATTCTTCCTTTAAAATGATATTTTCTATATAAACTACTTCTTCATTTTGGAATAATGGATCATCTATCGGAAGGCCAAATAATGTCTCCAAGCTTCCCTAAATGTATAAAACCCTTTCCCACTTGAGTAAACATTACGTTGACATGTAAAACTTGATTTCTTTTTGGCTAAATTATTATTCATAGAAGGCAGAAAGAAGACAATTCATTCCATGATTTTAATAGGTCTAATTTATTGGATGACCTATTTCAATAATTATTGAGTCAATACAACTTGTATTTATTAGAATAAAAATCTAGATCTAATTAAACATGTTATATAAAATCATAGATTTGCATATAAGTTAATATTCAAGAAGATTCAGCAAAGTTTAATTTGAACCGAATTGTGATATTTTGTGGAATCCCTATCTTGAAATTGAGAAAACTAAAGGTAGGGTGGCAAAGATCAGTGAAGGTTTTATTTTCTTCTGTTTCTCCTGCAGAAAAACACAAGTTCTTCACAGACTACTCCCAAAGTGGTACTGTAAAAATATTAATTCACATCGTATCCAAATTTCTGATAATTTTATGTAACTCTTTAGTTGCTGTTTGAGATAACGCTATATGTGGGCTTAGTCAGCTTCCAGATGTGACTATTACTAGAACATCAAGAAAATAATTCAACAGATGGGTAATTATTGTGCTTCCTCCTCAATTGGTAAATCACATCTGCTGAAGGTATCTAATAAAAGCTTAAAATATAGAATTAAGACTTGTATAAGACTCTAGCTGACAAATGATAAAATTTAGCTAAATTTAATCTTAAAGAGAAAGTCTACTAAGAATTATTTTGTATAACATTTTGAATGATAAAATTTAACTTTCTTTTTTTTTAGAAGAGCCCAGGTAACTATTAGAAATATCTTTTTCAGAGGTGGATTTCACAAACAAAGTGTGTGATTGGAATTATGATACTGACATATTTGCTAATGGTAACATGCTGGGAACTACCTGTGTGCTGCCTGCCACACTGGAAAGCAGTCCATTAGTGTTTGAACTGATGCACTTTGGGACTTTTAATTCTTCACAAATTCTATTTCCATATTTAATTATGGAAGGACATGGGGGAAAAGTTAAATAGCCTTGTCTTCATTTAATTGTCAATGAGAGTGGCAGTTAGTAATTCTTCTTCAAGTTACATTATAGCATTCACGTAAAATAACGCAGCTCCGTGCTGAGTTTGCTTCAATTAAGTCATATTTTATTTGCTAATGACTTCCAAGTTGACAGTGACCTTGAAGTTGCTATTGTCAACTTCTTGACATAAAAGGAAGTATGATTTAGAGTTAAGAGCGCACCAATTTATTCTTTGTTTTCTGTCTGTATTTTAAAAGGCTTTTAAATTAAATTTCAGATGGAACATTTACCTGAGGCTAATGAGTTAAGTAGTTGTCAATTTGCATGGTTTAAATGAAATAAATTCTATCCTATATACAGGAAAAGGATTTTGCTAATGTCTTGAATTTTGTGTGTGTGCGTATGCTTGTATACATAATCTTTCCTTCTGCTGAATTACCTTTAGAATTGTTAAATAATTGAATCATAAAATCTCAATAATGTGAATTCACTTGAAGAAAGCTTCTTGGACATAATTCTGCTCAAGGTCTTGAATTGCTGTGTTTAAAGAATTAATATAAAACCTTAACATAATTTTTAAACTATAAAAATGTGAGGTAAAAGATGACATCAAAATGCTTTTATTTTTGGTGAGACAAGGTCTTACTCTGTCATCCAGGTTGGAGTGCAGTGGCCTCATCACAGCTCACTGCAACCTCAAACTCAAGCGATCCTCCTACCTCAGGCTCCTGAGTAGCGAGGACTATAGGTGTGTGCCATCATGCCCAGCTAATTTTTTTTCTATATTTTGTAGAGATGATCAGGTCTCACTTTTGCTCAGGCTGGTCTCGAATTCCTATCTTCAAGTGATCCTCCCGCCTCAGTCTCCCAAAGTGCTAGGATCACAGGTGTGAGCCACCACACCCGGCCAAAATGCCTTTTTTTAAAATATTGATTTTATGGCTGAGTAGTACTCCATGGTATACATATACCACATTTTATTAATCCACTTATGTGTTGATGGGTGCTTGGGTTGTTTGCACCTCTTTACAATTGTGAATTGTGCTGCTATAAACATTCGAGTACAGGTGTCTTTTTTATAGACTGTCTTTTTTTCCTTTGGGTAGACACCTAGTAGTGGGATTGCTGGATCAAATGGTAGTTCTACTTTTAGTTCTTTGAGGTATCTCCATACTTCTTTCCATAGAGGTTGTACTAATTTGCAGTCCCACCAGCAGTGTATGAGTGTTCCTATCTCTCCGCATCCACACCTACCTTTGTTGTTTTGGGACTTTTTCATAAAAGCCATTCTCAGTGGAGAGCCCATTCTTCTAAGTGAAGTATCACAGGAATGGAAAAACGAACACCACATGTACTCAGCATTAGATTGGTACTAATTGATCAATACTAATGTGCACATATGGGAAGTAACATTCATAGGGTGTCTGGCAGGTGGGACGGGGGAGGAAGGAGTAGGTAAAGTCACACCTAAGGGATGTGGTATGTGCTGTCTGGGAGATGGGCACGCTTGTAGCTCTGACCTGGGCGGTACAAAGGCAATTTATGTAAGCAAAACATTTGTACCCCTGTAACACTCTGAAATTTAAAAAAAAAAGAAAATGAAATCACTGTGGGTTGAAATAGTTTGAAAAGTTTAATGGCAGAAGTACAATTTAAAATGCAAGATTGATAAAATGTTTATTTTTTCAGAGACGCCTGCTATATACTTTTATAGTACCTCATATTATTATTCACAGCACACAATTTGTAATATTTGTAAGATTTTTGACGAAACTGGAAGTTTTTTAATGGCAGTGACCACCCCTCCATTATATGACAGCTCCTGTCAAAGAGACTAGAACATGAAATTATTTTTTGGATTAATGAATACAATAAAACTCCACCCTCCAACTCTCAATAATGGAACCAGGTGAGCCTCTCTAATCCAAAAATCTAAACTTTGAAATGCTGCAACATCCAAAACTTTTGAAGTGCCAACATGACGCCACAAGGGGAAATTTCACACCTGACCTCATGTGATGAGTAGCAGTCAAAATGCCAGTGCACAAAACAGTTTATTCAGCCTCTCCAAGGTAAAAAAGACCCTTGTGCCCCGCCCCAGTGGTTAGGTATCTTTTTCGTGCACGCCCAGATTCCCCCATGCAAGCACACCTATAAAAGCTGTAATACCCAGCATTATTGTTGGAGACTTGCCATTGCTTGTTGTTTAACAGGTGATACAGGTGTTCCGGTGATGCTACTGTGCTGCTCCGTTACCCTGAACACATTTTTTTCACTGTATTAATGGTGTGTTATAGTTTTCACTGTTAAGCACCTATGTGTGAATAAGTGTGAAAAAAGGTATTGGTAGCATATAAATTCAGAGTCAGGAATGGCGGTGATGCCAAACAACCACAGACGGTCCACACGATGGCTGAGATAGTGACACCTTTGCTATCTGATGGTTTAATGTATATAAACTTTGTTTCATGCACAAAATTATTGAAACTGTTGTATAAAAGTAAAAAATAAAATGCAAGATTTATCATTTAATTTTGATAGAATAAAAATATTTCATTAAATCAAGCAGGTAGGAGTGGGGGAGGAGAGGATGGGTAAATTCACACCTAATGGGTATATGCACACTATCTGGGGGATGGGCACACTTATAACTTTGACTCAAACGGTACTGTACCAATTTTTGTAACCAAAATGTTTGTACTCCCATAATATTCTGAAATTAAAAAAAATAAAAAGTTTCAGAGATAGAAAAAAAAAGTGGGGCCTTTAAAAGGTGATTAGGTCAGAAGGGCTTTGCCCTCATGAATGGATTAATGTTGTCATGATGTGAGTAGGTTAGTTATTGCAGGAGGTCAGCCCCTTTTTTCTCTTTCTGTCTCATATGCACAATTCCTTGCCATGTGATGCTCTTCTGCTAGGTTATGACACAGCAAGAAGGACCTCACCAGACACAACCCCTTGATCTTGGACTTCCCAGCCTCCCAGAACCATGAGCCAAGTAAACTTCATTTCTTTCTAAATTAAAAAAATATTGATTTTTTGACAAATTTGTGGGGTATAGTACATCAACATAATCAACATATTAGATATGCCCCTGCATGAAATATATAAAATATCTAATATATCCAGAATGGCTGTATCATATTAGGATATAGGCCTACATGTTTTCTTCACTGCCTATTATGGTCATCATATAGTAGAACAAATCTGCACAATTATGGCATTCTTTATTTCTAAGTAAAAATAAAGTACAACATAAATGGGAAATTTTATTCTTTCTGCCATAAAAACTGCCTATGTACTTTAAAATCCATGGCTCTATTTGGGTGATTCCATTCGAAAGATGGGCTCAACACTTACTTTAGCAAAAGAAAGGGTTGGGTGGCTGAGCACTCTCTTTTCCTGAAGCTCAGTTGGGTGCAGCAGTCTTTGGAGTTACCACTGACCCTATCAGGACAGCCTGCATTTCAGCTACTCTAGTGTTATGGTTTCTCCCAGTGTTCCCTTGCTGGTACCTGCTGCTCTGCTGGACATGTCAGGCTCTGCCACTTTTCTATGCTATTCTGCTAGGTGTGACAGCATTTGTCCCTGCACCCTCAGACTCAATACCTCTGGATGGTCTGACAGCCTTGTTTCCTTTTGTGGTATACTTAGGAGTCCCAGAGTTGTATATATATATATCCTGTGAGATTGGTGGAATCGCTGTTTTGATTTTTATTCATTGTCTTGTTCCTTTAAGGATATGACAAAGGGCTTGGCTTTGGAATTGTGTATGAAATTAGAATCCCTACTTGTAATGATAATAATAATGCTATTAAGAATAATAATATTTTGATGTAGTGCCTTATAGGACTATATCACTCATCACTCATAATGTTAAAGCTGAATGTCCATAGTGAAGAAAGTAAAATGCCTCTCTGCTTTATGTTACAATTCAATAGAAGCCATCTGTAGGTCAATCATCCAAGAATATTGAGACCACTTACAGTGCTGTAAATATTCCTAGAGAAAATACGGATTAATCCTTTTTATTTATGTAATACAAGTTTCTCTAGTCTTCATTGGACTGTGTATACTAATGAGAGTCACAATAATGTTAATGACACGAATATCAGTGGTTTTTGTCTCCACCTACCAACATGTAAAGGACATCCAGCCTTTTGCAAAGTTACTCTTCCTAGGTATTTCTAGAAGTTCTCAGGGCTGTTTCATCTATGCTCTTGAACAAGTCTGTTTCCGCTGAGTACAGCTGCTCCTCTACCAGGTACTTCAGTCTCCTGCAAGATGGCGCTCTGCTGAGTATTTCCGCCAGTGTTCTTTTTCACAGCTAAAGCTGCATGATGAGCTGGTGTTATGCTCTATCAGAAGGTTCCAAAAGTAGGGTCCGAAAGCACTGATTTTTACTAGTGTTTTAATGAAATAATTCTTTTAGATTTTTATTGTAGCTTCTTTGCACTCCACAGGATACAGGCATAAATCTATTGGGGATTTATGTAGGACATATGTGTATGTTAGGAGGCAAATTCAGCAATAGAAAATACTTAGTATTTAGCATTGACAGTCTTTGGACACTAAGTTTTTTTTTTACTGGATGAGGGTCATCATGATTGGCTCTTTCCTATAAGATTAGTTTTTACATTTGCCTTTTGGTTGTTTTGCTCTATTAGTTCCCTGGAAATGCCAAAACATGTCTGAATCCTACCTGGACATAGCTAGTGACTTCCTGTTTCTCCACTGTCAGTTACTAACATTCTACACCACCCCAAGAAAGGAACAAACAAGAGTATTTACTAAAATCTAAGCAGGAGAGATCTTAAAAAAACAAACAAACTACAATTAAGTTTCTCTAAAAGATTGCATTTATTAAAAAAGAATCAACATAGGTCTCATTTCACTTCATGTAAATATTGAAGTTAGATCAGAGAGTGTGTTAGTCCCTATGTAAGTCAGGGTTCTGCAGAGAAGAAGAACCAACACATATACAGGTAGACATCACTTAATGATGAGGATATGTTCCGAGAAATGCATTGTTAGGTGATTTTGTCATGGCGTAAATATCGTAGACTATACTTACAAAAACCTAGATGGTATAGGGCCGCCACCTGTATAGGTGTTACTGTACTGAATGGTACAGGTTACACAGATACAGATATACAGTAGTAAGTATTTGTGTATTAAACATAGAAAATGTTGTATATGTGGTCCATTGTTGATTGAGATGTTATTAGGCAGTGCATAACTTGCATAACTATGTGAAAGGAGTTTTATTATGGGAATCGGCTCACGTGATTATGGATACTGACAAGTCCCTCAATATGCTGTCTTTAAGCTGGAGAACTAGGGGAGCTAGTTCTCATAGCTCAGTCTAAGACCAAAAGCCTGAGAACCAGGGAAGCCAATGGTGTATTCAGGGGTGGGGAATCTGTGGCCTTCTAGATCCTTAAGTGTGGCCTTCATATAGTAGGGAACTTTAGTGCCATGCTATCTTCCTTTTAGATATTGTTGTGGCATCCCAAAGCTTTCTAGAGTGGTGCCTCTCTAACTATAAAGTCATTAGAGGCCAGGGACAGTGCTTCCAAATTGTTTTCAACAACCCATGCCTAGAATAAAGTCGGGGTTAGCATTTTCCTCATCACTCCATGTAATGGCACTGGTGCAAATCTCAAAAGGTACTAGTGATTTTGAGAATTGCTCCCTACTCACTACTCAAGAGTTCATCTTTATTTCCAGTTTCTTTCTTTCTGGGGATATTAATAGGGTTCAGCTGAGGCTCTTTTCACATGTAGTGAGGTCGTTTGCTGGTTCTAGTCTGCCATGCTGTATCTTCAAGAAGTTCATTAAAGCTTCTGGCATGTGAATGATACCTTCTAGTTTCTAGTGCTGATAACTTGTGTCTATATACTTTTCTTGAAGTTTGGGGGTGGGGTGGGTATGGGTTTGACTCACCATTTTGAACCAAAATT
>NW_012140636.1:517155-519863 GCF_000956105.1 Propithecus coquereli | reverse complement strand
TGACTGAGGCTATCCTTGCTTTAGATTTAGACTTAAGCAAAGCTAAACATTGTTTCATGACTTATTTAAACTATGTCTCATCTTCACTTTTTTTTTTCCTAGGATGTTTCCAGTGCAACTTTGAAATACAAAGGTATACATTTTGGCAACTCTTCAGGAAGAAGAGAGTTACCTAAACAGTCAGGTCCTGGTCCTGGACAGTATGATATCGTCCAGTAAGTAAAAAAAAAAAAAAAGTATACCTTCAATGTAGTTCTTGACTATAAAATATTCCAGTAATTCAGACTAGGCTATGCTGTTAAAAAGGAAAAATTAGTATGAAAAATTCCAAGAAGTTTATATTATGTTTAGGAGTAACCTATATGAGAGTTATTGCTTTTTATATGAGGCAGATCCTGTTCCACCTACTATTTGCATTCATTACCTCATTTAATATTCACAAGTGTCTGAGTAGTTACTGTTGTTATACCTGTTTTATCAGTGAAAAATCCAAGGGCCAGAGATGGTAAACAACACGTTCAAAATCATGTGGCTACTAAGTGGCAGAGCTAGACTTTAACTGAGACCTGTCTGATCACACAGCCCATGTATTTATGTATTAAAATATACAGACCTTAATTATAAAGTAAACAAAAGATCATATAAACTATAAAAGAAGGTGACCCAGAATTCTCCATTTTATCCCTGGCTGTCATCTCCATTCTTCTGACTACATGATGGATCTAGAAGGCATTCTCAGTCAGTGTGAATCAGAGCTACAATATTAGGTTGGAGGTAATAATGAAGTTTAACTGGTAAATACACTTCTAGTAAAATAACTCCTTCTGTCTTTATTTTCTCCTACTCCTACATTAAGAGCTTAGATATGAATCCATGGAAGGCAAAATTGAGTAACAAATACCATGTTGTCCTCAGATTCTACTACCTCTGCTCATACTTAATTTTTTTGAAGAGTCCAGCTTATTTGGCTGATTCTTTCTCTCTTAAGGCATAGGTTTTCTCCCAACAAGTCTCAAGGTGATTACATACTCGATTAGTTTGCTAGACAGATTCAGATGTATCTGTATACTAGCATTGGGCATAGCTTCGGCTCTTACTTGGACTCCCATGCTACTGTTCATTCATGGAATAGACATTGAATTCTTGGTGTGTGCCAGTGTGGAACTTAATAACTGAGAATAAAAAGAATAAAACATTGTCCTTGTTTTTTTGGAATTTATATTCTAGTCCATTGCCCTTTTTATTTTTTCACTCTGCTAATATGGAAGATACATCTTTCTATTTTTATTCTTTTAATAGTTACACTAGAACCTTAACATGCATATTTAGCTTAATGAAGTCTATACGTAATACTATTATCATTCTTCCAGACAAAATAAGGTCTATAGAATGCTCTAACTCTGATCATTCCCTCTTGACATATGCTTTTGTTGTTCAGTATGGTAGTTGTATCCTTTCCTTCTCCCAGTTTGACTGGTTTGGACTTTCTCTCACATCAGTTTTATCGAAATTTAAATAACATAAAACAAAATTCATCTTTTTAAAGGTATATTGTTCTGTGATGATTGTTTTCCACCCATTCTACTAGACTTTTGACTGAGTGCCCCATGCATAACCAGGACTCTCTAATTAGTGCTGGTCTGATTTTGCATGGTAGTGTTTCCTATCAGTCCTTTTATATTCCCAAACTTTGTCCCACTCCCATTCTCCCCCTATTTTTTATGCTGTTTCTTTGATCTTTGTTATTTCTCCTGTTTTCCCTCTTTTTCTATTTGTATTTTAACTTTGCTTGCAGGAATGGATTAATACTGATTGCATTCCTGATTACTTCAGTTGTTTCACCATTTTCATAATTTGTTTGCTCTTTGGTTTGCCTATGTTCACTGTATCTTTTCTTTGGAGTTGTCTGGGTTCCTTCTGGCAGTTGATATTTTCTGCTATTTTCTTTTTTTTTTTCCTTGATTTTTTGTTTGTTTATTAAGTCACAATTATTCTGGGAGACTTGATTCAGTATAAAAGTTGAGATACTTGGCCACCCTAAAAAGAAAGATAAGCTCATCGGTCTCTTTTTGGGAAAGATATAGACCTAAATGATACTTGATACTTTGGATATCTCAGATATAAATTTGTTGTCTGTAAATGTCTTTGAGGTTTGGAAAACAAGTTCATTTGTTGAATTTTGTACAAATAAAAATCAGTGAAGAAGTGAGCATTTCATAGTGAACTGGAATGGTAAAACGGTAAATGCATATTTGAATCATAGCAATGCTGAACAAAGACAATAATGGCAATTACGTAACAAAGTTTTTAAAAATGTTTTTCTGTTGTCTATTTTTTAATCTGCGTATGTTCAGTATCGTTTGTTGAAAATGTTTGGTATCAGATTTCTTTGGAATTCTGTTTGAGAAATAGAAAAAATGGTAGTGTAGTTCGTATAGGCTGTTTAAATGTAATTCTTACAGCAGTAATAGCTAATAGTTATTGTGTACTTATTATGAGCCATGTGTGTCACTATGTACTTCACATATATATTTTAACTGTTGCAACCTTGTAGTTAGTTATTACCACTTTCAATTACAGGTGACAAATCTGAAGAGAAGTTAGGTGGTTTGTATCAGGTCACACAACTAGTGGGTAGCAATGCTGGGATTCCATCAGGCTTTCTGATTCCAAAGCTTGGGCTCTTAATGACTACTTATTTAGTTTTT
>NW_012140636.1:510354-514455 GCF_000956105.1 Propithecus coquereli | reverse complement strand
TATGTTGCCCTTGCCCCCCCTCCTTTTATATTCTTTTCCATTTAAAATTATTGTATTTTCAGGATGGCTGACTAGAGTCAAGCCTCGTCAGACCTTCCTGGTGGAGGAGTTGAGGGTTGGATTGAAGGGAGCAGAGGGTGATTGCTGATTGGGAGTGGACCACAGGGACTGAGACCAGTGTCGCCTGGGACACCACCAGAAGGGACTGAGCAGCTGAGAGAAAAGAGGATAGAAGGGAGAAACCAGCATGAACCAAATGAAGGGTGTTCCGGAGCCCGGGGAAAGAGTAAGGGTTTATCCCTCCTTCCCCACCCGAGTGCCTGAGGCCTACAGCGGGACACAGGGCTCTTATCCCAAGGGGGAGTGCCACAAGGGACCAGAGAGCTGGCATCCCTGCGTCTGGATGCTGTCTCCTTTGCACCTCCTCCACTGCTGGCATCTCGGGAAATATTTTTGGCTCAAGCTGCTCATGCCTGCGTGGCGGTACCCACCCTATAGCAACAGCCGGAGCACCTTTCCCTGAGTGACTGAGCCTGCCTCCGGCGATGGGGAGTGCACTCCCAGCCGAGCCGGCCTCGGGTCAGTGTAGCTGCCGCTGCGGCTCGGAGAGGAGGGCAGCCGTGGTGCCGCAGCCACAGCTCAGGGAGGAGGAGAGTGGACTGGTGCTCCCCCTCCAACTCCAGAGTGGCACGGGAAGACTGTGGCCCCTTCTCCCTCAACTTAGCAGCTGCTGGAATTCTCTGTGCTGAGCAGCCCCCTTTCAGTGCTGGGGGCATGTTTCTGCCCCAAGCCGGCAAGGCAACCTCAGTCTGTGATCTTCGCGCCCGCAGGCATTTGGCCCATCAGCCTGCTGATGGCACAGGTGGCAGGTTGGGGAGGTGTAGGGAAGCGGTCCCGGTTTCAGGGTTGGGTGGCTCGGGTGGCAAGTGAGAGCCCGTGCCCACTGGGAGTGTGTGGAGGAGCACGGGAGAGCAGGGGTCTGTAAGCGTGCCCCCTCCCCTGGAGAATCGCCGTATTGTAGTTTGCTGAACCACTGAGACTCAATTTGCATAAATGCTGGTTCCCATGGCAACTGAATACCTCGGGTGCTGCAGCCTGAACCGGAGCACCTGCCCCCACCACCACTCACTTTAATAGGGAGTTCAGGTTCATCCGGGAGTTCATTGTGCTGCCCCTATTCCCTTGGTGGGAGTGTCCCCCTGCTCGTGTCTTCTGGGGATAGAGAGGCCAGCCCACCTTGCCTTGGGGTCTAGTGGTGGAAAAGGGGTACACAATTAGAGATACCTCTATCGGCCAGCACCCCACGGAAATGCACACCAGTGGAACAGACACATGGAAGTGTGGGAAAGCTTGAGAGCCCATCCTTGCCAGAGAGGAAACACAAGTGGACCATTCGGAGGAGAAAGTGCCGAGTTTGTGGACAGGGATGGAAAAAGCCTGACTAGAGGCCTCAGCAATTTCAAGAGTAGGCCTTTCCCATCGCCCTCCAAGCGGCTCCCCCTAGTGGTACGATAAACAATCTCTCAGCACCATAGAAGTTCACACACCCTGGCTCTAGCACCCCAGCTAGGATCTATCTTGCTTCTCCATGTAACTCCAGGGGGAACAGGGTCCAAGCAACCTATGGGAGCTACAAGGTCCCTCCCAAAACTTACGGCATTCATATACCCCACTGGAGGGTCATGGAAACTAAACAACCTTCTGCTGAACAATTATTGCATTAAGGAGGAAATTAAGATGGAAATCAAAAGATTCTTTGAACTAAATGATAACGGGGACGCAAGTTATCAAAACTTGTGGGATAGAGCAAAAGCTGTCCTGAGAGGAAAACTCATAGCCTTAAATGCCCACATCCAAAAGACAGAAAGATCACAAATCAACAAACTAATGAATCATCTCAAGGAACTGGAAAAGGAAGAGCAAACTGATCCTAAATCCAGCAGAAGAAAAGAAATAAACAAGATCAGAAGTAAATGAAATCGAGAATAAAAGAACTATACAGAAGATTGATGAAACAAAAAGTTAGTTCTTTCAAAAGATAAACAAAAATGACAGACCTCTTGCTAGATTGACCAGAGCAGAAAGGAAAGGTCTTCAATAAGCTCAATTATAAATCTAAAAGTAGAAGTCACAACTAATATCATGGAAATGCAAAAACATCATCTTTGAATACTGTAATAATATCCATGCCCCCAAACTTGAAAATGTGGAGGAAATGGACAAATTCTGAGAAACACACAACCTCCCTAGGCTCAATCAGGAAGAGAAAGAATTCCTGAACAGACCAATATCAAGCACCAAAATTAAAGCAGCAATAAAAAATCTTCCAAAAGCAACAACAACAACAACAAACAAAACCCCAGACCACGTGAGTTCACACCTGAATTTTATCAAACCTACAAAGAAGAATTGGTACCTACACTGCAGAAATAATTCCCCAATATTGAGAAGGATGGAATCCTCCCTAACTCATTCTATGAAGCCAATATCACCTTGATACCAAAGCCATGAAAGAACATAGCAAAAAAAGAAAACTACAGACCAATATTCCTTATGAATGTAGATACAAAACTTCTTAATAAAATCTTAGCAAACTAAATTCAACTGCACATGAAAAAAATAATTCATCATTACCAGGTGGGCTTCATCCCAGAGATACAAGGATGGTTCAACATACACAAATCTATAAATGCAATTCACCATATAAATAAAAGCAAAAACAAAGACCATATGATCCTCTCAATAGAAACAGAAAAGGCATTTGACAAAATTAAGTACCCTTTTATGATAAGACTTCTTAACAAAATGGGTATAGATGGGACATACCTCAAAATTATTAAAACCAAATATGACAGACCCACAGCCAACATCATACTGAATGGGAAAAAATTGAAAGCATTCTGCTTAGAACTGGAACCAGACAAAGTTGCCTACTATCTCCACTTCTATTCAATATAATGTTGAAAGTCTTTGCCAGAGCAATCAGATAATAGAAGGATATCAAGGATATCCAGATGGGGACAGAAGAGGTCAAACTATCACTCTTTGCTGATGATATGATATTATATCTCGAAAACCCAAAAGATTCAATCAAGAGACTCTTGGTATTGATAAATGAATTCTCAAAAAAGTCTCAGGATACAAAATCAATGCACACAAATAGTAGCTTTCATATACACCAGTAACAGTCAAGGCACGAATCAAATTGAAGATCCAATACCTTTCACAATAGCATCAAAGAAAATAAAATATTTAGGAATATATTTAACAAAGGAGGTGAGAGACCTATATAGGGAGAACTATGAAACACTGAGAAAAGAAATTGCAGAGAATGTAAACAGACGGAAAACCATACCATGCCCATGGATTGGCAGAATCAATATTGTTAAAATGTCTGTACTACCCGAAGTGATCTACAGATTCAATGCAATCCGTATTAAAATACCAACATCATTTTTTGCAGATCTAGAAAAAATAATTCTGTGCTTTGTATGGAATCAGAGAAGACCCCGTATAGCTAATGCACCTTAAGCAAAAAAAAAAAAAATGAATTAGGAGGCATCAATCTACCAGACTTCAAGCTATACTATAAGGATATAGTAACCAAAACAGGATGGTACTGGTACAAGAACGGCATTGACCCATGGAACAGGACTGAGAATCCAGATATAAAACCATTCTCATATTATCATCTGATCTTTGACAAAGCAGACAGAAACATACACTGGGGAAAAGAATCCCTATTCAATAAATGGTGCTGGGAAAATTGTATAGCCACATGTAGAAGACTGAAACAGGATCCACACTTCTCATGTCTCACAAAAATCAACTCACAATGGATAACAGACTTAAATCTAAGGCATGAAACTGTAAGAATTTTTTTTTTTTTCTTTTTGGAGACAGAATCTCACTCTGTTACCTGGGCTAGAGTGCCCTGGTGTGAGCCTAGCTCACAGCAAACTCAGACTCCTGGGCTCAAGCGATCTTCCTGCCTCAGCCTCCCGAGTAGCTGGGACTACAGGCATGCGCCACCATGCCCGGCTGATTTTTCCTATGTATTTTTAGTTGTCTGATTAATTTCTTTGTATTTTTAGTAGAGAC
>NW_012140636.1:504197-505517 GCF_000956105.1 Propithecus coquereli | reverse complement strand
TTCTACAATAGATAGTACATAAAAATAAATTATAGGTAGTGATTTCTTGAAATTGTCTTGGAATGCACTTTCGTTGTATCGAACCCATTGCACTTCCTCTTGCTTCCCAGGATTTCAGATTTCTGGCTTGTATTCATCCTTATTGCTTAATGGTCCTTTTGTATGAACTCATGATTAATTTGTCTGAACTTATGATTAATTTGAATAATATTATTTCTTGTATATGGAATCTTTTTTGGGATATGTTTATCTTATGTCCCCAATTAAACCATAGTTCTTAGAGGACAAGAATCTTGCATTTTGTTTTATCTTTTGTATACCCATAGTTAGTGAGTGAGGTAGATATGTTTAGTAATGCTTTTTGAATGAATTACAGATCTGAAAAAGCAGCAGTTTCATTGTAAAATTTGAATTTAAAGGAATAATTCTTAAATTTTCTTTTTCCTCCCATTTATCCTATTGCTTTAGCAGTATGAGTTTTAAAGCAGTAAAATAATTTAAAAAGTAAGTGTTATAGTACCTTTGGATTTAAACATTTTCTGGTGTTATAACAAAACATGTAATAATATGAACATAATATTTTAATGAATGATTGTGAGTTTTTTACTTATCATAACTTTCCTTGAGATCTATTTAATTGTTACATGCACAGCTTTGGATTTAAACATTTTCTGGTGTTATAACAAAACATGTAATAATATGAACATAATATTTTAATGAATGATTGTGGGTTTTTTACTTATCATAACTATCCTTGAGATCTATTTAATTGTTACATGCACAGTGTTGTATCAATACACTTTTTGAATATATATCGCATTCTAAATCTACTGAGAACTTCTGTTAAAAAATAGAAATTTTAACTTTTATTCAATCTGAATATTTTATTCAGGAATATGTCTTGCTTTTGGGAGTGAAAAAAATTTTTGGTATCTTCCTTAATATTAATAAAGTATTTAAGAGAACTCTTCTTTTGGTTTCATCCTGCATTAGACAAGTTTTCTGTTTTATTTTGATTAAGAAATGCTTTCAGTTCTGTGCCCTAAAAAAAGTTAATTTTCTCATCTAGAAGGAGGAGCTGGTTTCAAAAATTTTGCTATACATTTCCTGGTCTTCCCCGCTGGGCTCAAGAACTCTTTACTAGGCACAAATATTTAACAGTTGTTTCTATTGATTTGGTAATACAAAATTTACGAAGTTGCTATATTAGCTTCATATTAGTTCAAATAACTGAGTAAAATTTCACTAGGTGGCGCCAATACTTTGCCTCTTGATTGATGTATTTATTCATTTCTCATATTCATTAAAACAAATATTTAA
>NW_012140636.1:502157-504147 GCF_000956105.1 Propithecus coquereli | reverse complement strand
ATCACAGCATCAATGAAATTAAATAAATGGGACCTGATCAAATTAAAAAGCTTCTGCACAGCCAAGGAAACTATCACTAGAGTGAACAGACAATCTACAGAATGGGAGAAAATGTTTGCCTGCTAGACATCTGATAAAGGGCTGATAACTAGAATCTGTATAGGACTCAGGAAAATTAACAACAACAAAAGAAATCAATCACTTCCATTAAGTAGCGTGCAAAGGGTATGAACAGAAACTTTTCAGAAGAAGACAGATAATGGCCAACAAACATATGAAAAATGGCTCAACATCTCTACTCATCAGGGAAATGCAAGTCAAAACCACAATGAGATATCACTTAAGTCCAGTGAGAATGGCCTTTATCAGAGTCCCCAAACAACAAATGTTAGCGCGGATGGGGAGAGATAGGAACACTCATACACTGCTGGTAGGACTGCAAATTAGTACAACCTCTACGGAAAGTAATATGGAGATACCTGAAAGAGCTAGAAGTAGAACTATCCTTTTATTCAGCATTCCCACTAATGGGTATTTACCCAAAGGAAAAAAAGACATTCTATAAAAAAGACATCTGCACTAGAATGTTTATAGCAGCACAATTCACAATTGCAAAGATGTGGAAACAATCTAAGTGCCCATCAATACATAAGTGGATTAATAAAATGTGGTACATGTATACGATGGAGTACTACTCAGCCATAAAAAACGAATACCTCTTTTATCATCCTGGATGGAGCTGGAGCCCATTCTTCTAAGTGAAGTATCACAAGAATAGAAAAACAAGCACTATATGTGCTCACCATTAAATTGACACTAATTGATCAACATTTATGTGCACATATGGAAGTAACATTCATCAGGTGTTGGGCAGATGGGAGTGGGGAGGAGGGTATGCGTAAATACACACCTAATGGGTGTGGTGCACACCGTCTGGAGGATGGGCACACTTGTAGCTCTAACTCTTGTGGTGCAAAGGCAATATATGTTACTAAAGTGTTTGTACCCCTGTAATATTCTGAAATGAAACAAAAAATTATTGTAAATTATATGCAAAAATATTATCTCATACTTATATTTCTGTGCATCACTGTTATTTGCTACACATGGAAAAACTCCAAAAGATAATGAATGATAATAGTAGAAATATTGGTGTGTTGGGGGAACAGGTGGTAGAAGATGTTCTAAAGAGCTGAAGATTTGATTGCTTCTTGGTGTGTTCCTTTCTAGTGAGATCTAATATACAGTTTAAATTTGACCATATTTAAAGATAATTTACCTCTGATTATATATGTGCTTCGAAATACCTAATGTTAAAAATGTGAGTTTACTCAGAGGCTTGTTTATCTATTGTAACTACATAGTGCGACTCCTTTTCTTTTGAAAATGAACTCTGAAAAGAAGTCTGATAAAATAAGAATTTTGAGGTATCAGAGAGCATTAATAATTAAATTAGACAGTGTGAAAATATTGATATTTTCTTTGCATATTTAGTCTAATATAAAGCTAATAAATGTTTTGCTCAAAATAAAGATTTGTACCACCAATTTTTTCTATCAGAACATCCTGAAACTAGAGAAATAAAATAAAAAGAATCACTATTTATTTCTTTATTGTATAAAGAATAAGGAATTAAATTGAATGAGCTAATTGAAATATAGGGACTGTATTGT
The DNA here is from genome assembly GCF_000956105.1 of Propithecus coquereli. Taxonomy (NCBI): domain Eukaryota; kingdom Metazoa; phylum Chordata; class Mammalia; order Primates; family Indriidae; genus Propithecus; species Propithecus coquereli. Next base: position 502,474 of record NW_012140636.1, on the reverse strand, counting down.
ACAGGGCATTTTCTCAATGCTTTAATGTCATAGCAAATACTTGTTCCTAAGATGTAAAAATTTTTAATTTTAAATTTGAGGTAATGAGGGAAGATGAAGCCTTTTCCATAAGTGATGAAGTGATGAAGTACAGAAGGGATACAGAGATGAGAAGAAAATTCAGAACAGATCTTTGGGAGTGAGGCATGGTAGAAGAGCCAGAGGAGAGATAATTAGTGAAGTAGGAAGTGAGTTAGGGAATTTAGATACCAAGGAAGGATAGAGATTCAAAAACTCCTTTTTGGGTGTAGAAATTATATTTATTTTTTACCTCATAA
>NW_012140636.1:497202-498247 GCF_000956105.1 Propithecus coquereli | reverse complement strand
CTTAGACATATCTTTTGTTCTTTGTCTGTTTCATATATCCAAGCAAGCTAAATAAATGGTTCCTAGGTAAGTGAAATGTTGCTGTAAAATAAGATGCAATTATGGCATAAATCAAGTAGACCTCACTTTCAACTTTGAAATGCAGGGAAAAAAAGACCACGGTAATTACGAATTAGAAAACATGGTTGTGAAAATTTGCTCCATCTCTTATTATTTAGTGTGGAGGTTGAAAAGTAACTTACTTTCTCTGAGCTTTTTTATTTATAAAATGGGAGTAGTGATAATTCCTACTTTGTAGGATTGTATAAGAAATGAATAAATGCATGTGAAAGCACCTATTGCATTCAAGCCATTACATAAATATTAATTGTTGCTGTTTGAAAAAAATCCATATCTACTTTTCTCATCATGATTTGAGTGACAGAAGCAGCCATGTGTAATTCATCTTTGTACATTGTTTTTGGAGATAGGAGTTGCGATAACTGCGTCACAGCCCGCGTACGGAAAAAACTAATATTTTGCTGCATTTCATAATGTAATTATTTTGATACTGTGTTTTGAATTTGCCTGATTTAAAATTATTTCAGTGATCCTATTCTCTTTTTCTTTTCAAAAATTCACATTGAGATAGGAGTTGCGATAACTGCGTCACAGCCCGTGTACGGAAAAAACTAATATTTTGCTGCATTTCATAATGTAATTATTTTGATGCTGTGTTTTGAATTTGCCTGATTTAAAATTATTTCAGTGATCCTATTCTCTTTTTCTTTTCAAAAATTCACATTGAATTTTTTCTTGAATATTTTAGATTTATTATCCTAAAGGAACACCTTTTCTCTCTAAAAATAGTTACTGGGATAGTATGTGTGTGTACATATATATATGTTGTGTGCATGTGTTCACATGACTTGTGACTGTTAATTATTGTCAGGTAATCTTAATGAAGTTCATTCATTGTTATCTACGCTAGTAAACTGAATTGCTATAAGAATAGATACTCCATTTGTGACTGATGCAACAGCAGGTTATCTTAAATCTCTATATA
>NW_012140636.1:494959-497152 GCF_000956105.1 Propithecus coquereli | reverse complement strand
TAGGACTAAACTGAGACAGAGCCTCGCTTAAGTGCTATGATAAGGCGGATGTCCCTTAGTATAGAAAGTGGATTCAAAATAAAGAGTAGAAAATAGACGCTAGAGAAATTCCCTGAGGCACTAGAGTAGAACATAGTTGCAGGGAGTTTGCATTGGGTTCCACTGGCCTCAATGGTGGGTGGGAAGTGGACTATTAAGGATGGCTGAGTTGTCTCCATAACCGTCTCCTAATCTTGCTTCCTCCCATTTGCCAATACTTCTCAGTTCTTAATGCTTGATTATGTCTCAGCGATGGCTTTCAGTGCTTACTGTACTTAAACTCGTATCGTAGCCTCTATTGAACAAAACTATTTGCCATGACCCTGCTTGTCATATCTTGGACTGAACTAATTAATAACTTCTTTTTGCTTCCTGTGCTAAGTCTATAAAGCTCAAGCTTTGACCCCTACTCAGCCCCTTTACCTTAGCGTCATGGACGGGAGGAATTTGCAGTATTCTACCTATCCTCAAGAGTGAAATGTTTTCAAGGATTGAAAATATTGACATCTGGACAGAGAATCTGGTCCTGCTGGCAAAGATGCAGGGAGTCTTGACCCAGGAACACAAGTCATACCTCTAGACAAAATTAAGTGTTCAGCTACATCTTTAGCTTTTAATAAAATATGATGCTGTGTCAGAATAATAGATTCTGTAAAGCTGAGTCAAAGCTGTCTAGAAATTCTCAAGGTTATTTCCAGGGCTGTATTCTTGGATTCTCAGAATGATGGTCTTCTTTCAGTTTTGCTTTTTTTTTAATTTTTGAAGAAAGATTGATTGTGTTTTCACAAGGGAACCCCACTACCTTATATATCTCATTTTCCCTTGCCTCATGCATTTAGGAAGGGAAACTCAATGGACAATGACTACCTTGTATATTAGGAGAAAAGAAGACCATATCTTCTGGTTTTGAAGGAGTTGTCGGCCTGGGATTACTATCAGGAGGAGGGATCAGCACACTGATATTCAAAACTGACCCCACTGATAAATCATATGGTAGCTTTTTTTTTTTTTGCTTTTAATTTAATGCCTTTAGCTGTTAATCTAGAGCCTTCAATTCTGTGTCAACACTCTGTGTTAGCCTCCAGAACACCTGACCCTCACAGGACACCATTCACTTCAGTTGATTCTCTGATTTGAGAACTTTGCAGTCACTTATTTGATCCTGCTCTTAGAGCGGAGGGTGCATGATGGAGGGCAGCAGCTTTGACAGGCAGGGCAAACGCATAAATGTGGCCATGGCAACATCTAAGATATAGATAAGGAGGGAAGGGAACATTCGAAGGCAGAAGCTAATTATTGAGTCTGAGGAGTGAGGTTAGATTGTAAGTAGGAAAGTGAGGAAATAGTTTAATATCTAGGAAGATCAGTAATTGATTGGTAAACATAATAATAATAGCTAGGGAAGGTGTCAGAACAGAGATTATAAACAGTATAAACATGTTAAGGTCCATTTTAATGCACTGCTGGATGTATGTTTTAAAGATGGGCATCATATCTTAAAGGCTAGACTGACTATACATGTCACTCCACTGAACTTGGCACTTCACCTTTTTTTTGCCCAAAAGCACAAACATATTTTTCCTATTTTTCCAATGTTTCCAACTCCATTTATCATTTGGAATGATCCTCCCTTGTTGATAACCTGGTACATATGCACTTACATTTGTGTAAACCCTATCCATGAAATCTATCTGTGCCATGATATATCCCATCCCCTTCAGTGAGTAATTAGAAGATATTTGACATCTTCCAAGTCTCTTGAAACTTCAGATACTCCTAAATTTACAGTCACCAATTTATTTTGAAATAATGTAGTTTATCATGACTTGGGATTTCTATATGTCATTGGAAGATTGTCCTAGGAAGACTGAAGGTTTCAATTTTGTCTTGACATTATGAAACCCAAATGAAAATTTCTGCAACTCTTCTGTGTCCTAAACTAATGGCTTTGTATCATTAGCTCCAAGAAAGTATACTTTTCTGGTTTGTAAATCCACCAGGTAGTCTGTTACCCTAAGTCAACTATAGCAATAATAAACCCGAATATCTGATCTTCTCTTTCTCACCCCTGAGCCCTGATCCTTTTCCAAATTAATTTAATGAGCTCCTTAGAAAGGAATCTTGGAATAGTTTGGTTCCTATTGATACTCGTTT
>NW_012140636.1:493422-494909 GCF_000956105.1 Propithecus coquereli | reverse complement strand
CTTGTACTATCAAATACTGGTGGCAATATGCAGCAACTGAAACTCTTCATACATTGCTTGTGGGAATGTAAAATAATAAACCCACTTTGGAAAATATTTGACAATTTCTTATAAAGTTAAAATATACCTACTGTATGATATAGCAGCTTCACTCCTAAATATTTGTGTAACAGAAATGAAAACATATGTTCACCAAATACTTACATAAGTATTTTCATAGCAGCTTTTTTCATTCTTATGAATATTTCCCCAAACTGGAAACAACCCAGATGTTCATCAATAGGTGAATGGATAAATAAACTGTGGGATATTCATACATTATAATACTACATAGCACTAGAAAGAATTACCTGTAGGATGATGACTCACTCACAAAACCACATGGTAAATCTCAAAAACATACTCCTGAGCAAAAGAAATCAGACATAAAAACATTATATGATTTTAGTTATATAAAACTCTAGAAAAGACCAATTTAATCTGTAATAACAGAAAACAAATTAGCTGTTTCCTGTGGCCTGGGTGGAAGGATTGTCTGAGAAGTGGCACAGGGAAGCTTTTTGGGGCAGTGGCAACATTCTGTATCTTCATTATGGTGACGGTTGCAGAAGTTATGGGTGTGTCAGAACTCATTATATTGTTTGTAAATTACATTATAGTTATGTAAATCGTATGATATGTATAGCTTACTAGAATATGCCGTGAGAGGGCACAGAATTTTGTTTTTTATATTTTGTTCACTGTGGTGTCCCCACTTCCTAAAATAGTTCTTTTGTGCCTACTGCATTGTATATTTGAAGAACGAATTGATAGATCTGATAAAAATTTGAGGTGAATAACCTATAAACATTTGCTTTTCAGTACTATCTACACACAATCTTTTCCTGCTTATCAGTCTTGGGTATTTTCCCCATTATAATACATTAAATGTATTCATATTTTCCCAAAATTTCTATGAATAAGAGGTTTAAGCTCCAGGAAAGATTTCCTTGGCCTATTCACACTAAAGGAAAATTTATATCTATGTGATATTTATATCAATTATTTGAAAAGGAATAATTCTGTATGTATATTTGCTATATTTTAAGGGTCTCATGCTCTACCGACTGAGCTAGCCGGGCAGGTGTATATTTGCTATATTTTAAAAAAATACTTTTTCTTCCTCTTTCGTTCAAAGCTATAAATACTAAAAAGCTATAGCATGGACTTTGTGGAAGTCAGATTTTAGTTTGAGTTCTGCTCTAATGTTAGCTAGCTGTGGGCCCTTGGGCAAATTATTTAACTTCTGTAAGATTTTTTATAAAATGAGGGGTATCCTATAGCTTGTTGTGAGAATTAATTTAAATAATGTAGGGGATGTGCATATTATAGTGCTAATTATAGTGGTAAATACATAATACTCAATAGTTTATATTTTCTATAATTACGAAAATATAGCAATTTTAAATTCATGGTATGTATAAAACTTTTCTTTTGGATTGAAGACC
>NW_012140636.1:492910-493372 GCF_000956105.1 Propithecus coquereli | reverse complement strand
TGTTTGTGTGCAGTTGACAATGACACTATTCTATATCAGATGTTACTTTGTAATTTGCAAGAAATTGTGTTCTGTAATGTAAATAAGCAGGGAAATATTAATAGTATGTTATAGATACTGAAAGTATCCAAATTGTCTGGGTTGATTGTATACTCAGCCACTTGGCAGGAGCAAAAACTGGGACCAATGAGATGCTAAGCCTGGGGAGCAGGGGCGGCATGGAGGTGGAAAGATGGTAAGATGACTGCAGTAATGCACTGTACGTTAAATAAAACCAGTGGACACTTCATCAGGACGACATCTGAGAGAAACCAGAAGACCATTCTATATCTCTTGCTTAGATTTGTGCAAGGCACGTTTTTTGCTTGCATGTATCTGCAGATTCATTATACCAGGTTTCTATTTGTATATTGAATTTTGGGTAAGATGTTTGGCAAGTCATTATTTAAATATTTGGATTCA
>NW_012140636.1:488252-489254 GCF_000956105.1 Propithecus coquereli | reverse complement strand
CTTGAAGATTTTATAAGTGCCTTCGAGGCTTTCAGACTTCATAGTTAAATTTTCAGAAAAATATAAAGGTTTATGTGATATTCTGAAGGACAGAGGAGTTACTTTTCATAATCTGCAGAATATATTCCTGTTATTGAAGTTGGATTTCATTATTAGATGACTAGTTTTTCTTTCTCATTTAATACTATTCATTTGCATACTTAAGTGTCTTAAAAGGAATAGTGAAGATTTCTATTTCTGGCTATACTGGAGTAACTTGTATCAGACCAAATATCCTGTTGAGAACAGCTATAGAAGCTAGGTAAATTTTATGATTGACAAATAGTTGACGGCAGCAGAAAGCAACCAAAGAAGATTAGACTTAAGAGATAAAGATTCCAAAGAGAACGGGGAGTGCATTGATGTTAACCTGGGACTTTTGCTGTCAGAGCATCTTTTGATTTGTAAGTGGTAGAGGAAGAATGACTAAGATGCTAAACAGAAATGACTGGTAAAATCTTTCAACAGTCTCACAGAGTTAGGAAAACAAAAATTGAAATTCAATTGATGATTCAGGAAGCAAGTGTGGGAGTAAAGGGAATCACAGAAAAGCAATCCTGGCATTCTGTGCTGCTTTCCCCTCTGGGGCTATTTGTTGATTTATAAACTATGTAGGTAGGAAGCCAAGAATACAAGTAGAGCGTGCCAGCTTAAAATGTAGCCTAAATTACACAGTCTCAAGGTGCTGGTTAGGGAGACAGAAAATGAGACAAGGTACTAGCCAGGAAGCGGGGCCCTAGTAAACTCTTCAGATTTTCAGGAATAAGGACAAATAGAAAATATGTTAGATTCATAAAGATTTAAGCTCAGCTTCAAAATTTGTGTCCCTGATTGATCCAAGATGTTCTACCCTTTTAACTACAAGACAGAAGAACAGTGGATCCTCTCTGGAGTAAGATAACATCATTCAGAGTTTATACATTTTTCCATATTAATGTCTGGCATTCAATTATAATCCAAGAA
>NW_012140636.1:484056-484717 GCF_000956105.1 Propithecus coquereli | reverse complement strand
CCAATGTTTTAAAAAATGATGATAGATACACTTATATAAATGACCAGTTATAGTAAAATGAACACACATGTTCATATCTTTGCTCATACATTTTTAATACATTTTAAAAAATTTTAAAAATGTTTGGTACATACTCATATTCTGAAATACAGTGGCATGTAGTGGTTGTCACCATACTGTCTTGTACTGTGTCATGATGTTTTGGTCAATAAGGGATTACATATATGATGGTGGTCCTATAAGATTGTACCATCATTTTACTGTACCTTTTCTATGTTTAGACATAATTAAATACACAAATACTTACCATCGTGTTACAGTTGCCTACAGTATTAAGTACAGTAACGTGTTGTACAGGTTTATAGACTAGGAGCAATAGGCTATACCATATAGCCTAGCTGTGTAGTAGGCTATGCCATCTAGGTTTGTGTAAGTACACGGTAGGATGTTTGCACAATGATGAAATTGCCCAACAATGCATTTCTCAGAACTTACTCTCATCATTAAGTGATGTATGACTGTATTTACACTCCTGCATACAACTTCTGGAAATCATTGTTTAAGTACTGGACCCAGAGAGCCCCTAGACATGTTTAAGAGAAAACATGTATAATTTTCTTTCTTGATTTGGTTCACTTTAATATTATCATGAAACTCAGAA
>NW_012140636.1:482336-484006 GCF_000956105.1 Propithecus coquereli | reverse complement strand
AAAATGTTTGGTACATACTCATATTCTGAAATACAGTGGCATGTAGTGGTTGTCACCATACCGTCTTGTACTGTGTCATGATGTTTTGGTCAATAATGGATTACATATATGATGGTGGTCCCATAAGATTGTACCATCATTTTACTGTACCTTTTCTATGTTTAGACATAATTAAATACACAAATACTTACCATTGTGTTACAGTTGCCTACAGTATTAAGTACAGTAACATGTTGTACAGGTTTATAGGCTAGGAGCAATAGGCTATACCATATAGCCTAGCTGTGTAGTAGGCTATGCCATCTAGGTTTGTGTAAGTACATGGTAGGATGTTTGCACAATGATGAAATTGCCCAAAAATGCATTTCTCAGAACTTATTCTCATCATTAAGTGATGTATGACTGTATTTACACTCCTGCATACGACTTCTGGAACTCATTGTTTAAGTCTGGACCCAGAGAGCCCCTAGACATGTTTAAGAGAAAACATGTATAATTTTCTTTCTTGATTTGGTTCACTTTAATATTATCATGAAACTCAGAAGCCGTTCAAATTAGTGGCCATTTCAAATACTTGTGCTTCATTCAATAATTTATTCAACAGATATTTAATAAGCTTTTACCAAATTCCAGGTACTGTACTAACCTCTGGAGATAAGAGTGATAAACAAAAGTACATGTAGTCTCTGTTCTTAGGGATTTTATAGTCAGTCTAGCAAAAAAGCATCACAGAAACAAATGCTAGGAAGAAGAAGTACCAAAGTTTTGAGAGTTTAAATAAAGGAATTTGACCTAATCATAGAGATCAGGAAAGGAAGCCTGTCCTTTAGAACTGAGTCTTGAGCTGAGATCTCAAGGAGAACATAAAATAGAGGAAGAAGTAAGGAAAGTGTACTCCAGGCAGGGGGAACATCAAAGGTCTTGTGGTGGAAAGGGGCATAGGATAGTCAAAGGAGCAGAACAGCCTACTTGTTTCCTGACATACAAATAGATAAAGAGATATACAAAAGATTATGAATAACTTTGTAAAACCAATACCTCATTGTGAAATAAAGATTAGGTTTGGACAATGTAGGTCTTCTAGGCCAGCGGTCCCCAACCTTTTTGGCATCAGGGACCGTTTTCATGGAAGACAATTCTTCCATGGACCGAGGTTGTGGGGGGTGGTTTTGGATGATTCAAGTGCATGACATTTATTGTGAACTTTATTTCTATTATTATTACATTGTAATATATAATGAAATAATTATACAACTCACTGTAGATTGGGGACCCCTGTTCTAGGGCACATGATCAAGGAAACGTATCAGAGAAGTGAGAATTAAAAAAACTGCTTTTGTTTTCTTCTAACTCAAAGATAAATGACACAAGGGATTTTGGATGATGATTGAAAAAATATATTACTGTACAGGCTTAAGAACAAGAGGATTTTTTCATAGTAACTAATAAAGCACAATATTAACAAGGCTTCAACCACCAAAACTAAGTCAAAAGATATAAGTTTATGGGGAAACTCCTTTTGTTTAAGTGCTTATTGTTTAAACCTTTCCGAAATGTATTAGCTCTATTCTTCATCTCTTTTAAATTTATACCTAATAATTTAGTACAAGTAATAGATTATCTGAGTGTGGGTTCTCTCCAAGATGTAAAATAAGATGCAAATACATTTT
>NW_012140636.1:480729-481796 GCF_000956105.1 Propithecus coquereli | reverse complement strand
TATTATACATTTAATAAAAAGGACCATAACTGATATTGATTGTCAGAAATAATAAGCTTGTGAATAAATAAAGCAGTCACTTGTACATTTACAGGTAAGGAGAATGAATTAGGCAATTTGAGTACATGCAATACACTTAGTAGTGAAAGTGATTTATGGATATAACATCTTCCTTACTCATGAATGATAACATTAGTAGTTGGCCTAGTAGAAGGGGGTATATATATTACTGCCATTTCTCCTATCTTTTATCAGTGTTTCTACAGATGAAGATATATTTTCTTGTTAGACATGGGTAAGAGAATGTGACATAAGCTCTTTTCCAAATAGAGTAATATTAAAATGTGACTTTTTCTTTACATTTTGAAAAATAATATCTGCATTAATACATAAATATCCCATACCAAATCCACCCTTTTTGAGAGTCAGGTTGGATTACATTTTCCACCAAATGTGTAATTTGTTAAAATTGTTAGCCATGAAAGTAATTTACATATTCAGGTAGGTTATATATTTATATATTATAAACAATATATTTTTGATATGTGAAACAAATAATACATTGTTGCTTAGCATCTTCCAATGGTGACCATTGATTTTTTAAAACTATCATTATAGATTCATGGAGTTAAACATATTATATGTGTTTTAACCAACATTTTTATTGCTGTGCAACATATTCTAATTTTGACAGTTGGGAGCCTATTGGACTTAGCTCCCGAGACTTTGTTATACAAACCCAGTAATCTTTGATTCCTTGTTTGCTTTCTCATATAATAAAATGTTTAGTGTTATTCTTAGTATTTATCACTATTTTTTTTTTTATTTCAGCATATTATGGGGTACAGATATTTAGGTTACGTGTGTTGCCCTTGGTTCCCCTCCCCCCGCCAGTCCGTGTTTCACATATGTCTTTCCTTCGGGTAGTGCGCGTTGCACTCCTTGTGTATACAAATACCCGTCCCTTCCTCCCTCAAGTTTATATAGGTTAAGTAACTCAGCCAAAGTTTTACAGCTAGTAAACAATGGGCCTGATATTCTCATCCAGATACATTTTATTCTAAAAC
>NW_012140636.1:473321-480251 GCF_000956105.1 Propithecus coquereli | reverse complement strand
TGACACTACAATTAATTGAGAACTACCATTGCAGTGGTCTGTAATCTCTTTGAGAGTTTTCTCCTAATCAGGAAAAACTGTCTTATCCACATTTATGTATCACATACCCATTCATTTTTGAGCTTATGCTTAATCTATGCTTCATTAACATCATAAAATATCAGAATAAATTTTTGAGAACTTTGTGTTGCAGAAAAATATAAAACATGATGTAACTAATATCTGTGTATTTAAAATATAGTATTTTCCTTTGGCTATTTTTTAAAATACTGGACCTACTGTCTCCTCGTGGTTGGCTCCAGTGACAAAACCAGGTTTCCAGCTTCTCCCTGGAAGGAGTTTATCCACACATTAGCACCCCAGCTTTTAAAGCTCCCATGTGAGAGACTGGCTCCTGAATCTCCTAGCTCTGGGAGCTGACTGGAGCTTGGCATTTCGGGGTGAAGTTTCTGGGGTCCAGTGGTCTGGATCATGTCAAGATACCCCTCCAAGGTGAAAGACAAGTGCTTTTCCTTCCACCACCTATGATGAAAAAGAGGTACAAATCTTGACAGGTCTTACTGGGTTTGGGAGATAATATCTATCACATTCGAGTGTGATAGATCTACTGTGTGCTCATCTACTGAGATACTGATAAGTCTGCCAGTTCTCGGTGGGAACCAGAGCAAGAGAAAGCTCTACGGCAAGCTACTTTTCACTCAGGACTTATGATTCAGCAGATCCAATAATACTTGAAGTTTCTCTTGCAAATTGAAGTGCTATAGAAAGCCTCTGACAAGTACCAATATGAGAATAAGAGTACACATCTTTAGGATTTTGCGGTACTTCTATGTCCTCTTCTATAGATAATTATTTTCTTTATGGGAAACAGCTTCTGGCCTGCTACTGGGCTTTGATGGAAACCGAATGCCTAAGCATGTGACATCAGATGACAGCATGACCATGTCATCATTAACTAGATGCTTTCTGACCAACTAGCTGTGAGGTTTAAAGTGTATAGCAGTAATCTATCATTAAGTGAAAATGGTATATAAGATGACTTGATCTACAGTCTTGTTCATCTGCTTGGGAGGGTGTCTATAATCTGGCTAGTTGAGCCTACTTTCACATTTTATTTTCTGATTTCCATCAACCCATCCTCTATACACTTCATAGAGGACAAGATACAGAAAATTCTAATTTATCGTGTTCACTAACTTGTGAATATAATAGGAAGTTAGATATTCTGTCTCACAATAATGAGAATCGTGAAGACAAAAATCAGCTTCTTCATGGTATCAGGCAATGTTTGATGTGACTTACTTGGAGTGATGTGGTCTTATCACTGCAAAATAATCGATTAATAGTTAAAGTAAATATGAGTAATTGGGCCTTTTTCCTACACAGCATTTCAGAGATTACTTCAGACCTACACAATCCTAGTTTCAGAACTATCAGTGTGTGTAGCAGAGATACATCAGATTGAGTCTCTGCTGACCACTTGTAAATATAACATTATAATTCCATCATGATAATACTATAACTAGGCATAGAAAACTCCAACTCATTTATTGAACCTCTTTTAGACTTTGATTTAATAAGATCTGGAGCTAATATGCAGGAATTGATATATGGAGGTATATTTTTAATATATTTATACTTAGACTAAAATATTAAAGAGCAGATTGTGCAATACAGTGGCCTATTGACTGAGTTCAATGGCCTATTCATAGTTTTTCAAAATTGAATTAGTTGCCAATGTTTGTAACTTGTGGGATTTCATATACAAATCCAGATTTTCAGCTTTTCTTAACAGTGAAAAAAAATCTAACTACAATCATTTGGGAATGATTAAATGCTGACCCTGGGGGCGAGGGTGAGTGATTTCCAGTACACCATTTTCCATTCAGCACTTGTCTGCCCTCCTTGCCCCCGTAGGCATTTGAATTCTCTATCTTTGTGAGTGTAATACTAATTAATCTTATACGGGCCCTTTAGCTTCATTTAAGATTTGTAACCCTTAAAATTATTTTATTTGGGTGTGTTGAATTGTGCATTATTCATTAAATGATAATGTTTATTTTCTCTTTTAAAAGAGGAATTTGGGTTTGTAAAGAGCATGAAGAATATGCTCACATCCAGTAACTCTATGTGGAAGTTCATGTTGTGTTGCACAGTAATAAATGTTAATGAACTCAACGTTTACATGGCACTAATATACCAAAATAGACATTATAAATCTTGACTGCTACTAGATAATATACCACATAGGATATAATAATTACAGGAAAACTATATAAATTCTTTGTATATGTTTCCTCTTGGTGAAAAATTTTTTAATGCAAAAATCTTATGCAATTCTTGATAATTGTGCTAAGATTTTAAGCATGGCCACATTTACTTAACTTCAGAACTTGGCCGTATGGCTTTAGACTTGGTATATTAAATTTTTGACTCAGGCCAGTGTTGACATGAACTGTTATTCAGCAGATGTATTATGGAATCTAAGTAGCTTTTCATCAGTTTTACTCAATTTCACGTTTGGTTGAAACTATATAAGACAATCCTCTACACCAGAGCAATACTGATATATAGTCAAACCTAGTAGCTTACATTTAAATTCTGCCTCTCCGGGTTTACTTGCCTAGATTTACATGGATAAGTTATTTTTGTTTTCTGTTTCTGTTACTAAACATTTGGTCAGCTAACTATTAATAGTATATGATTTATCCTACAAAGTACTTCCTGTCACTAATTACATTTTCTCATTTGAATGGCATATAATCTAAGTGCTACATGTGAGAGACCCAGTGACACTTGCAATGCTATTATTGACTAATACAGTTACTTTTCAAATTGTTTTATTCACTTAGAGTTTTTTTACCATGTTTATTTGATTTCGTTCTGTTTAAATTTAATTAGTTAAAAAAACCACATAGAGCATGTTTGTTTCCTTAGATCAGAAACAAAGATGCATTATGCTTTTTAAATGAATCAAAATTTATGTTGCAATTATGCAAATGAGTATAATAGACACATGTTCTTTTCTACAGTCCCAAATCAAATTATGTATTTGAGTTATATATTATACCATTCAATCAATCATAAGGATTAAGTCACTTAAAGAGTTAACTGTATCTGGGATATATTTTTAAAATATACTTCCAATTTAAAATAAAAGAGTTTCTTTGATTGAGGAGATAGTGTGCCAAGTATAAGCATATAGCAAAAATTAGGTAGATACAAGAAATATAAGCAAACCATCATTTTAAATTGCTTATAAATTTGTTTCTCCATATTATAAGATGACATAACAGAAAAAAAATGCTGAATGTCTTCTTGTGTTTAGGAATTAGAATAAATGCATTTTAATTAGCTCCGGAAAATGGAATAATTATCAGTCTGACAAAATATTCAGTCTAGATATTAGCTGAAAACTATAGTAAATGATCTCAAAATCATGTTAGAATAAAGTCTAAAGATTAGGATGATTCATAGAGTCATATGGGCCATTTAGACGAGATTAGTGATATTAACAATATAGTATTAAAATTAATATAATACTGAGAATCACATAAATATTACATAATATTATTAGCCCTTGTCTCTTCTTTCTCTACACAGTTTCCCCAGAAACCACATTTGGTTTCATGGCCACGTATGTACTGATCACTTCCAAATACATAGATCACTTCCAATATGTATTTATAGCTCTGACCTCTTTACTGAGCTCCAGTCCTCCATGAATTATTGTCTATATAACGTCTGCACCTGGATGTTTTACAGAAACTACAAAACTAACACTTTTTTCGTTTAATTTTTTCCCACTCAGCAAGGATACAAAACTAACATTTCAAAATTGAACTGGTCTTTCTCCTAACCTTGCCCTGGTTTCTGTTTTCTCTATTTGATAATTGCTTGCATTCATTGACCAGGACTGTGTCACACAGCCACCTCTGTCGGGAAAAAGGAGGTTGGTAATTGGGACTGTGCTAGCAGCCAGTAATATCTGTCTCAACCATTTACAAGAAATGTTACTTTTGGAAATAATTTAATTTCTTTGTGTCACATTTTTTTAAATCTGTGAATTGAAATAGTGCCTGTCAAACAGTAGGTGCTTAGTGAATTAGCTGTTGTTTCAGTTATTTGTTTCTGCATAGCCAGTCACCCCAAAATGTAGTGCCTTGTAACAACAAAAATGTTATTTTCTGTGATTGCACTAATAGTGGCAGACAGGGTTTGATTGCTAAGGAAGATTGCATAACAGTGGCAGACAGGATTTGATTACTAAAGCAAAATGACAATGATTAAATCTATAGTTTATTGCAAAAAAAGAATACAAATAGCAACAGCATTAAAGTAAGGCTATTCTTCATAGCCAAAGTCTGCAAGGGTTTCAGAGAGGCCAGGAGTAAACTTTACTTACCTTCCTTCTCTAAGGCTATAGCAGCACATACTTACTTTCTTGGATTAGGAACCAGTGACGTATGCATAAAGCACCTCAGAACCAGGGAGCACAAAATGGAGTTTTGCCAGGGTTTCTTATGCTCTGCTGGACATGTAGGCATATTGTTATATAACCAGTACCAACAGTAGAGCCCTCCATGGGTCTCACTGAGATCAGATACAAATCATCAATTCCACTGTTATCAATTAACAGTGCTAACAAGCTGACACAAACCACTCTGAAGTTCATGGGACCCATAATTACAAAGCAAGACTGTTAATCAGTAGTTTCATGTCTTGGCCAGGGATTTTTGATACCATGCCTTATATTAATAGATAGTTTAGCAAAATGGCTTATGCTGACTGCAAGCCTACAGGAATTACCCTTTGCAGTACGATTGTCTGGATTCACTGGGTTTGCTTAGGCAGTTTTTCTGATACATGTAGCATCAGCTGAGGTCACTCATTTGGCTGCTTTGATTTGGGGATGGGGCTGGAATATACAAAATATTCACACGTGTAACATCTCAGATGAGTTAGTTGTAGTGACTAGGAGCTGGTTGGGTCTCACTTTGTTTCCAGATAGTTGTACTTCTTGCATGGAGGCTCAGGCTTTAAGAGTGCAAATATGGCCTATTAAGGCCTAGGCTCAGAAGTGGCCCTATGTAATTTCTACTGTATTCTCTTTGTCAAACCAAGACACAAGCCAGCTCAGATTCAAGGAGTGTGAAATGAACTCCATCTTCTGATGGAAGCATGGGGTTACAGCGATGGGAGGAATTTTTGGTGGCCACCTTTGTAGACAATCTATCTTGACTTGTTGTTATTCTAATTATTGTATTATCATTACCTGACTACTCTCTAGTCCAGGAAGGCATTGTTTCTTGCTTGGATTTTTGAAATAGCCTTCTAACTTGTATCTCCACTTCCAGTCTTACTCTCTTCTTTATTCTTCACAGGCAGCTGGATTTATCTTCTTAAAATGTACGCTGATAACAAAAAGATAACCCAATTAAAAAATAGTAGACAGTTCTCCAAAGAAAATACACAAATGGCCAATAAACACATGAGTGCTCAACACCATTAGTCATTAGGGAAATGCAAATCAAAATCATGATGAAATACCTCTTCACATCTACTAGGATGGCTGTAAAAAAAAATTGAAAATGACAAGGGTTGGTGAGGATGTGAGAAACTGGAACCCTCCTGCATTGCTGGTGTGAATGTAAATGGTATAGCCTCTATGAAAAACAGTTTGGTAGTCCCTTAGAAAGTTAAATATAGAATTACCGCATGATCTAGCAATTCTACTCCTAGATATAACTCTTTCCTCAGTGTCTTTGCACATGCTTTTCACTCTACCAGGAATACTGTTCTGCCAATTTTCCCATGACCTTTGCATATGCTGTTGTTCTATCCATCCTTCCCATGAAAAGCTCCTTGTGTTTACATTTTAGCATAAATGATCTTCTCTTTCTTCTACTGTTATTTTCTGTCTCAGCATTTTGCATCCTTCATGGCATTTGTTGAAATTTGTAATTAGTTTATTTATCTGTTTAGCTGTTATTTGTCTCTCTGTCTCACTGAAATTTTTAATTCGTGAGGGGCAGAACTTTATCCAAAAACCCATATAAGAACCTAGCATGGGCCTGACACACATTAGGCAATTTAATAAATAGTTGTAAAAAGAACGAATATATTACCAAAGGAATTTTGTTCTAAAATATAAAACATGACATGTCACCATATCATAGGTTAATGAACATTTAATGTATTTTTCAATTAGTTTTGTTGTAATCTCTCTAATACTGTACTTTTGTAATACTTCTTGAAGAAGAAGATGGGCATTGTAGTTAGTTAGACATTAGTTTGACTTCTGCCCTTCCTAGTTGTGTAGAGGGAAATTACTTAATCTCCATGAATCTTATTTTCCTTACTGGGAATATTTATGAATAATGTTGTCTACCTTGAGGATTTTTAAGGATTAACAATAAAAGAAAAGTATCAAGTATTGTGCCTGCCACAAAGTGGTTCTCAGTAAATACAGGGAATTAATGTTTCTTCATTTCATTTGTAAGAAAGATCACAGATAGGGGGAATCAAAAACATTATCTAGGTGAGTGTTGATTGTAGAAGGGAGAGTTTTATAGACTAAGTAAAAAATACCAATTGATGAAATTATATGATATTTTGGATTTATCTTTAGATCATTGGGGTGAGAATTGGGGACACTGGTAGGATTGGGAAACAAATTTGGATATGAGTTGAGAGTTATTATCCCTGGGTAATGAGCATATGGGAATTTCTTATACTATTCCCTGTACTTTTGGGGGCTATTTTTAATTTTTCATAATTAAAAGTAAGACGTCACATTTTTTTAAATCTGTGAATTGAAATAGTTTGTAAATATAACATTATAATTCCATCATGATAATACTATAACTAGGCATAGAAAACTCCAACTCATTTATTGAACCTCTTTTAGACTTTGATTTAATAAGATCT
>NW_012140636.1:468024-472378 GCF_000956105.1 Propithecus coquereli | reverse complement strand
TTCTTCCTTAGGATAGATGCGATTAGTAAAAGATACAGTGATAGTGACTGCTTTCGTGGACTGTGGTTCTTTATTGTGCATGAGAATCTTCTGTGAGTCACGTTACATAGACTCCTTGACCCAATAAGATTCTTATTCACTAGGTCTCAGATGGGACACTGGAGGGCTATCTATTTAATAGGTTGGCATCGATGCATGTGGTCTGTTGATCACAATTTGGAAAAGTAGCATAAACACCACGTCGTTTTGAGCCTGTGTCTAGGGGCTTGGTCTTTTCAAAGTCTTTTTGCCTTCTTTATAATGTCATAAAACCAAGACCTGCCAATCAGTGGTCATTTCTCACAAGGTTATTTGGAGCTTATTTCTAATTGGCTTATTAAATCCCAAATCTAACTTTTTTGAAGCAAGAACCTAATTTTACTGCTCTATTTTAGTGAAGCAAAGTTCAGTAACATTAGAATCTTTAAGAAAAAGCAGAAGAAAAGAAAAAGGAAGTATTTGCTGAAGGAGTCAAGATTTTATTTATACTTTTATGTGAAAAAGTTTTCTTAAGACTAAGTATATTCACTTATCCTGTTATTCACACGTAATCTTTTCCCCATGATCCATAGTAATGGCCACTTATGCACCTGTTGAAAACTGTAGGAAAGTGATACTGGTCTGTTAGTAGCTGCTTATTGTAACCAGGCCTGCTTATACAGCAGTCCTCCCTTATCTGCAGTGTCACTTTCTGTGGTTTCAGTTACCTGTGGTCAACTATAGTCTGAAAATATGAAATGCAAAATATTCCAGAAATAAATAATTCATCACTTTTAAATTGCATGCCATTCTGAGTTGCATGATGAAATCTCTCACCTTCCTGCTCCATCTAGCCTTGTGGGTGAATCATCCCTCTGTCCCGTGTATCCACGCTGTAGACTCCATCCTCCCATTAGTCACTTGGTAGTCATCTCGGTTATCAGATCAGCTGTTGAAGTATTGCAGTGTTTGTGTTCAAGTTACTCTTACTTTACCTAATAATGGTCCCAAAGTGCAAAAGTGGTGATGCTACCAACTTGAATATGCCAAAGAGAAGCCATAAAGTGCTTCAAGTGAAAAGGTGGAAGTTCTCGATTTAATAAGGAAAGAAAAAAAAAATTGTATGCTGAGGTTGCTAAGATCTATGGTAAGAATAAATCTTCTATTCATGAAATTGTGAACAGCATATTGTTATAATGGTTGTATTATATTATTAGTTATTAATCTCTTACTGTGCCTAATTTATAAATTAAACTTTGTCATAGGTATGTATGTATAACAGAAAACAGCTTTGGTACATAGGCTTAGGTACTATCCTCGCTGTAAGGGACTTGAAACATCCCCCGTGGGTAAGGGAGGACTACTGTCTAAGGAGAAGAAGGATACAACATATCTATATAGTTCTAGAAAATAGATTAACACTGTTTATTTGAAGTTATACTCTCCATATTTCTATATTTGATACATATTTCATAGGTTTATATAGACACAGGATTATATTTCTTTTCTCCTACATTTACTACAAGTTCATAGATAAAAATAATCTTACATCCATAGCTGAAGTGCATCTTTTCTACTAGCCTCCAAATAATGGCATGGATTTGCTCATTTGAGACAAGATAATGTGCACCTCTGCATAACTTTTTAGAATCTAACCTGTTTTTAAGAAGAGGAACTTTGGTATTTGTTTATCCCAAAGTAATGTTTTCAAATTACCAGGTTTTCTTTAATACATGGGCTTTAAATATTTTACTATAATTAGAAATGACTAATGCACTTATTTGGAGCCGCATTATTTCCAATAGGAACATATCTTCAAGTTCATAAAGTAGTCAGTGAAAATGTAGGATTCAATTCATTTGTTCATCCATTCTCCTGGCAAATAGTGATTAACACCTACTATGCTACGGGTACTCTTCCGTACTCTAGAGACAGAGCAGTGAACAAAACAGAGAAAAAACAATCCTGCCATCTTGGAGCTTACAACATGCAGAAAATCATATTTTGGATAGTAATAAATGATAAGGTTTATAAAAAAGGCAGAGAAGGGGACAAGAGTTATTTGGGGGATGCAAAGAAATTTCAGAATGAGTGGGCCGGAAATGACTGATGGAGAAGGTGACATTGGGTAGTAACCTGATTGAAGTGGAGTAAGCAGGGAGGTCTCTAGGAGCACATTCAAGCAGAGAGAATGCCAAGTGCCAAAGCTCTGAAGCAGATATATGTCTGATCTGTTAGAAGAAGAGATGGAGCAGAGTGAATGAAGGGATAGAATAGTAGGAGATGAGGTAAGAGTGGTAATAGTGTGTCTAGGAGTGGAATTCAGGATTTGCTTTTTGCTCTAAGTAAGACTGGAAACCTTTGTATGGGTTTGAGAAGGGGAGCGATGCAATCTGATTCAAGTTCTGGACCAGATCCAGCACTAGCTGCTGTGTTAATAGACTGAAGATGAACAAGGGTGGAAGCAGGGGGAATTTAGGAAACTTTCACAATAATGCAGGTAAGAGATGGTGGTGGCTTGGATCAGAGTGAAAGTTGTGGAGGAGGAGGGGAGTGGTGGGATATGGACATATAAAGATAGGGCTGCAGGATATGCTGCTAGAACTTCATTACACATCCACTTTATAAGCCAATTACTTAATGAATAAATTAAGGAGTAATTCTTTCAACTGTAGAAAAATAGTTGAAGTATATATGAAGCATAAGATTTAAATTTAACTTTATTTTTTTTACTGTGGAAGGTACTTTATCAAGGTAATTAAAATATTCGATGAATAAATAGCAGTTTTTGATATGTATTAAATATTTAATCTGTATCACTAAAATAATAAAGAGCTCAATCTCAGGGTTTACTGAATTAATTCCTATCTATTGTAAAGTATCTAGTTAAAAGCTTAATATCTTTTAATTCTAACATTTGTAGTTGAAATACTTCCTAAAGCCTGTTGTTGGAAAAAATAGCAGGCTATTGATTAAAAGAAATTTGAAAAGACAGTGAAATGTAGATTTTAGAGAAAAGCTAGTTGCATACTTTTAAGCAGAAGCACTATAGAGGTCATTTTTATTCATTTTAGTACTTAACCATGTGAACAGCTAGATTATTTTTGCTGAGCTTTATCAGTAGAGGGCAGCAAAGTCTCAGGTAGAGTGCATTCTCAGGTTCAAGGGAAGTTTTGCTAAGGAAAATTTTCTTTCTTGCTGCTGTTAAGAAGTTTGTTCTGGCTTGCCTTTTAATGAAGCTCTTTGATAATATTATATAGGAATTCATTAAAAAACTCTGTGGCTTTGGTTCAGATATTACGCCAACTCTTCCCTTACGTGCTATAGATCCTTTCTTAATAAGAACATGTATTTCTTTCTTTCTGTAATTTAGGGAGTACCAGGGCCTGGAAGATATGATATTAAAAGTCAATTTCAAAAGACAGAATGTATGACACCAAACGTAAATGAAACATCTCCTGCTTTTCTTTCTCAATCCCAGGTAATGGTCTACAGTAATCTTCATATATAGAGTCTAATAGGCGTAGTGTGAGGCCAGCAACAAATCCGATGGTGTTTACGGGGATTATGAAAATAAAGATGGCATTTAAGCAAATTGGAAACAGACATGGTCTGGGCAAAACATATTGCCAAAATACGTGGGTAAAATGAAGTGAAATAAGATTAGAATATTAGCAATAACAGATGAATATTTGAATTGGAACCATCTATTAAACATTTTCTATTAAGAAAATTAGCATATGTGAGTGTTCAATTCGGTTTATAGGAAATGTGTATTTTAGTCTGTTTTAAAATCTCTTTTGCCAGTGAATGTGCAGGCTGTTAACGGGTAACTTACGAGGACATGCATGTCTTCTCAAAAAGGTTCTGAAGGTGTACAAGGAGCCTGGCCATAGGTCATATCTGTAACTGCCACGGAGACCTTCTTTAGTGATGTAACAGTCATAGAATATATTTCACAGTAACCATTTCACATTCTCCAAGGAATATACTAAGGGGACTTGAGGGTATCAAAGATATTTCGAAGGCAAGATGATCATAATACTAGCAAACTTTATAATGTGGCAGTCTTCAGACCAAAGTAGTTGTAATATTTGTTCCCCTATGCCATGTATGGCTCTGATTATCTTATTTAACTTGGGAAGGTTATTAGCCTTCAGGTGACTACAGATGGCTACTTTGGTTTGATTGTACTTAAGAGACACCTCCTTGGAGACAATTGCAGGTATATTTTGTAGATATAATTAACATGACTTTTTAATGGGTTAGATGTTGTAGTGAGGGACTCGGAAGAATCAAGAATGAATATCAGGTTTCTACCTTGAGCAACTTAATG
>NW_012140636.1:465491-465949 GCF_000956105.1 Propithecus coquereli | reverse complement strand
TCATAGGGACATAGGAAACAATGTAAAGTCCCCCCCACCCATAGAAAGTTTGGTAATTAATTATAAAAATTATTAAAACTGGCATTCATGCATCCATATGGATAATAAATAGATAACTAAGTATAGTTGGCTCTTGAACAATGTGGGAGTTGTGGTGTTGACCCCCCATGCGTTTGAAAATCCTTGTATAACTTTTGACTTACCCAACGTAACTAATAATTGGCTACTGTTGACTGGAAGCCTTACTGATAACATAAATAGTGGATTAATACATACTGTGTATGTTATATGTGTTATCTACTGTGTTTTTACAATAAAGTAAGCTAGAGAAAAGAAAATGTTATTAAGAAAATCACGAGGAAGAGAAAATTTATTTATTATTCAATAAGTGAAAGTAGATTATCATAAAGGTCTTCATCCTTGTCATCTTCACATTGAGTAGGTTGTGGGGGGAAGAC
>NW_012140636.1:460006-462708 GCF_000956105.1 Propithecus coquereli | reverse complement strand
TGGCTGGTGGCGTCATTTTAAGTCAACATTATCTTTAAGGCATCAACTATGCACCAAACACAGAGCAAAATAATATACAATTTTAATATGATTTCAATTTAACATGTCATGCATCTTAATTGTAATTTTCTATTGTTTTCCTTTATTCGGTAAATTTCCTAATTTTTCTCTTGGTGGAAGAACAAATGTAATATATCAACTATGTGGGCACTGCTACTAATATAATTTATGATACTCACGTTCATTAAACATTTTATTTCATGGATGTTCAGTCACATATTCTAGTATTTTTAAGTGGGTATTCCAGTATACAGAGCTAAAATATAGAATCGAAATAACTTACAAAATTGCTAACATATCGTTTTGGTTATCTATCACTGTGTAACAAATTTAGTGGCTTAACACAACAGACTTTTCTTTTATATATCATTACTTTGTGCGATGGCTAGAAGGCAGGGCTCAGATGAGACAGTCATTAAAAGTGTGTGTATAGCTCCAGCATGTCTGCATCAAGGTAGTCTGAATTTTAACATGGTGGCTCAGGGTTCCATAAGACCTGACCAGATGCTGTAAGACTTTTCATGACCCAACCACAGAACTCTGAGGACATCAATTCTGCATTCTGTGAGTTAATCAAGTCACTCAGGGTAGCAACACATTGAAGGGAAGGACATGAAATTTTATCTTTTGATGACAGAGGGAGCAAAGAATTGATGGTCATCTTTCTACTCCTGGTACAGTTGCTTGCTACTCGTTCCACAGAGAGGCTGAATCTCACTCTTCCCCTGCAGTCTTGGCTAGCGTTGGTGGCTTTCTTGACCAATGCATGCAGTAGAAATTATATTCTAGCACTTCTCAGGCAAAGTAATAAGCTTTATAGCATCCACCTGGGCCTCTTGAGACACTTGATCTTGGAGCCATGAACCTCTATGTAGAAGGCTATTTTAAGACTGCCATTCCTGAGACGTAATGCATAGGTGCTCCAGGTACTAGCCCCAGTTGAGCCCAGCTCGGTAGTGCTCATCTTAAATCTGGAATCCAAATTATTTCTAAATATTAATTTATTGAGTGACCTAATTGCTTTAATATTGGATCTTACTTTCAGTTCGATGGTCCAGTATTATAAATTCCTAAAAGGTTAATTTATTTATAAAGGGCAAGTTAAAAACTAAGAATGACCTCTAAAATCTAATCCGGAATCTCACATGTTGTAAGGAGTAGTAAGAATGGCCTACATGGAAGTTTGGCTTCTTTCCATGTAGTTATTAGGTGTCAACCTAAGGGAAAAAACTGAGGCAAACTTAATGTAAGTAGAGAGTTTATTTGGGCCAAGTTTGAGGGATGCAACACGGGGGCAGATTCAGGTTGCCCTGAATATTAATATATACTCGGATTAGCGGCAGTTAAAAGTTAAGTTTTTAAAGGAAAAGAAGAGGCAGTTCCTAAGTTGTTTATCAAGAATTTACCTTAAAACAACATAAGGTATTGACTGGCTACTCATTGTTCTTTGTATCACAAACTCCAGCAACGTGGAGATAATGGGTGAGGCAGCTAGTCAGGAACAAAATAAATACCTTTAAACAATTGCCCCTCGGTATGGGTATGTGGCTGCATGACTGAAGTCCCATGTTCATGTTTCTCTGGGCCTAATAAATTTCTCATACCTCACATAGCTCAAGCCATTTTTCTTGAGCTAGTTTTCTTTTTTCATAGGATACAGTAATGAATTTGGCCTGTCAACCAGTGATAGTGCAGATGTGACCATCTAATGTAGAGCCCCAGAATGGTAGCAAGTTACTGTTAGAAGGTACCACTAAACCTTCTAGATTTCCCTTAGCAGATGTGCTCTGCGGTTCCTGGGCATTGCTACACTTAAGGGCTGGAAAATGAATGTGAAAAACTTCTAATGTGAGTGAATCATATGGTGAGAATGGCTTTCCAAGTTAGAAGCTTAATAAGGTAGTACCTGAGATGTACGCCTCTGATGTCTCTAGTCCTGAGACCATGCAATGTTAAGTACTTACATCAGGTTTTAATCTGAAATTTCAATTCTTAGCATGCTCATGGCTAAAGAATGACTAGACATGCCAAAGTTAGGCAAACATGGAAATGAGGGTTATTGAGGAGAGAAAGGTAGGATTATAGAGCAAGAGCAAGATATAGGTTTACAGAGCATGATACATACACTGCAGATGACAACTGGACCCATTGTCACAGCAGGAAAAGAACAAAAGGAAGGGTTCAAAAAAAGGGACTTGGTTATAGTCTGTCTTGTGTTATAGTGCCTGGATTGGGACCTCCCTAGTGGCTCAGATGTCACCATGGAACCACTTTGATTGGACAGTTGGGAGTTGCAGTACTACACATGTGGGTTGTTCTAGGTCAATTTCCTACCTATGCTGCTTGGCCTGTGGGCTAGAGAGTCCTCTGCATTCTTTTGCAGCTGGCGTGCTAATTTGATTGGCAGATTCATAGGGTATTCCCTCCTCCCCAGGTATGGCAGTCACTTGGGAGATTAAGGTGGGGCAGGACCAAGATAAGGGCCTTCTTTCCAGGTGAGGCAATTGCACCCAAGCAACAGTACCCACGTTAGTCCCTGGGAGACCTGGAATCCCTCTCTATCTACCTAACATTTAAACTCATCTGTAAAGTGTTATATTGTACTCTTGTGCCAGAAGGGAGGTAGATCTGACATACAGTTA
>NW_012140636.1:453042-458256 GCF_000956105.1 Propithecus coquereli | reverse complement strand
TGAGCATGTTAAATGATAGAGATATGCCAGAAATTTTAAAAAAAGACAAAATTGAAGTTCTAGAGATGACAAATAAAATATTTGAAAAAGTGTGCACTAGGGATGTGTTGAGGGGAGGGTAATCAGAATGGTTAAGGCATGCAATTTCAAACTATGTGACATGAGAAACATTTGAAAGAAATGCAGATGTTTAACACAGGGTTCACTTGACTTAGGGAGAATAAAACAGACAACAGGTTTTGAAATGGAAAGTTTTCTAATATGGAAAAGGGTTCTGTGTTATATAAGGCATATAGTCAATACCAATAGGTGAAAACTATAGAGTATCAGATTTCAATTCAGTGCAAGTAATAACTGGATTTTGGTTTGGTACAGTTTTAATATGTATATCATGATAAGAACAACAGCACCAACAATAAAAGCAAAACAAACCAGAAAAAAATATGCTTCAAAATATCAAGGTGGGAATTGTTATGTCACTATTTTGAAATCTGTTGCCCTCAATTACTGATACATGAAATCTTATATGTTTTATTATATATACAATTTATATTTGTGGGATTAATATTTATCATTTGCACATGAATTTTTTCAGGTTTCTAATTTTTATTGAAACATTTTCAGAGATTTGCTTTTTTATGTAAACATCCCCAAAGAAGTTTGTTTTCTAATATAAACTCCTATTTTTTTACCATTTTTTTGGTATACATTTATAGGGTACATGTGCAATTTTGTTAAATGCATAAATTGTGAAGTGGATAAGTCAGGGCTTTTGTGTGTCCATCTCCTGAATAAGTAATTTTTCATCATCCAACCTTTCCCACTCCTTCACCCTCCCAACTCTCCACTGTCTATCATCCCACACTCTACATCCATGTGTACACATTTACCTCCACTTGTGAGAACATGCAGTATTTGTCATTCCATGTGTGTGCTGTTTCACTTGTAATGGCCTTCAGTCCCAGCTATATTGCTGCAAAAGATATGATTTCCTTCTTTTTTACGGCTGAATAATACTTCATTGTGTATATATACCATATTTTCTTTATGCATTCCTTTGTTGATGGACTCTTAGTTTGATTCTGTATCTTTGCTGTTGTGAATAGTGCTATGATAAACATAACAGTATCCTTTCCATATATTGATTTCTTTTCTTTTGGGTTGATACCCAGTAGTGGGATTGCTAGATTGGTAGTTCTATTTTTAGTTCTTTGAGAGATCTCCATAGTGTTTTCCAGAGAGGTTGTACTAGTTTATATTCCCTCCAAGAGTGTATGAGTTCTTTTCTTCATATCCTCACCAATATCTGGTGTTTTTTTGCCTTTTTAATGATAGCCATTCTGACTAGTGTAAGATAACTGACTATGGTTTTAATTTGCATTTATCTGATGATTAGTGATGTTGAGTATTTTTTTATATACCTCTTGGCATCTGTATGTATTCTTTTGAAAAGTGTCTATTCATGTCTTTTGCCCACTTTTTTTTTATTTCAGCATATTATGGGGGTACAGATGTTTAGGTTACTATGTTGCCCTTGCCCCTCGCCCCCCTCCCCCCTTGCCCACTTTTTAATGGGATTATTTGTGTTTGTTTTTTCCCCAATTGTTGAGTCGTTTGAATTCCTTGCAAATTCTGGATATTAGTCCCCTATTAGATGTATAGTTTGAAAATATTTTCTCCCATTCTGGAGGTTATGTGTTCACTCTGTTGATTATTTCTTTTGCTGTGCAGAAGCTTTTTAGTTTAATAAAGTCCCATGTGTTTATTTTTGTTGTTGTTGTTGCCAGTGCTTTTGAGGTCTTACTCATGAAGTCTTTGTCTAGAGCAATGTGCAGAGAGTGTTCTCTAAGTTTCTTCTAGTATTTTTATAGTCTTAGGACTTACATTTAAGTCTTTAATCCATGTTGAGTTGATTTTTTATAGGGTGAGACATATGGGTTCAATGTCATTATTCTGCCTATGGCGATCTAATTTTCTAAGCAGCATTTTATTGAAAAGCATGCCCTTTCCCTAGTATATGTTTTTGTTGACTTTGTCAAAGATCGGTTGGCTTTGTTTCTGGTTTTCTCTATTTGGTTCCATGGATCTATGTGTCTATTTTTATACCATTACCATGCTGTTTTGGTTAATATAGCCTTGTAGTATAATTTGAAGTCACGTGATGCCTCCAGTTTTGTTCTCTTTGCTCAAGATTGCTGTGGCTATTTGAGCTCTTTTTTGGCTCTCTATGAATTTTAAGATTGTTTTTTCTAATTCTGTGAAAAATGACATTGGTATTTTAGTAGGGATTGCATTGAATCTGTAGATCACTTTGGGCAGCATGGCCATTTTTATAATATTAATTCTTCCAATCCATGAGCATGGGATGTTTTTCCATTTGTGTAATGTACAATTTCTTTCCTCAGTGTTTCATAGTTTTCCTTGTAGAAATCTTTCACCTCCTTGGTTATATTTATTCCTGGGTATTTTCTTTTTTCATAACTATCGTAAATGGGGTTACCCTCTTGATTTCCTTGTCAGCTAGATCATTGTTGTTGTATAGAAATGCTGCTGATTTTTGTATTTTGATTTTGTATCCTGCAACTTTACTGAATTCATTTATCAAATATAAGAGGTTTTTTGGTTGAGTCTTTAGGTTTTTCTAGATATAAGTTCATATTATCAGCAAACAGGGATTATTTGACTTCATCTTTTCCAATTTGGATGCCTTTCATTTCTTTCTCTTTCATGATAGCTCTGGCTAGGGCTTCCAGTACCATGTTGACTAGGACTGTTACAGGTAGGCATCCTTGTCTTATTCTAGTGCTTAGAGGAACGGCTTTAAGTTTTTCTATTTAGTATGAATTGGCTGTGTGTTTGTTGTGTACAGACTTTATTATTTTGAGGTATATTCCTTCTATGCCTAGTTTATTGAGAGATTTTCTCATGAAGGGATGCTAAGTTTTATAAAATGCTTTTTTTTTTTTTTTGCATTTGTTGATACAACAAAAGCAGTGCTTAGAGAGAAGCTTATCGTGTTTAATGCCTATGTAAGAAAAGTAGAACTTAAATGATCAAATGGTTTTGGTTCTACTTCTGTATGTGTGATGTAGCATGTTTATTGGTTTGTAGATGTTGAATCATCCTTGTATAGTTGCTATAAAACCCAATTGATCATGATGTATTATTATTTTGCTATGCTATTGGATTCAGTTTGCTAGTATTTTGTTGAGGATTTTTGTGTCTATGTTCTTCAGGGATATTGGTCTATAGTTTTCTGTTTTTGTGTGTGTCCTTGTCTGGTTTTGGTATCAGCGTGATACTGGGTCATAGAATGAGTTAGGGAGTATTCTTGTGTCCTCAATTTTTTGCAATAGTTTCTGGAGAATTGCTATTAGTTCTTTGTATGTTTGGTAGAATTCAACTGTAAATTCATCTGGTCCTGAGCTTTTCTTTGTTGGTAGATTTTTTATTACTGATACAATTTGACTACTTGTCATTGGTTTATTCAGGTTTTCTATTTCTTCCTGGTTCAATTATTGGAGGTTGTATGTTTCCAGGAATTTATTCATTTACTCTAGGTTTTCTAGTTTATGAACATAAAGTTGTTCATAATAGTCTCTGTTGATCTCTTAAATTTCTCTGATAATGGTTGTAATGTCTCCTTTTCATTTCTGATTTTGTTTAGTTGCTTCTTTTTTTGGTTCATGTAGCTAGTGGTTTATCAATTTTGTTTATTCTTTTGAAGAACCAACTTTTATTTTTGTTGATACTTTGTATTGTTTTATTAGTCTCTATTCCATTTAGTTCTGCTCTGATCTTTGTTATTTCTTTTTTTCTACTAATTTTGAGTTTGGATCATTCTTGCTTTTCTAGCTCCTTGAGTTCCAACATTAGGTTGTTACTTTGTAATCTTCCTACTCTTTCAAGGCATTTAACACTATGAATTTCCTTCTTAGCATTGCTTTTGCTGTATCCCATAGGTTTTGGTATGTTGTTTTTCCATTTTCATTTGTTTCAAAAAATGTTTAGTTTCTGTCTTATTTACTTCTTTGACCCTATGTCATTCATGAGCATATTGTTTGATTTTTTTATGTAATTGTATAGTTTCAAAAGTTCTTCTTGGTATTGATTTCTAGTTTTATTCCACTGTAGTCTGAGGAGATACTTGATATGATTTTGATTTTTAAAAATTTGTTGAGATTTGTTTTGTGGCTTAACATATGATCTATCTTATAGTATGATCTTCATGTGCTGATGAGAAGAATGTACATTCTGCATTTTTTAGGCAGAATGTTCTGTAAATGTCTGTTAGGTCCATTTGGCCTAAAGTGCAATTTAAGTCCAATTTTTCTTTGTTGATTTTCTATTTAAATGATCTGTCTAATGCTATCAATGGGGTGTTAAAGTCACCCACTATTATCATCTCACTATCTCTCTAAGTCTGATAATATTTATTTTATGAATCTGGCTGCTCCAGTGTTGGGTTCATACATATTTAGAATTGTTATCTCCTCTTGCTGAATTGATCCCTTTATCATTATATAATCACCTTCTTTGTCTTTTGTTTTTTTTTACTGTTTTTGACTTAAAGTCTGTTTTATCTGATATAAATATAGCTACTTCTGCTCATTTTTTATTTCTGTTCAAGTGGAATATATTTTTTCATCCCTTTGTTTTCATTCTATATTTGTCTTTATAGGTAAGGTGAGCTTCTTGTAAGCAGCATATAGTTGGATCATGTTTGCATATCCATTCTGCCAGTTGTTTTTTCTCAAGTGGAGAATTTAATCCATTTACCTTTAAGGTTAATATTAATATGTGAGGTTTTGTTCCTGTAATATTCTTAATTATTTTCTAGTTGTTTTATAAATTCTTTGTTTTTTCTTTTTACCTGTTGTCTGTTTGTCATTGTAGTTTGATGGAATTCTGTGGTGGTGTCATTCGATTCCTTTCACTTCTTCCTCTGTGTGATTGTTTTACCAGTGAGTTTTATTCTTTTGTGTGTTTTTATGATGGTGAATGCCATCCTCTCATTTCCAAGTTTAGAACTTCCTTGAGCATTTCTTGTAGGGACAGCCTAATGGTGATGAATTCCCTCAGCATTTGCTTGTGTGAGAAATAATTTATTTCTCTTTCATTTCAGAGGGTTAATCTTGCCAGACATAGAATTCTTGACTGGTAGTTTTATATTTCTTTTGTCATATCCTATCTTGCTATCTTTCTGGGACTCTA
>NW_012140636.1:444895-452637 GCF_000956105.1 Propithecus coquereli | reverse complement strand
TTTTTTTCTCTTGATTTGTTTTTCATTTTTTATTTAATTACATTTAGGGGGTACAAGTGGTTTTTTGTTACATGGATCAATTGCATGGTGGAGAAATCAAGGCCTTTAATATACCTGTCACCTGAATAGTGTATATTGTACCCAATAGGTACTTTTTAATCCCACGTATCTGTCCTACCATCCCCCTTCTGAATCTCCAGTGTCCCTTAAGTTACTCTGTATGACCATACCTACCAACTGCTTAGCTCCCACTTATAGGTGAGAACATGTGGTATTTGGTTTTTTGTTCCTGAGTGAGTTCATTTAGAATAATGGCCTCTAGTTCCACCCAAATAATAATGCCGAAGACATTATTTCATTCTTGTTAATGACTGAGTAGCATTCCATGGTGTGTAGACACACACACACACACACACACACACACACACGACATTTTCTTTAGTTGCTCATAAGTTGGTGGTCAAAAAGATTGGTTCCATATCTTTGCAATTATGAATTGTGATGTGATAAACATACAGGTACAGGTGTCTTTTTTATAAAATAAATTCTTTTCCTTTGGGCAGATCCCTAGAAGTAGGACTGCTGGATTGAATGGCAAATCTCCTTTTCGTTCTTTGAAAAATTTCCATCCTTTTTCCCACAGAGGTTTTACTAATTTACATTCACACCAACAGTGTACAAGTAATCCCTTTTCACCACATCCATAACAACATCTATTGTTTTTTGACTTATTAATAATGTTCATTCTGACAGGGTAAGGTGGTATCTCATTCTGCTTTTAATTTGCATTTCTTTGACGATTAATGATGTTGAACATTTTTTCATATGTTTGTTGGTGATTTGTCTATCTTCTTTTGAAAAATATCTGTTCATGTCTTTTTCCCACTTTATAATGGGGTTATTTGTTTTTTTCTTGCATATTTCTTTGAGTTCATTGTAGATTCTGGATATTAGTCCTTTGTCAGATATATGGTTTGTGAATATTTTCTCTCATTCTGTAGGTTGTCTATTTTCTCTGTTGATTACTTCTGCTGTGCAGAAATTTTTTAGTTTAATTAAGTACCATTTGTTTATTTTGTTTTGTTGTATTTACTTTTGGGGTTTTCATCATAAATTCTTTGCCTAGGCCAATGTCCAGAAGAAGTTTTCCTATGCTTTCTTCTAGAATTGTTATGGTGTCAGGTCCTACATTTAATCTTTAATCCATCTTGAGTTAATTTTTATGCATGGTGAGAGATAGGGATCCAGATTATTCTTCTGCATGTGGCTCTCCAGTTTTTCCAGCATCATTTATTGAATCAGTGGTCCTTTCCCCTGTGTATGTTTTTTTCTGTTTCGTTGAATACCAGTTGGTTGTAGATGTATGGTTTTACTTCTGGATTCTCTATAGCATTCCATTGATCTTTTATACCAGTATGATGCTGTTTTGATTATTATAGCCTTGTGGTATAATTTGAAGCCTGATGATGTGATGCCTATAGATTTGTTCTTTTTGCTTAAGATTGCTTTGGCTGTTCAGGCTCTTTTTTGATTCCATATGAAATTTAGAATTGTTGTTTCTAACTCTGTGAAAAATGATAGTGGTATTTTGATGGGAATTGCATTGAATCACTTTGGGAATTATGGATATTTTGACAATATTGGTTCTTCCAATCAATGAGCATGGGATGTTTCTCAATTTGTTTGTGTCATCAGTGATTTCTTTCATCAGTGTTTTGTAGCTCTCCTTGTAGAGATCTTTCACCTCTTTGGTTATGTATATGCCTAGGTGTTTTATTTATTTATTTTTTGCAGCTATTGTAAATGGGATTGAGTTATTGATTTGATTCCCAGCTTGGCTTCTATTATACAGAAATGCTACTGACTTGTGTATATTAATTTTGTGACCTGGGACTTTACTGAATTTATTAATTCCAGGAATTTTCAGGAATTTTGGGGATATTCTAGATATAAGGTAAGATCATTGGGAAACAGGGATGGTTTGACCTTCACTTTCCCTATTTGGATACCCATTATTTCACTCTCTTGTCTGACTGCTTTGGCTAGAACTTCCAGGACTATGTTGAATAAAAATGATAAAAGTGGGCATCCTTGTCTTATTCAAGTTCTTAGGGAGAATGCTTTCAACTTTACCCCATTCAGTATTGTGTTGGCTGTGGGTTTGTCATTCATATATGGCTTTTATCATGAAAGGCTGTTGGATTTTATCGAATGCTTTTTCTGTGTCAATTGAGATGATCATATGGTTTTTGTTTTTAATTTTTAATTCTGTTTATGTTGTGAATCACATTTATTGATATGGATATGTCGAACCATCCTTGCATTCCCTGGGATGAAACCCCACTTGATTGTGGGAATTATTTTCTGGATGTGCTGATGAATTTGATTTGCTAGTATTTTGTTGAGGATTTTTGCATTTATGTTCATAAGGGATATTGGTCTGTCATTTTCTTTTGTTATCATGTCCTTTCCTGATTTGGGTATCAGGGTGATACTGGCTTGGTACAATGAGTTAGGGAAGATTCTCTCCTTCTCAAAGTTATGGAAGAGTTTCAGTAGGATAGATAGCAATTTTTCTTGGTAGGTCTGGTAGAATTTGATTGTGAATCCATCTAACCCTGGGCTTTTTTTATTGTGAGTTTTTTTTTTATTACTGATTCAATTTCCCTACTTGATATTGGTCTGTTCAGGATTTCTGTTTCAAGTTTAGGAGGTTGTGTGTTTCCAAAAATTAATTCATTTCCTCTAGTTTTTCTACTTTGTGAGAGTACAAGTTTTTATTGTAGTCATGGATTATCTATTATATTTCTGTGGTATCAGTGGTAATGTCTCCATTTTCATTTCTGATTGAGTGTATTTGAATCCTATCTCTTCTTTTCTTATTTAATCTGGCTAGTAGTCTGTCCATTTTTTTTTTTTGTCTTTTCACAGAACCACCTTTTCATTTCCTTGATCCTTTGCATTGTTTTTGGTTTAAAATTTGTTTAATTCTGCTCTGATGTTTATTATTTCTTTTCTTCTGGTGGCTGTAGGTTTGGCTCCTGGTGGTGTGAGAACTTTAGGTTATTATTTGTAAATTTGTGATATTTCTGTAGTAGGCATTTAGTGCTATGAACTTCCTTCTTAGCACTACTTTTTCTATATCCCAGAGATTTCGATAGCTTGTGGTGCAATTGCCATTTAATTTGAAATTCTTTTTTATTTTCATCTTGATTTTATTATTGTCTCAAAGACTGTTCACCAGCAGGTTGTTTAGCTGCCATGTTTTTGTACAGTTTTGAGAATTCCTCTTAGAGGTGATTTCTAGTTTTATTCCACTTTAGTCTGAGAAGATACGTGGTTTGATATTGATTTTTTTAAAATTGCTAAGACTTGTTATGTGGCCTAATATATGATCTCTCTTGGAAAATGTTCCATATGCTGATGAGAAGAATTTATATTTTGCCATTTTTGGGTAGAATGTTCTGTAAATTTCTGTTAGGTCCATTTGTTCTAGAGTCCTGTTTAAGTCCAGTATTTCTTTGTTGATTTCCTGCCTTGATGATCTGTCTAGTTATGTCAGTGGAGTGTTGAAGTCCCCTACTATCATTATGTTATTATTTATTTCATTTCTTAGGTCTAGAAATATTCATTTTATGAATCTGGAAGCTTTGGTGTTAGGTGCATATATATTTAAGATTGTTATATTTTCTTATTGAATTGATTCCTTTATCATTATATAATGAACATCTTTATCTTTTTTCATTGTTGTTAAAGTCCATTTTATGTGGTATAAGAACAGCTACTCCTGCTCACTTTTGGTGTCCATTTGCTTGCAATATTTTTTTCCACTCTTTTGCCTTGAGTCTATGTGACTCTATATGAGTGAAATGCTTTCCTTGGAGACAACAGATGTTTTGGGATGTGTTTTTACATCCATTTTGTCAATTTATATCTTTTAAGTGGGGTATTAAAACCATTTACATTCAATATTAGTATTGAAAAGGAAGGTGCTGTTTGAATCATCATGTTGATTGTTACCTGTTTGCTTCCTTTTTTATAATTTCAAAATATTACAGGAGTACAAATATTTTTGGTTATCTGTATCAATTTTGCTAGGCTTCAGTCAGGGTTGTAAGTGTGCTCATCACCCAGATACTGTTCATTGTACCTGTTAGGTAGGTTTTAGCCCATCCCCCCTCCCTGCTTGATTTACACTGAGTTTTACTTCTCTCTGTGTACATGTGTGCTCATCAGTTAGTTCTGCCCATTTTCTTTTAGGTGACTAGGTTGGAATAATATCATGAGAAAAATAGTGGAAAAGTGCCAACTTTGGCATTTATGGTAAAGAGGCAGATAGTTTGACAGATACAGTATGTGGGGGATGTATTCTTTTTAGTAAATTAATGTTACCAAAAAAATGAACATAGGAAGATGTATAATTAATTTCTGCTATGTGTCAAATTCTGAAATGTTAACTATGACTATCAAATTCTGAAATGAAAACAGTGAAGCATGTGAAAATGGGAAAATGTATCCTTATCCCTTTTGTATAATACAAACAGTGTTGCTATTGTTTATACAGTTTAAATTATTAAATGACTACAAATGAATAAATTGTATGATAAATCAGACTATATCATAAGAATTAATTAATTGCCAATTAAAATTTTAGATTACCAGACTACTCTAGCCTATTAATTTACATCTTCAATGCATATGAACAATTATCATATTTAAGGGAATATGGGTCCTTTTGCTTAGGAAATATATTAATATAGATTGCCACTTAATTAATTAGTTATTGCTAATATAGTTTTTATTTCATGTATTAATAACAGTGTTAACAAATAATACCATATAATTGGCTTAATACCTTATACTCATATATTATTGAGATTACAACCTGGTGGTTATGAAATAAAACAAGAATTGATGCCTGCATTTGACATTAGAGTAGGCCTAATAACTCACCCCTAATATATTTAAACAATGAATGCAGATCCATCATACTTACCTAGATATTCCTATAATCCACTCTTTTTCAATTTTAATATTTCATTGGCTTAAAGCTTTTTACTTCTATATCGTATTTGAAAATTTTACTCTTTTATGAATATATGTTTATCTCAAATGACAAAACAATGTTGATGAGCTTCATTGCAAACTTATTATTTATTGTGCCACTTGTATTGATAAAAATAAATGAAATACTTTTTTATAACCTCTTTCAACATGTTTTTGGAATTCACAGGTCGGTGGAATTTTTGATGAATTGCCTAACTTGACTAACAAATATGCTGTTTTCCTGTCAAGAGCAGAAAGAACTACTAAAGTGCCAGATATGGTAAGAAGACTCCTCTAATTAAACCTATTTGTAATCTAGGAATTATGGAGGGGACTGCATAACATAAACATTATATTAGGACCTGAGGTAGGTAACTGGTAGCCTATTGTACCATCTTTGGCTAACCTGATGCTTCCATATTTTTAAAGTTCAACAAAATTGTTGAAGCTAAACAGAAGTTCAACATTGCTCTATGAGAGACTATTACATGGAATATCACTTGTTGGGTTAGAGAACAGTCATTTTTAGGACATAGATGAAAGCTAAACTCACTGTATTGTATATGGAGTGGAAGATTTTACTTTAGGTACAACTAATTGTACTAATAATGTAAATTTTTTCCCTTTTCAATTTGGATCTATCTTAAAATTTAAGACTCCTCAGTGAATTTTTTCATTCCTGTTAACCTGTATGTTGAATTGTGTTGCTATAAATTTTTCTAACTGAATTTCCATTTTTTTTTTTTTTTTTTTTTGAGACAGAGTCTCACTGTGTTGCCTGGGCTAGAGTGCCGTGGCGTCAGCCTAGCTCACAGCAACCTCAAACTCCTGGGC
The DNA here is from genome assembly GCF_000956105.1 of Propithecus coquereli. Lineage (NCBI taxonomy): Eukaryota > Metazoa > Chordata > Mammalia > Primates > Indriidae > Propithecus > Propithecus coquereli. The sequence goes on along the minus strand of NW_012140636.1, from coordinate 446,757 downwards.
TCAAGCAATCCTTCCTGCCTCAGCCTCCCGAGTAGCTGGAACTACAGGCATGCACCACCATGTCTGGCTAATTTTTTCTATATATATATTTTTTAGTTGTCCTATTAATTTCTTTCTAATTTTTAGTAGAGACGGGGTCTCGCTCTTGCTCAGGCTGGTTTCGAACTCCTGAGCTCAAACAATCCGCCCGCCTCGGCCTCCCAGAGAGCTAGGATTACAGGCGTGAGCCACCGCGCCCAGCCCTGAATTTCCATTTTTATAAAGAGCTAATATTGAAAAAATAAAGCAGATTAAATTTAAATATGAATAGTTGACTATTTCATTCAGAATGAATTTATAAAAATACCAAAGTATCACACCTATAATTCCAGCACTTTGGGAGGCTGAGTTGGGAGGATAGCTTGAGGCCAGGAGTTTGAGACCAGCCTAGGCAGCATAGCGAGACCTTATCTCTATAAAATATAAAAAAATTAGCCAGGTGTTGTGGAGTGTGCCTTAGTCTTAGCTACTTGGGAGACTGAGGCAGGAGGATCACTTTAGCCCAGGAGTTTGAGGTTATAGTGAGCTATGATCGTGCTGCCACTGCACTCCAGCCTGGATGACAGAGTGAGATGCTGTATCAAAAAACAAAACAAAACAAAGCAAAACAAACCAAAACGAAGTAAAATTTAGAGTTAAAACGTTAGACCCAATGCTAATGTTGCTGTGGTCTCAATGTTTGTGTCCCCCCAAAATTCATATGCTGAAATTCTAATCCCCAAGATAATGGTATTGGGAGGTGGAAACTTCTGGGAGGTGATTAGGTCAGAAAGGTGGAGCCCTTATTAATGGGATTAGTACCCTTATAAAACAGGGCCAAGGGAGCTTGTTGGCCCCTCCACCACATGAAGACAGAGAGAGTGTGCTGTCTGTGCAGAAGCAAGCCCTAACTGGAAGCTGAATCTAGTTGTTCCTTGCTCTTGGGCTTCCCAGCTTCCAGAATTGTGAGAAATAAATTTCTGTTGTTTATAAGCTACCCAGTTTATGATATTTTGTTATAGGAGCCCAAATAGACAAAGACAAGTGTGATTAAAGTAGCCTTGTGTGAACAAGGTGATGTTAAAAGTAATTTTTTTTTTTCGTAGAACTGGACCATTTTCACAAGATTTTATTAATAGCAAATTACTAAAACAGGATCATTAACCAGGGTTTAAAATGTAGCTAGTCAACTTAAGGAAAGCATTGCTTGGCTGAAATAAAATTCTGCTAGGTAAGATAAGGCCAAGAATTGATTTATAATGTTTTCGACGGTGAAATAACTGGTACAAAATCAGGATGAACTAATTTAAGGAAAGAACAAATGCAATGTTAGTTAACACAACTGTCAATGTCTAGGAAATCATAGAAATTAGATTAATTTGGTGAGAGACATTCAGGATTAGACTTATTTTTCTTCTGAGGTATTAATTGACTGAATCTGAGATATGGTCAAAATTAGCATTAGGTTTTATGGGTTTTTTTGTAACTATAAATTCAAAAGACAGTTTACAATCATCTAGCAATGTTCTTGACATTCTCAGATTCTTAGTAATTGTTAAATAAATATGCTGTTTTAATAGATCATTTCTTCCTTTTGAGGAATTTTAGGTTTTAATTGTATTTCTCAAGAGAGTCATTGTCATGTACACCTTAGTATCTGCTGTGAAGTATACCATAAGTAATTTATTACTAATATAAAGCTTTTAAGCTTAGGAATTTCTATCTTAGAAATAAGCTTAGTTATTTCTATCATAATATTAGTAATATAGGTACTAGGAATAAACAATGGAAATCACTGAAGGCACCCATAGGAATGTGTGTGTGTGTGTGTGTATATATATATA
>NW_012140636.1:440488-444631 GCF_000956105.1 Propithecus coquereli | reverse complement strand
ATATATACGAATGAAAAATCCAAATTATTGCACTCAAAACAAAATCAAAATACTATTTCAAATGTACAAAGTAATGAAATTAATTTTATAATTTCAATTAAATAAAAATATTAAAAAATTTATCTCCTAGATATTTTATATGTGGATACGCTGCAATCTTGAAAAAGCATATGATAGTTTAATTTTCCAAGTTATATTTTTACACAACAAAATTTAAAAAAAAAGACTTGGTTTTATTCAAAAGACCGAGCCTACATGTACACTTCCCCTTCTTTTACAAGACCCAGTGTTCTCCTATTTTCAAAATCTTTTCTTGTCCTAACGCTTTATTTTTCTGGTAAGCTATTCCATCTTTGCTTTGTTGAGTTTAGTTCAGTGTGCTGATTCTTTTTTATTGGTATGATGGGCCACTATAACAGTGTTTCTACTTGGACTTCAGAGAATTCTCAGACTAGTTGTGTTTGCCTTGAAAGGAATTCTTAGGAAAATATAATGAATATCAATTTAACTTAAGATAAGAATTTGCTGTCAGGTAAAGATTACTCTGAAAAAAACTCTATAGATGGAGATTTTCTTGCTTGTTGGTACCAAGAATTGTGTATATCCAGTTAAGATAAATAATTTCACAGATTTGATTATGTTGCATGTATAGATATTTTATAACTGTTATATATTTTGGAAATTTTATTTTTAGTGCCTTGTTTTAAAAGTACAGCTTTGATTTGATTTTGACTGTTCTCAAGATTTGCAATTATAATGTTATGTTATTTTTGATTAAAATAAACACTCAAAATCAGGATGTAATCTAAAAATTTTATTATTGTAAATGTTAAAATTTATCTTTAACTTGCTCATTTAAATTTGCTTATTAGATTTAAAATAGTCACACTTAAATTTCAAATTGAGCATCAAATTTTATAGAATACTTTGGCATTTAAGTATGCACTAGAAAGTTTTTAAATTTGAAACTCATTGATTTTGATAGTTGTATTTAGCAAAATGATGAAGCCCCTATAAATAATGAGGATTTTTATTATTTATTCCATAATGTGTCAGTATGTGGTTCAATATTAATGACCCTTGGGAATATCACCAAACTTGGAATTACCTATCATTATACACTGTAATCTTAACTGACAATTTAAAGCTACACTCTCATCATTACACCCCCAAGGAAGATGAGCTGTTCTATAGGTCAAAGACCCAGTAGGTCAGCTATGTCTACAGTCCACCCAGTCCCTTGACTTCAGACATATATCCAATTGCCGTCTGATATCTCTACTTGGGTTACTAATTGTTATTTCTAATTTTAATGCATCCAAAACTAATTCTTTCTCATAATTTCTTTATTTGCTCTAATTACAAATAGTATACTAGCACAGTAAAATACAGCTCCAGTGATTAATTTAGGCAGAGAAAGTTTTTGAAGTAAGTAAACTTTGAGCTGGTTCTTAAAGTTAAATGTAGTGATTGATAGAGATGAAGAAAAATAGAATTATTTATTAATTTCCCAAGACAGGTTTCTATTGTCTTTCATTTCCTTTTCCTGTCTCTGTCATGAGTAACTGAATTTTCCTTGAGGCTTAAATTGTACAAATTCCTTTCAGGATGAGGCTGAATTTTAGCACTGTTATAAAATATCTGTTGTGTTTTCAGTATTCTTGGAAGATAGATACCAATGTGAATTTGTTTTACTGAAAGGGGTTTTTGTTAGAAACTGTCAGCTCCTTCCATGCTTCATCTTAGATAAAGGTCCCCCCTTTCTCTTTAGAATTGTATTATATGGTCATTATTACAACTAGATTTCTCCATTTGATGGTAGATCCAAAATTACATGCTAATTGTTTAGGCCAGTGTTTCTTAGCCCTGGCTAAAAAAGCTTCTTCGAATCATCTAGAGAGCTTTACAAAATACCAATGCCAAGTCCCCAACCCCAGATATTACGAATTAATTGTTGGGAGATGGAGGCCAGATATCCATATATTTTATAGCTTTTGGAAAATGTTAAGACAAATACATATTCAAACCACTGAGTCAGAATATCCTATAATTTATACTATATTGAATATTAGCCTTCCCTTACTCTCTAATTAGTTTAATTTCAAGCATTTGTCCAATTCGTTCCATTCATTCATTCAAATATTCAGCAGATACTTACTGAGAGTCTACTATGAGTAATTCTAGGTACTCGGAACATAGAGATGAATAAGACCTCTACAGTCTTTGCCCTCACGCTACTAACTTTTTAGTGTAAAGGGGAAAGGAGGCGTGAAGTAAAAAGTGAAATAAGCTAGTGATTTTTTGTTGGTTTTGTGCGTCAGGAAAACAATAATCGGGGCACTGTGAAAGAGGAATGACAGAGATATGGGATGGGTTGATAGTTTTGATAGGAAAATTCAAGAAATTTTCTTTGTTGAAATGACATTTGAGTGAAGATCCAAAGAATGAGAAGCCAATGGTGAGAAGAAGCTAAGGAAGATTGATTCAGACAGAAGGACCATCTAGCATCAGAGCTCTGAAGAAAAAAAAGACATGACACATTTAAGGAAAAGAAACCAAATGCATGGTTTTTAGATGAGAAAATAATCAGTTCTCATCTGACTTAATGTTCCCCCAAAGGCAATGTGTTATTTTTCTCTGGCTGATTTCAAGAATTATTTTTTGTGTTTAGTTTTTTAGAAATTTGATTATGACATGTCTGGGTATGGATTTACTTGGGTTTATCTTTTTGAAAAAAGTTCTTAAATCTGTAAGTTTATATCTTTTATCAAATTTGAAAAGCTTTTAGCCATTATTTCTTCAAATATTTTTTCATCTCTACACTCTTTTTCTCTTGTCTTTTTGAAGCTCTGATGACCTAAATGTTAGACCTTTTGGTATTTCCCCACAGGTCCCTGAGGCTCTGACAATTCTTTTTATGTTTATTTTCTTTCTGTTCTGAGAAGATAATTTCTATTGATCTGTCTGCAAGTTCACTGATTATTTCCTATCTTATCTTCATTCTTTCATTTGGTCCATCAGTGAATTTTTAATTTGCTATTGTGTTTTTACATTCTAAAATTGTCATTTAGTTTTTTTTTTTAATATTCCAGGTTCTTTCTAGGAGTTTCTAATTTTTTATTTTTCCAAGAATGTTATAATTGCTTGTTGGTACTTTTGTATGATACCTGCGTTAAAATCCTTGTCAGATAATTCCAGCATCTATTCCATCTTGGTGTTGTTATCTGTTGATTATCTTTTCTCACTCGAGATTTTCCTTTGTCTTGATATGATGAGTAATTCTGGAATGAGTTCTGTAGATCTTCGGTATTGTGTTATGAAATTATGCTTCCTACTTAAATCTTATATTTTAGTAGACAGTCAATTTATTTGGGTTTAGAGCACACATCCTGGACCATTTTTGTGGTTCAAATGTCTATTTGGCATTTTATTTATTTAGTTAGTTGAGATTGGGTCTCACTCTATCTCCTGGACTGGCGTGCAGTGGCTATTCACAGGTGTGGTCATAGCTTACTGCAGCCTTCAATTCCTGGGCTCAGGAGATCCTCCTGCCTCAGCTTCCTGAGTAGCTGTGATCACAGGTGTGAGCCCTCATGCCTGGCTAAATGTCAATTTAGTATTTAAATCCTTCACAGCACTACTCTGTTCTGTTCTATTTATGTGCTGTCTTGAAACCTGGGCAGTATTCTACATGATAATTCAATTGTCAGAACTTTTGCTTTTTTTTTTTTTATTTCAGGGTATTATGAGGGTACAAACATTATGGTTACACTTTATGTCTTTGCCTCACTCAAGCGAGGGTTAAAGGCATGCCCTTCCTCACTACAATCCTCCCCGTGTCCTTTAGTTGCGGGTGTGCCCCCCATCTCCCTAATCCCTGGAGAGAATTTCTGCCATGTGAGCACCCTAGTGTTGATCAGTTAGTACCAATTTGATGGCGAGTGCAAGTGGAGCCCATTCTTCCGATCTTGTGGTGCCTCACTTTGGATAATGGGCTTAAGTTTAATCTAGGAAAATATAAGAGGTGCTAGATCACTGTCGTTTCTTATAATTGAGTCATATTCCATTGTATACATACAACAAATTTTAGTAATCCACTCATGGATTGACGGGCACTTGGGTTGTTTCCACATCCTTGCAATA
>NW_012140636.1:436292-437292 GCF_000956105.1 Propithecus coquereli | reverse complement strand
TTTTGAATCTAAGAATATCTGATTTTTGGACTTCTCGTTTGTTCCAGTTATATTGTAATGAACCCTGAACTAGAAATCAGGAATTCTGATTCCCTTCTCGAGGATTTTTTTTTTTATGTTTGCTGCTTCCAAATGAAATAGATTTTGCCATTTTTACTGATGTGTGAAGACAATCTTTCATTCTGCACTATTTCCTATTTGTTTGGGCACACTTCTTATGTCTTTGGTATGTGTTCTTCTGCTTTCTCTGCTTTTTTTTTTTTTTAAATAACATGTACATACAAAATGAGAAGCTCTTAATGAACCTGATGCCATTGATATAAAATGCAAAAGATCTTTTTTAGATGCATAAGTGAGACCATACAATGTTTGTCTTTTTGTGTCTGGCTTATTTCACTTAGCATCATGTCTTCCAATTCCGTCCGTGTTGTAATGAATGACAGAATTTCCTTCTTTTTGAAGGCCGTGTAGTATTACATTGTGTATATATACTATATTTTCTTTATCCGTTCATCCATTAATGGATACTTGGGTTGATTCCACGTCTTGGCTATTGTGAATACTGATGCAATAAACATGGGAGTACAGATATCTCTTCTGCATACCAATTGAGATTCCTTTGGACATGTACTCAGAAGTGGGATTGCTGGGCCATATGGTAATTCTATTTTTAGTTTCTTGAGAAATTTCCCTAGTATTTTCCATAATGTTTGCAATAATTACTTTCCTACCAACAAGGTACAATGGTTCCCTTTTCTCCACATCCTTGCTGATACTTGTTGTTGTTTCTTTTTTATGATAACCATTCTAACAGATGTGCGGTGATATTTCATTTTGGTTTTAATTTGCATTTTTCCTGATGATTAGAGATGTTTTTTCATATATCTGTTGGTCATTTGTATGTCTCCTTTTGAGAAATGCCTGCACAGATATTTTGCCCATTTTTAAATTGGGTCTTTTTTTTTTTTTGCCATTGAGTTATTTGAGTTCCTTATAGTCA
>NW_012140636.1:433833-436242 GCF_000956105.1 Propithecus coquereli | reverse complement strand
TAGCTCTCTGAGGTATCTCCAAATTCTTTTCCATAGAGGTTGCACTAATTTGCAGTCCCACCAGCAGTGTAAGAGTGTTCCTGTCTCTCCACATCCTCGCCAGCATTTGTTGTTTGGGGATTTTTTGATAGAGGCCAATCTCACTGGGGTTAGGTGATATCTCATTGTGGTTTCAATTTGCATTTCTCTGATGATTAGAGATGTTGAGCATTTTTTTATATGTCTGCTGGCCATTATTCTGTCTTCTTTTGTAAAGTTTCTGTTCATTTCCTTTGCCTATTTGTTGATGGGGTTATTTGATTTTTGTTGTTGATTTTTTTGAGTTCTAGATAGATTCTGGTTAGCAGTCCTTTACTTTGAGAAATTTCTTGAAAATGGAGCAGGTGACCTTTTCTTTTCTTTGTTTTAGACAGTAAGGACAAGGGCCTCACGTAGGGACTGCAGAGAAATGAGTTGGAAGAGCCTAGATCCCTTACCACTTCTAGCAATGCCATATCAGCCCTGGGTTGCCTACCCCTGGAATTATTTTACTTAAGGGTTTTATTCTGTGTGGGAGAATGATCTAGGTGAATATTTTGCCTGTTTCACAGTGGCAGCTACATCCCTCCCCATGTCTGTACTATGAGAAATACTGTCTCAAGTTTCCTTCCCTGTCCCCTAATATTCCTCGTGAGCACACAGTCCATAATGTAGTGCTACTTCCCCTTGTGTCTGCAGGCTCCTGGCATTCTATACTGTTACTCTAGCCCACACTTAGTCTTAAGCAATCCATTACAAATTCTTCGTACCGGTTTAAATGGTGTTTCCCATCTTCGCCTCATGCCCTACCCAAGATAATTCAGTGCTCAAGACATTTTTTCTGGGATACACTTGCTTGTCTTTAAATTTCAGGCTAATTTGTTCTCCCTGTGAACTTAGCTTTCTGATAGGTTCAGGTAAAAATCTAGTCATATAGATTATTTGGCTTGCTCTTGTTAGGGCAGGAGTGACACTCATTCTCGCTTTACATCTATCCTAGGTAGGTGCTAAAAATCAGTTTTGACATTAACCACATTGTCCGACAAATCAAGAGAGAACAGGTTTGGAGATTATTATGGAGTACTGTTAGGATATTATTTCAGTAATCTTTGTGTTAGATAATGATGGGTGAAACCATAGTAGTGGGAGAAGTATGAAAGTCTGAGGAGTTTTCATGATATGGAATTATAAAGTACACTTAAGGAGGAAATATTTTAGCCTAAATCGTCTCTGATAAAGCCAATCTTTTAAACCATACAATTTATTCCTAAATGTTATTTTCTCATGCTAAATGAACCAGAATATTATTTTTCTTGTGTCATTTTCCAAAGGGTCTCTTATGTCATTTTATTTATGACTATACGAATGTTTTAAGCCCTGAGGTATTTTTCTTGCTTGCCCATTTATGAGTTTAGTTATCTATTTCAAGAATAATAGCCAAAAGTATAGAAAATGCTTTTGCAAAGTCATATTAATGAGGATTTGAGGGAAGAATAACTACGAAAAAGATAGCATTTTAGAGACGGAAGGGACCTTAGGGAACTTTTAAAGTAACATTTTTACCTTTTATAAATGAGAAAATTAAGGGGCAAAAAGGTTAAGTGACTTATGGAAAATATTGCATAGGGATTTCTTGGAAAAAGAAGAGGGTTGGATTAATGACCTCTGTCAGAGAAAAAGCTTTTTGTTTTGTCCTTTAAGATTAATGAGCCTCTTCTCAGACTTTATCCCACCCATTTTGCTCTCCTTACTTTCTTTTTCTTAATCAGATCCAGAGGACTGGACCTTAGATTTTCTTTTTTGTTCTTTGCTTATTTACACCCTCTTTTTATTTTTCTGAGCCTTCTTTATGACTAAGTCCATCTACTCTCTTTTTCAGTTTTGCTTTTCTTTTTCTTCTTCAAAATTGGTAAATAGATCCTTTCCTTATTAAGAATAATCCTTATAGGAAAACAATTTGAGAATAGCAGCAATGAAAAGGATATTTTAAGCTCTCAAATATTAAAATTATATTAACAAAAATGCCTAGAATCCTTCTGAATTGGCATTGGAAGTCTTGGTGAACATATACCGCATTTATTTTTATTTATTTATTTTTAATTTCAGGATATTATGGGGTTACAAACATTTTGGTTACATGTTATGACTTTGCCACATCCAAACCATGATTTGAGGCGTGCCCCGCCACAACCCTCATCATGTACATTAGTTGTGAGTTTAACCACCCCAACTCCCCTACCCCCAAAGAATATTACTACTGTGTGAGCACCTTAGTGTTGATCAGTCAGTGCCAGTTTGATGGCGAGTACATGTGGTGTCTATTCTTCCATTCTTGTGATACCTCATTTATTTTTTTTATTTTTTTTGAGACAGAGTCTCACTGTGTTGCCC
>NW_012140636.1:421041-421535 GCF_000956105.1 Propithecus coquereli | reverse complement strand
TTGTTCTTCATGCCCTAGAGCAATTTATGTAGCTTTGAGAATAGGTTTAATAACAACCTTGTAGTTAGAATTCTCCAGTGAAATCTGGGCATGATACATCCTTGATAATGTTTTTTTTTTCTTTATCCTACAAAAATTGACATTTTATTTAGCTTTGCATTTCTAACATTTTTGCAAACTATATTTTTTAAAGAAATTATTCATTTTATCTGTTTTCAAATTTATTTGAATAAAGATCTGAAAAGCAGACTAGAATGATTTTTTTCATTTCCTCTGATTCAATGGTTATTTTACTCTTGTTAACTTTCAATTCTTATTTTGAATAATTTATGATTTCCTCTATTTTGTTCATTAGATTAGCTACTGCAGTATTTTCTTAATTCTTTCAAAGAACTAGGATTTTGACTTTTTAAAATTAGATTTATTGTTTTTTTCTATTCTCTACCTCCTAAATTCCTGCGTGTTTTCTTTCTTGTTTCCTTTCTTTTACTTTA
>NW_012140636.1:419486-420991 GCF_000956105.1 Propithecus coquereli | reverse complement strand
ATTAAGGGGGTCCAAATATTTTTGGTTACATGGATCACTTTTGTAATGCTTGAGTCATGGCTATGTCTTCGGATAAGTGATCACTAATCCCATCATGAGGGCTCTACCCTCATGATGTAATTACCTTCTAACAGCCCCATTTTTAAATCCCCTCATATTGGGGATTAGGGATTCAACATGTGAATTTTGGGGAGACACATTTACTGCATAACGTATGAGTATACACAATAACATGAGTGAATTTAAAAGTCATGCTGAGTAAAGAAAGCCAGAAACAAAGTATTATTAAATATATGATTCTATTTATAAGACTCTAGAAAATGGAAACTAATGTGTAGTTCTAGAATGCACATCAGCGTTTACATGTATACGTCCATGGAAAGTGGTATGGCTTACAGAGGAACATGAGGAAGCTTTTATTAAAAGAGGTGAAAAAAGTATTTCTTATTTAGATTGCTGGGATTGTTTCATACGTGTGACAGATGTCAAAATTTATCAAATGGTAAACTTTACATTTTTACACATCATAATTTATCAAATTGTACACTTTACATTTTTACATGTCAAAATTTATCAAATGTACACTTTAAATATGTACACTTTACTGTATACCAATTATACATGAAGAAAGTTGCAAAAAATTACTTAGGGAGGTAAGACAAATTGATATATGTCATAAAAATATAGAAAAACCCACAGCAATAACAAACAAAAATAAGTCATTAAAATGATCAAGAATATGAATTTGCAACCCCAGGAAATAACAGATTTCAGAAAGTGTTTCCACTGGAGTTTCAAATAACCAGTTTTCATTTCAGATGCTCAATATTTTAAAATAATCCCTTTATTTTGACTGATAGAGTTTACTTTTGATATATGATTTACTCTTTTGTTTATGATGTAAAATTCTTCATTGCAAAAGAGATTAACTATTGTAATGTTTTAGCTTCTCTTTCAATATCTCCATTCTATTTATTCATTATTTTATTTTAATTGTATAGCTAGAGAGAAATAATGTAGAAAAAATACTTTTACATTTAAAATATGACTTTTTTAGCCATCTTCAAGAAACTTTCGAAAGCACTATGAACTTAGTAGAGTCCAAGACTACTTCTAGATTCAAAAACTCAATGTATGTAATAGACTTTTTGTGTTAAGTTACTATTAAGAATTTTAATTTTGCAAGAAATGAAAATGTCTTTAATTCAAATATGGTAAGGGTGGTAAGGTGGAATGGTTTTGTATTTGTCTCTGTTCTTGGAAAAATAAATTGGATATAAAGATCTTGGTAGTAGGACGCTTTGAGCAGTGTGAAATGAAAGAAAATGCATGGCATATTGTTCCTTCTATATGGTACAATATTTTTGTAGGATTGTATAACATTAGTCATTAAAAAGAGAAGATATTATGCATATAAGAAAATCTTTCATGTTTAGTAGTACCTTTTGTTATTGTAGGGTAATTTTCCTGCAATTTAAAATATTATTAGTAGTAATTTAAATAAA
>NW_012140636.1:414780-415625 GCF_000956105.1 Propithecus coquereli | reverse complement strand
CTTGGCAATATAATTATTAAAAAAACAAACACAAACTGCATTTCTTGGCATCTTTACCACTATGGATAGACCATGTGATATTGGTTTTGTCAAAGAGTTATGATTCCCTTCCTCTTTCCCTATTCATTTTTTTTTATTTAATGAAAAGCAAACAACAAGTGAAATGAAATATCCATTATCCTATCATATGGCAATCATGAGAATGAACTACAGTGTTAAGGTTGGCAGAGTAGAAAATAGGAAGAGCTTAGGAATTGATACTGTTATGGAGCTGCTGTGTCAGCCCTGGGCTGCCACCCTTCAGATGTCATGTTATGTGGTAAAAATAAATTCCTATTTGGTCAACACAATAATAAGCATCTGTTATTTGTAGCAGAATAATATCTAAAATAAAAAGCTAAGCTGAGAATTAATTTACTCGAAGATAGATGTAAAGAAATTTCCCAAAATACACTAAAAAGATAACCAGTTGGAAAATGTAATAGAGACATTAGGAGAAAAGAATGAGAATTCCCAGAATGCATCTAATAAGAATTCCACAAGGAGTTAATTGGCATAACTCAGGAGAGATAATATTTGAAGAGATTATGCTAACGTTTTTCCAGTATAAATGGAAATGTGAATTCTCAGGTTCAGAGAGCTGAGTCAAGTTCTAACGAGGATAAATAAAAAATAAATACACACCTAGATGAATTTTAGGGAAACAGAGATTAGTAAAGAAAAAGGAAATTATCTTAAAAAGCAGCCAAAGATAAAAGATCACAAACAATTGTAGAGAAAATTATAACATATTAATGGCTTATGTCGATGTTAAGTAGACCAATAGATTCTAGGCCGCACTTTCA
>NW_012140636.1:412775-413293 GCF_000956105.1 Propithecus coquereli | reverse complement strand
GATTATCTGGATGGGACCAATGTAATCACATAAATCATTCAGAGCAGAAAGCTTTTAGAGGGCAGGAGGAGAAATCAGAGAAATTACAAGTGTGAGAATGAATCAACAGCTTATTGCTGCTTTCAAGACGAGCCAGCCATGTGAAAAGGAATATGGACATCCTCTGGGAGCAGAAAGCAGCTCCCAGCTAATAGCTAATATGGAAATAGGGACTTCAGACCTACAACTTCAAGGAACTGGATTTTGCCAACACCTTGAATTAGCTGGGTCACATATTCTTCCCCAGAGTTTCAAGGTTAGGAGCCCAGCCTAGCCGACACTCTAATACCCTGAGAATAGAACATGGCCATGTCTACCTGGACTTCTAACCTACTGAACTGTGAGCCAATAATAAATGGGCATTGTTTTAAGCCACCAAGTTTGTAGTAATTTATTACATAGCATCAGAAAACTAATACATTAGTCCACAAATTGGGATGTATGACCCTTATTTTTTTATACTGTTTAATATTCTTAAG
>NW_012140636.1:408683-410062 GCF_000956105.1 Propithecus coquereli | reverse complement strand
AGGTAATGCCTATGTGCTAAACAAATCAGATGAAGAAAAAGAACACAGAAGCAAGAAACATGAACAAAACATACAAGAAATGTGGGATTATGTAAAGAAACCATTCATAAGAATTATAGGCATCCTTGAGAGAGAAAAAAGGAAATACTCAAGGGCTGTAAAATCTATTTCTTGGAATTATGGAGGAAAACTTACCTGACCTGGCCAGAAATCTAGCTATCCAGGTACAGGAAGCACACAGAACTCCCAGAAGACTCAATGTGAAAAGGCAATCACCATGTCGCATAGTTATTAGACTGGCCAAAGTAAACACAAAAGAGGCAATCCTTCGAGCAGTAAGATGAAAACAGCAGATAACTTACAAAGGAAAACCTGTCAGACTAACTGCAGACTTCTCAACCGAAACCTTACAAGCCAGAAGGACCTGGGAACCCATCTTTAATCTTCTAAAACAGAATAATGGCCAACCTAGAATTCTTTCCCTGGCAAAACTAAGCTTCACCTATGAGGGAGAAATAAAGACTGTCGCAGACAAGCAATCACTCTTGGAATTTGCAAAGACCAGACCTGCCCTACAGGAAGTACTCAGACGTGCATTATACACTGAACAGCACAATAGACACCCACCAATTTAAAATCACTCAAGAGTTAAAGTCCAGAACCCTGATTCCATACTGGCTTGGGAGGTAAAACAAAACAATAAGAATTTATCCAATAGCTTGAACAGAAGTCTACTCCAAATATCAATTCTCTCAATAAATGTGAATGGCTTAAATTGTCCACTGAAGAGACATAGACTGGCTGAGTGGATAAAAAAACAAAAACAAAAACAAAAAAACACAAGCTAAGTATCTGCTGTGTCCAGGAAACACATCTTATCCACAAAGACACTTTCAGAGTCAAGGTGAAGGGTTGGAAAACAAACTTCCAGGCAAATGGAAAGCAAAAGAAAGCTGGGGTAGTTATTCTTATATCAGATAACATAAAATTTAAAACAGCAAAAGTAAAGAAAAAGATTGTCACTATATAGTGATGGAGGGAACAATCTAGCAAGAAGACTTAACAATTCTTAATATTTATGCACTCAACACAGGAGCACTGAGATACATAAAACAAACTCTGTTTGATCTAAATAACATGATAAACAGTAATACCATAGTAGCTGGGGGTTCCAACATCTCACTGACTGAACTGAGCAGATCCTCCAAGCAGAAAATAAGCAAAGAAACAATGGACTTAAACAGAGCTCTAGAACAAATGGGTCTAACAGACATCTACACAACATTCCACCCAAATAAAACTGAATAAACTTTTTTCTCATCAGCTCATGGAACTTTCTCTAAAATCAATCACATCCTAAGCCACAAATCAGATCTCAA
>NW_012140636.1:407303-407816 GCF_000956105.1 Propithecus coquereli | reverse complement strand
CTTAGCCTTAGTGTGGTGGAGACAGCTTCCAAATGTGAATAGATCTACAACTCATCCCACTGGCAATCTCATAGGAAGAAGAATACAGAGAAATGCCTTCTGCACAATGCCCTTCCACATAAATCCTGGTGGGAGAGGGGTAAATGAGTGGGTGAGGTTCCTGAGGACCTTCTTAAGGTAATAATAAGGCTGTGAATATAACCCAGCAATTCTCGCTTCACGTTCTGTGGTGCTGCAGTAGCACTACCTTGCAGTGATCCCTATTTTTATACAAGGATTAGTTCTTTCCATACTGAACATAAGTAGATAACAATGGGATTCCTTTGTTTTAAAAAGTATGAACATACCAAATTATTTGGAATCTTACTCATACTCATTGCTTTAGGATTAATGAACAATTTTCCCAACTCTGCTATTGAAATTCACACATCCCTCACAACTCACATTCAAAATTTACTTCTAAGTATATCAAGATGATTTTTATTATAGTACCTTACCCAAATCCGTCTAACT
>NW_012140636.1:405548-407253 GCF_000956105.1 Propithecus coquereli | reverse complement strand
CTGCCAAAAAATTCTAGAAATGCCAAAGCAATCTTGATCCAGAAGAACAAAGCTGGAGGCCTCATACTTTGTTTTCAAATTATGTTACAAAACTTATAGTAATCAAAACAGTATGGTACTGGCACACAAATAGACAGACAAATGGAAGAGAATGTAGAGTCTAAAAGTAAAGCCATGCATTGCAGCCAACTAATCTTCAACAAAGATTGACGATCGTTCCAGGAATATACAATTGGGAAAGGATAGTTTCTTCAATAAATATTATTGGGAAAACTGGATATCCACATGCAAAAGAAAGACATTGGATCCTTATCTTACACAATACACAAAAATCAACTCAAGTGGACTAAAAATATAAATGTAAGACTAGAAACTACTCTTACATAAAATTCCTCAAAGAAATAATAGGAAAAAAGCTCCATGACATTGGTTTTGGTGATGTTTTTTAGATATGACACCTAAAATACAGGAAACAAAAGCAAACATAAACAAGTGAGTCTTCATCAAAGTAAAAAGTTTCTGTACAGCAAAGGAAACAATCAAAATGAAGGCAGCACAATGAATGGGAGAAAGTATTTGCAAACCATCTATCTGATAAGTGGTTAATATCCTAAATATTAGGAACTCAAACAAATCAATAGCATAAACCCCAAATAACTTGATTAATAAATGGGCAAATGGCCTGAGCAGACATTTTTCCAAAGAGAGCACACAAATGGCCAAAAAGTATATGAACAAGTGCTCAACATCACTAATTATCAGGCAAATACAAATCAAAACTACAAGGAGATATTATATCACACATGTTAGGATGGCTGTTACTAAAAGGACAAGAGATAACCAGTATTGGTGAGGATCTTGAGGAAAATGAACGCTTATACATTGTTGATTGAAATATTAATTGGTACAGCCATTATGGAAACAAGTATGACGTTTCCTCAAAATATTAAAAATAGAACTACCACAAGATCTAGCAATCCCACTTCTGGGTATATAGCCAAAGGAAACAAAATCACTATCTAGAAACGATATGTGCATTACTGTGTTCAGTGCAGTATCATTTATAAGAGCTAAGATATGGAAACAATCTAAACTGTCAAAGAATGAATGGATAAAGAAAATGTGGAATATGTGTATATACATATTTATAACACATACATACTGGAATATTATTCAGTCTTAATAAAAAAGGTAATTCTGTCATTTGTGACAACATGAATGAACCTGAAGGACATTATGCTGAGTGAAATAAACAAGACACAGAAAGACAAATATTGCCTGATCTCACTTATAAACAGAATCTGGAAAATTGAACTCATAGCAACAGAGAGTAGAAGAGTGGTTACCAGGGGCTGGGGAGTGGGGGAAATGGGGAGATGTTGGTGATAGGGTACAAATTTGCACTTACAAGATGAATAAGTTTTGGTGACCTAATGGACATCGTGGTGATTATGGTTGATAATAATATATTTTTGAAATTTGCCAAGATATAGATCTTAAGTGTTCTCACCACCTACGTAATATAGGAACTATGTGAAGTGATGGATATGTTAATTAACTTGATTGTAGTGATCATTTCACAATGAATATCAAAACATTAAGTTGTTTACCTTAAATATATACAATTTTATCTTTCAATCATACCTAGATAATACTGGGAAAAAAAAAGAATAATTTGGTGAGTAGAAATGTGAAGGTTTGTATG
>NW_012140636.1:399969-401143 GCF_000956105.1 Propithecus coquereli | reverse complement strand
AGTTTGCATGGACATGTTTATACTTCTGCATCATTGCTTAGATTATAAATTATATCTACCTTTATTAGAAATAAGAACATCTTTAGGGAAAGCAATATTTGAAAAATGTTTAGATAACACACATTTAATATAGAACTGCTTCTATGGGAGGCAAATTTAAGCATCGTATGGGTTGAAAATACTTTCAAGGCATAGTTTCAGCCCTACTGTTATGGGGAAACTCAACGATAAAGCTAAACCTGGGAGAGAAGGCTTTGAGGTAGACACATACTGAAAGATTCATTCACTCATTCATTAACTCATATATTCACTCACTGATTTAAAAATGCTCATTGATAACATACTGTGCGCAAAGGCACTTTTCATCACTGAAGATACAATGATGTACAAAACAAAGGCTTTCTGAATGCTCAAGGAGCTTACCTCTTCTATGGGGACTGATGATAACAAACAATTAAAGACTTGTTTAAATGCAAGTGTAATAACTGCCTCAAAGTGAAGAGCTGTGCATTCTGAGAGCATATCAGGACTGAAAGAGCTAATAGATTCAGGAAATATTTGAGATCCAAAAGATGAGCAAGAATAGAGAATAAAATCAATAAGCCATGCATCCAAACACTTTTGACAGAGGTAGCCCAATATCCCGTACAGTATCTGAAGCGGGTTAACTTCTTACAGTCCTAATGCCCTCAAAGGCAGAGAGCAATTAAGATTGAGATTTTAAACTTTAAAATACTTTCCTATTAGCTCAAACCCAGATTCTTTAGCCTTTTCTTTTTCATTGAAATTAGCTTTTACAGAATAGTAAGATTAGCTTAACACACTGGAAACAGGTACCAATATAAGTACTTTACTTGTTTTAACTAATTTAATTCTCACAATAACCTTATAACATAAATGCTATCATTTTCTCATTTTACATATGATAAAACTGAGAATCAGAGAGGTTAAGTGGTTTTCCTAAGGTCACATAGCAAGTAAGCAGCAGATATTTGGAAAGCAGGAAATCTAGTGCAAGAGTCTATACCTTTAGTTATAACAGTTCTCCTAACTATCAGGAAATCATTAAAACTTAAAAAGTTTTGGTCTTTAAATATAATATAGACGAACCAATTTTGAAAGAATGTTATTTTAGAATAATTTGAGGATAATGATTTTTTTAAATTTTTTTTTA
>NW_012140636.1:398282-398949 GCF_000956105.1 Propithecus coquereli | reverse complement strand
TTCTATATAAGATATATTTATGCTCATCCATTAAAATTTTTTCTAGGTTATTCCAGCACCAGGCAGCTATGATGTTCAAAAGTCATATAACATGTCCCAAGTTAAACATAAATACATGCCACCTCGTAGTTTAGTGGCCAAAAGAAAACATTCCTCCTTTCTTAGTGCAGCTCCTCGATACGTGGGAAAAATGCCTGATGGTCCAGGTAAGTCTAGATTGTCTTTGTAAAACTATGGGGAAAAAGAGCTAAGGTTTCCATATTAAGACAGTTATAGTCATTGACAGGTTCTTGGAAACTGTGACTTTAAGCAATACGACATACAATGAAATCACTTTTTTTTCTCATCAATGTTATAACAAAATGATGTTGAACTAAACAATGTTATTTGAGGACCTGCTGTTCACTTACACTTGAAGTTTCTAAAAACCTGTCCATGACATTAAGGACTTACCATAATTTTAAACACACATTTACATTTACCATGCCTCTTTTAAGTGTGTAGATCAAGAAACAAAAAGCAAAATACTTATTCAGCAAAAGATTTAAGATATTTTTTTTCCAAATGTAAGATTTGTTGGGGTTTTATGTTTCTTAATTTTACCAAAGACAATTTTACCAATTTTACTAAAGCTGATAAAAGCATCTAGCATTTTATCAGGGAAGAA
>NW_012140636.1:395469-396311 GCF_000956105.1 Propithecus coquereli | reverse complement strand
TCGAACTCCTGAGCTCAAACAATCCTCCCGCCTCGGCCTCCCACAGTGCTAGGATTACAGGCGTGAGCCACCACGCCCAGCCTCTTTGCAATTTTTTAATTGTGTTCTCTACGTGAACATATACTGCTTTATAGTAAGTCAAAAATGTATTTAAAAATTGATACTTTTTACAAATAAAATTTAAAGAATTTAAATAGTTTTAATTTTACAGCAAAATATTTAAATTTTAAAGGATTTAATTATATTCAAATTTTAAATGAAGACAAACAATTGAAATTTACAGCAAAATTTTTTATTAGGCACCAGACATTTAAATGAATTATAGACTCAGCAATGCATAGCATTCACAACATGCATAGGCTGAACCTATTGGGTACTGAGACTTATTTCACTCAGAGAGTATAGATCATTTCTCATGAAAATAGCATAGTGATTTCTGCACCACATTCCCACAGGAAATTATTTTAGAAAACAAATATAATTTATCTTAGAAGTTAATTGAACATATCTCATGAAGGTAGTTTTGTTCACTTTTTCAATGAACACAAGTAATACCTTTGATGTAAAAATCACTATAGTGTGAAAACTGATTATTTATTCTGTTTTCTCAGTGACTTGTAATATTCTAGCTTCAGTAGTACTATAAAGTTTATCAAAATGCAGTTCATTACTCTTGCTGAGTGCTGTTAATCTATTGCAGTCAACACGTAATTATTTTTTGTTTTTCTATACTTTCAGAAATGCTCTGAGCAGTTAAAATGCAAGATAATTCTAAGTATGGGCAAAGATTGATCAGATCAATTTTGGGGATTTGTAGATTCTGTCTCTTTATTAAAAATGAT
>NW_012140636.1:393069-395419 GCF_000956105.1 Propithecus coquereli | reverse complement strand
TTGTTATTTCAACAATATTCACAATATCTGCTCCAGGAGTAGATTCCATTGCAGGAAACCACTTTCTTTGCTCATCAGTAAGAAGCAACTCCTCATCCATTCAAGTTTTATCATGAGATTATAGCAATTCAGTCACATCTTCAGGCTCCACTTCTAATTCTAGTTTTCTTGCTACTTTCCCCACATCTGCAGTTACTTTTTCCACTGAAGTCTTGAAACCTTCAAAGTCATCCATGAGAGTCAGAATCAACTTCTTCCAAACTCCTGTTTATGTTGATATTTTCACCTCTTCGCATGAATCATGTTCTTAATGGCATCTAGAATGGTAGATCCTTTCCAGAAGGTTCTTAATTTACTTGCCAATATCCTTCAGAGGACTCACTGTCTATGACAGCTATCGTTAAATGATAAGACTTGAAAGTCAAAATTACTTTTTGATCCATGGGCTGCAGGATGGATGTCATGTTAGCGGGCATGAAAACAACATTAATCTCCGTGTACATCTCATCTCCATAAGAGTACTTGGAGGACCAGGTGCATTGTCAATGAGCAGTAACATTTCCAAAGGAACCTTTTTTCCTGAGCAGTAGGTCTCAACAGTGGGCTTAAAATATTCAAACTATGCTGTAAAGAGATGTGCCTTAATCCAGGCTTTGTTGTTCCATTTATTGAGCATAGGCACAATAGATAGATTTAGGGTAAATTTTAAGGGCCTTAGAATTTTCAGAATGGTAAATAGCAACAAGCATCGGCTTTAACTTAAAGTCACCAGCTGTATTATCCCCTATTAAGAGAGTCAGACTGTCTTTTGAAGCTTTGAAGCTAGGCTTTGACTTTTCCTCTCTAGCTATCGAAGTCCTAGATGTCATCTGCTATGGTTTGGATATTTAGCCCTGTCCAAATCTTGTGTTGAAATTTGATCCCCAGTGGTGGAGGTGGGGCCTGGTGGGAGGTGTTTGGATCATGGGGGCAGATCTTTCATGAATGGCTTGATGCCATCATTGTGGTAATGAATGAGTTCTTGCTCTATTAATTTTTGTGAGAACTGATTGTTAAAAAGAGTGTGGCACCTCGCTTCCCTGTCTTGCTTCCTTCCTCTTGCCATGTGATGCCTGCTCCCCTTTGCCTTCCACCATGAGTAAGAGCTCTCTGAAGCCCTCAGTGGAAGCAATTGGTGGCACCATGCTTCTTGTACAGCCTGCAGACTGTGAATCAAATAAGCCTCTTTTCTTTTTAAATGACCCAGCCTCAGGTATTCCTTTATAGCAACACAAATAGATCAAGACAGCATCTTCTTCCAATATAAGGCTGTTTCATCTACACTGAAAATCTGTCATTTGGTGTAGCCACCTTCATCAGTGACCTTAGCTAGATTTCTGGATGACTTGATGCAGCTTCTGCATCAACCTTGCTGCTTCACCTTGCACTTTTGTTTATGGAGACGGCTTCTTTCCTTAAACCTCATAAACCAACCTCTGCTCACTTGAAACTTTTCTTCTTCAGCTTCCTCACCTCTCTCAGCCTTCACAGAATCGAAAAGAATTAGGGCCTTGCTCTGGATTCGTCTTTTGCTTAAGGGAATATTGTGGCTGATTTGGTCTTTTATTTGGACCACTCAAATTTTCTCCGTATCAGCAATAAGGCTGTTTCACTTTCTTATCATTTGTGTGTTCACTGGAGTAGCATTTTTAATTTCCTTCAAGAACTTTTCCTCTGCATTCGCACTGGCTAACTGTTTGGCACAAGAGGACTAGCTTTCCACCTGCCTTGGCTTTCACTATGCCTTCCTCACAAAGCTTAATCACTTCTAGCTTTTGATTTAAAGTGAGAGATGTGTGGCTTTTCCTTTCACTTGAATAGTTAGAGGCTATTGTAGGATTATTAATTGACCTGA
This sequence comes from Propithecus coquereli, assembly GCF_000956105.1. NCBI lineage: Eukaryota > Metazoa > Chordata > Mammalia > Primates > Indriidae > Propithecus > Propithecus coquereli. Next base: position 393,525 of record NW_012140636.1, on the reverse strand, counting down.
TGTCAATATTGTTGTGTCTTAGGGAATAGGGACGCCCAAAGAGAGGGAAAGAGATGGGGGAAAGGCCAGTAAGTAGAGCAGTCAGAACACACACATTTATCAATTAAGTTTGCCATCTTACATGGGCATGGTTCCTGGTTCCCCAAAACAATTATAGCAGTAACATCAAAGACCACTGATCACAAGTCACTGTAACAGATATAATAATAATGAAAAAGTTTTAAATATTGCAAGAATTACTAAAAGTGACACTAAGTGGGCACATGATATTGGAAAAATGGTGCCAAAGGATTTGCTCAACGCAGGATTGTCACACACCTTGAATTTGTAAAAAAAGCGATATTTGTGAAGCACAATAAAGCAAAGCACAGTAAAATGAGGTGTTCCTGTATTTGAATAACAATTAGGCTTATCAAAAGGGTTTGTTTTTTTTCTTTTCAATTTTTTTTTTTTTTT
>NW_012140636.1:391423-393019 GCF_000956105.1 Propithecus coquereli | reverse complement strand
GTGTTTATCTTATGAATGACATCCTTTCATATCATATATTCTTAGAAATAAAATAAGAAAAAAATTGTTTCTTTATCCTCTTATTTCTCATTTAAACATTGGTAATTTTGCTTTACTTTAATACCAATGGAAAAGACTTTTGTTGGTTGAATGTAAAATTTCTTCTACACCACATAAAATTATTTTTTAGTATTATGTGTATATATACACATAAATGAAACTGCAAGAGTGTTTGACTTATAGAGCATGATATGCATATTTGTTATTTAGGTCATGAGATTACTAGGAAGAATTGAGTACTCTGTAGAACTTAAAGAAAATGTATGTTGTTATAGTTATGTATAGAATAATTGGAAAATTAAAGTTGATTACTGAATATCTTACATTTGTAGGTAAAAGTATTAAGAATTGAGGTTAATAAATGTATGAATAATTTTCTTCTCATGATAGGACATGCATTCAGTCACTCAACACTTTATTGCCATGTATCTATTTCAAATTATTTTAGAAATTCTATTAACAATTATGAAGTGGTTTTGTTTTATTTATACATGAAATCTTTTCTTTGCATATATTTAAGGAGGATAAAGCTCATTTTCATTAGTCTAAAGTGAAGAGGGAAATAGTATATCTGCAATCAGTATACTGTATAACATTAAATGTTGTGTGACCAATAAAAACACATTAGTATCATTTAATGAAGAAATTATTAAATGAGGTGTATCACATTATAAAGCAATCTCCTCTTATTATACCAAACTTTAATTCATGGATATGTAAATGATTTTGTGATTGATCCAACTCAGGTAAAGTAAAAATGATAAGTGGAAAAGTATAATACTTGCATTACTTTATCTCTCATATTGGCTTGTGTTTGGGGGTGGGGTGGGGAATACTCAGCAGATTCAAAAAGAAAATGGGTAAAAACCTTGTTGAGAATGTGGAAAATTGAGAGCTCTCATATATTGCAGTGAAAATGTAAATTGATATCAGTGTTTCTCAAGGGCAAGTTGGCAAAATGTTTCAAATATGCATGCCATTTGACACCAAAATTCTACTTCTGTAATTAACCTAAGAAAATAATTAATGATATGACCAAAATTTAAATATCAAGGATATTCATTGAAGAACAGCAATAATGAAAAGTTTAAAATGTCCTAAATGGAAAGGAAAATGGGGTTTAGTTCATTTTGATGCATCAACTGAGTAGAATCCTATAATAATTTTAGAAATGGTATATGTATTTTTAAACTTGGGAATATCTTGTTAACAAGATAGGATTCATCCATTCAATCACTTAACAAATACGTATTGAAAGTCTCTTGTGCATTAAGCACTGTTCCAGGAACTTGTGATGCAGTGGTGAATAAAATATAAACATTCTTGTTTCACAGAGCTTAATTTCAGGTATAAGGGACATTTAATAAATGAATAAAGAGATGTATTGATAGATTAATAGCAAGAAAGAAAAAATAAAAAGAATGAAAAATGAAAGAATAAAGAAAACCAGGTGTTTATACATGTTATGGGGAGAAATAAGATGGAGAAGGAGGATTGGAGTTTGGAGTGGGTTGTGCATAAGTTTCAAATAATGTT
>NW_012140636.1:379068-379728 GCF_000956105.1 Propithecus coquereli | reverse complement strand
GCGTTAAAATATATATAGAAAAGTACATGAATTATTAGTGTACATTTTAATGCATTTCTAAAGTGAATCACCCAGGTAACCATTATCAAGATGAAGAAATAGAATATTATAAGGATTCCTGGGCCCAGCCCCTCCCCAGACCCTCCTAGTCACTACCATTGCCCCGAAGTAACTGCTATTCTGGTTTGTCACCATCGGTTTGTTTTGGCTGTTTTTCACTTTATACATAAATTGAATAACATGGTATATACTGTTTTCTGTCTGCCTTCTTTAACCCAACCTTATAATTTCTGGGCTATAATCCACATTGTAGCAATAATTAGTTCATTCTCAATAAAGTAATCTATCACAACTTATTTATCCATTTTACTACTGATGGAAATTTGTATTATTTCCAGTTTGATGCTTTGATGGATACCAGTATAGTGAACATTCTTGTATATATTTCTTGGTACACATAAATATGCATTTCTTTTAATTACATGCCTAGGAATGGAATTTCTGAGTCATAGGGTTTGTAGATGTTCCATTTTAACAGATCTTGCTTAATAGTTTTTCCAGTAAATGTAGTGATTTATATTTCCACCAGTAGTGTATGAAACTTCCAGTTGCTCCATAGTCTCACCAATATGCAGTATTATTAGTCTCTTTTATTTTGGT
>NW_012140636.1:376045-379018 GCF_000956105.1 Propithecus coquereli | reverse complement strand
GAACAGGCAACATGTGCCCATCAGAATTTGAATTGCTACAAACCTGTGACTGATGCCTCGCCTGTTTTTCTCCCTTTGAACAGTAGTGTTTATAACATTGATACTATGCCTGCCGATCATTACTTTGTTGGATATATATGGGGCAGAAAATTTCTCTCTTTAGTGCAAGGTCCTTAGATTGCAAGGAATCATGTACAAATATCTGGACCAGAAGAAACACAACAGGGGAGTCTTATCCACATCTGAACCAGAGTTAGATGACAGAATCCTAGACTTTGGGTTAATGCCATGATGGGATGAAACTCGGAGTCTTCAGAGCTGGTTGCTTGTATTTTGTATGTGGGAGAAATGTGAAACATTATTGCCAGAGAGTAGACTGTGGCAGATTGCATTTTCTAAAGATCCTATATGTTCTTCACACTATGCAACGTTGACAGTGCTCTCACCAAATAGTGGAGCCAGTTTACAGTTTCTTGGGTGGATCTGTGTTACTGCCTCAACCAATAGTATATAGCAAAAGGGTTGCTTTGTGACTTCTGAAGCTAGACCATAAAAGTTTCCTGTACTTTTGGATGGTTCTCTCAGAATATCCACTCTTGACCCTAGCCATCATGCTGTGCAGAAGCCAAATAGCTGTAGAGAGGCCCACATGGAGAGGAACTGAGGGTCCTGTCCTCAATCCTGGCTGAGCTTCCAGCCAATAGCCAGCATGGACTCCCCAGTCATGTGAGTTAGCTATTTTGGAAAATAGATCCTCTAGCCTCCAGTCAAGCTCCCCCAGATGACACCATGTAGAACTGAGATGAGTCTTTCTCATTGAGTAATGCTTTGGCATGATTTAAGACAAAATAAATGATTATTGTTATTTCAAGCCACTAGTTTTCTGGGGGTAGTTCTTTATGCAGCAGTAGATACCAGAACAAAGTCTCAGCAGAGAAAGGAGGCAATTAAAGGCAGATGAAATTTGTTCAGAGTAAAAATATGGAATGAATGACTGGTGGGCAAAACAAGCTGAAACATAGATTCTTAAAGGTAATGTGGTCAAAGAATAAGAAGTTCATATACTATGCAATGAATAAGTTGAAGATACAGCCATGTCTAAAAATGAAGTAGAATCAAGATTAAGGTCAAGCCCAGGATTAGAAGGACTAATAACAATAATAAGGAACTATCCAAGAACAATGTTTGTTAGGGTGGTGTATAAAAATAATCTATGTCCTAAAATTATCCAAGGAGATGGGAGAGTACATTAGAGTTGGGTAGATAATAGTCACAAGGAGTAAAAGTGCTTAATTTAGGTAAATTACTGATTAACATATTAATAAGAAAAAGAGCATTCGAATAGGAGTTTTAAGTTTTCAAACCATTTCACACAAATTATGTATTCTTAGAACTAGTTTATGAGTTAACTATTACTGTCTTTATTGATAAGGGAGAAAACTGAAGCTAAGGCAATTAAAAAATGCCCTCATCGATGGCATTGCAGAGAATAAAGGGATAATAGGATAGGAAAGGTTAAGCAAGTGAACAGGGACTGTTGCAAAACTGAGTGGATGAAGGGCCGCCAAAGTGGGGAGAAAGTAAAAAAGAATGTGAGACAATCCTCACTCTGCCTTCCCCAGTATATACTATGGGGAAGAGGAAAGAAAAAAGAAACAGACTTTTTTGAGATTTTTATATGAGCTCCATTCTGGTGTAATTTTAATTCTGAACAGCACCCAACCATATTACTGGCCAAAATACTATCCCAGATTTGTGTCTGGTTTGCATATTCACCGTAGCTTCTATATTGTTGGGCAAAAGAATCAAGCTATGTTAGTCCTTGAAATACCACTTCAAAATAAAAGGGATTTTGTTGAGAATAACATGATATTTTTATTAGGATTGGGGAAGAGGGAAAGGAAAGAAGGAAGGAAGGAAAATGGGAAGGGACAGATTTTCTTGAGCTGGTTGAATGATAAAAAAATGTAGAAATGTGTGTGTTTGAGGGAGAGGGGACTGCTCCTTCTAAGCCCAGGAAATATAATCATAGAAATTAGAAGAATCAAAAGATGAAATGTCATTAATTGAATGACAAGAAGGCATGGTTAAGGAAATAGGGAGAGATAGAAAAACAAGATTGTGATATTCTTGAAGTGATTCTATTTTTTATGTGTAATTATTACCAACTTTTGTGTCAGAAATTATCCTTTTTGGAACTGTTAATTTAACACCCGAGGAATTAGAAAACCTGGTTTCTAATTTAAAGTGTAATCATTTCCATGTAGTGTACTGTTGTAGATGAATACATGAAAAATGTGTTTCAGTAAGAGATTTTTCTTTTTCTTCAGGCAAGCCACGTCTAATTTGGTAGAGCAGATCCTCTTTGGAAATGCTGTACTATTGTTCTAAAATAAAATTAAAAATCAAACACTTGGAACACAGAAGACAACTCCTTTTATATTAGAAGATATAATAAAGATTTTTAAATAGTTCAGTGTAGGATAATTGTTATATAAAATGTAGTTAGACAATGCTGCACATTTATTAAAACTCAACGTTATATGGTATGGTAGTTTTATACGGTAGCTTTACAGAAGGCTCATATCATCCAATTTGTTATACTTAGTGGAACTGCATTTCAATTAAAACACTTCACAATATCCTTATTCTTTTTGAAATATTTTAAAACCCATTAGTGTGTCAGTGACTTGGCATTGCTCTCTAATTGCAATATATTTCAAGTGATAAAAATTGATTTTAGTAGCATACTTTGTAGAGTCAGCATTGGTTATCTGAATACATTATAGTTCTCTATAACTTAAAACATCACTCTATGTTGTTATTAATAGGTTTCATTGTCCGAACTTGAGATTATGTGGGCAGTTTATTCTTCACTAAGAGAGGGATTTGCATTTAGAGGAAACGTAATGAAATGTAGAATTCTAAGAAATGTTAAGATATTTAAAACATATTTTAAAAACTTTCTTTTTA
>NW_012140636.1:372533-373972 GCF_000956105.1 Propithecus coquereli | reverse complement strand
ATTTTGATAAACAGGTGGCAAAATCTTTTTTCTGTTTTCTACTTTTCTGTTTTTCTTTGTTTCTCTCTTTTTATTGAAATGATTCAGGTCCTTTCTACCATCCTGTATCCCCATCCCTATTTCGTCTGTTTGGTTTACTGGTTTGGGACATATATACTCTAGGTTTACTGTTTTTGTTAAATATCCTTGGTGTTGCTACAAGGTCACATAATAAAGTTTGTATTTTATAAAGATCTTTGCTCTCCTGCTGAACAATGCTTAAGCTTTACTTTTATTTCACCTTACAAATTGTCTTATACAATAAATCACCCACATTTATTAGTTTCTTCCTTTATCATTCGTTTTTGCATTTCAGACCTTCTTTCTAGCATCATTTTTCTTCTTATTGAAGTATATCTTTTAGAAATCCGTTTAGTGACAGACTTTTAGTGATAAGCACTCTTATTCATTTATTTATTAAAATTAGCACATATTGTGTGCTAGGCATAAAGTAATATATATAAAAAATTGAGATATATTTAATATATATAAAAAATTTGAGATACTTACAACTATATAGTATATAAAGTACGATAGCTTTTTTAACGTAAAAATATCTTATTTCCATCCTTATTCTTGTAACACAGTTTTGCTTGCTATATCACTCTATCTGACATTTACTTTTCTTAGCACTTTAAAGAGTGATTCCACTGATTTCAGACTTCCACTGTCACAGCTGACAAATCAGTCTTCAAATTAATCATCATCTGTTTACAGGTAATCAGTCTTTACCCGTTTTCAAGAGGTTTTTGCCTTTTCACGTTACTTGGTTGTCATCTTGCAGCTTAGGCTGGTATTGAGCATTCTTCTGTTACTGTAATTTTTTTCTTTTGTTGTGATTATTCAGGAATTTACCTTTGTCCTTAATTTCATTACCTTGAAAAGAGATGAGGGTTTTATTTGTTTGCTTTTTTGTTTATTTGTTCTTCTTGGACCTAGCTGAGCCCTCTCAGTCTGAGTACACATGCCTTTCTCTCAAAAACATTACCAATACTAGTCTTTAAAAATAAAACTAAATTCATATTGCAGTTCAGAATCCTAGAAAGAAAATTACTTGATAATATGTGAAGTGTCCATATTATAAAATTCAACTAGTCTAGAGACATTACAGCAGGAATGAATAGCTCCCAGTTTTATCACAGTGAGTGGGGACATGATATCAACCCTAAAATTGATAGGATTACTAAACAGCTGGAAATATTTTCTAAACAGAAACAATGAGTTTAGTGACTGTCAAGTTTAAGATGTGAACTCCAGAAATGAGTTTATTCTCAGAAATTTCCAGCAATTATTTTTCCGATATTGTCTCCCCAGCCTTCTCCTACTTTATTTTTTATTAGCTAATGTTGGAACTTTTAGCCTCTAGATCACTTTTTCTTTCCATATCTCTGTTTATGCCT
>NW_012140636.1:349674-351936 GCF_000956105.1 Propithecus coquereli | reverse complement strand
GGGAATAATATGCTTCTCAATATTTGACTGCTACACTTGGTCTGAGACTTAATTTTGGAAGCATATGATTTCTTTAAAAAAAATCCTTTCCTCTCTTTGCCAATGACTGTTCATGATCGAATCAACAAAAGTAATGAAAGACAAAGATGGTCACTGTATAATGGTAAAGGGTACAATACAACAAGAAGACAACAATTCTAATATTTATGCACCTAAGTCAGGTGACCCAGATTCATAAAGAAAATCCTACTTGATCTAAACAAAATGATAAACAGCAGCACCGTAATAGATGGGGACTTGAACACCCCTCTGACAGAACAGGACAGATACTCCAAACAGAAAATAAATAAAGAAACAATGGACTTAAGCAGAACTATAGAACAAATGGGCCTGATTGACATTTATAGAACATTCTACCCCCAAACCACTGAATATACATTTTTCTCATCAACTCATGAGATATTTTCTAAGATTGACCATATCCTAGGTCACAGAGCATGTCTCAACAAATTTAAAAAAAATAGAAATTATACCATGCATCTTTTCAGACCACAGTGGAATAAAATTAGAAATCAACTCCAATGGAAACTCTCATGTCTACACAAAGTCATGAAAACTAAACAAGCTTCTGCTGAACGATTATTGTGTTAAAGAGGAAATTAAGATGGAAATCAAAAGATTCTTTGAAGTAAATGATAAAGGAGACACAAGTTATCAAATTCTGTGGGGCACAGCTAAAGCAGTCTTGACAGGAAAATTTATATCTGTAAATGCCTACATCCAAAAGACAGAAAGATCACAAATAAATAATCTAATGAATCGTCTCGAAGAACTGGAAAAGGATGAGCAAACTGACCCCAAATCCAGCAGAAGAAAAGACATAACAAAGATCAGAGCAGAACTAACAGAAATTGATAATAAAAAAACTATACAGAAGATTAACAAAACAAAAAATTGGTTCTTTGAAAACATAAAATTGACATACCTCTTGCTAGAGTAATGAGAAGCAGAAAAGAAAGGACTCTAATAAGCTCCATCGGGAATGAAAAAGGAGAAATTACAACTGATGGCTCAGAAATACAAAATATCATCTATGAATACTATAAAAACTTCTGTGCACATAAACTGGAAAATGTGGAGAATATGGACAAATTCTTAGAAACACACAGCCTCCCTAGGCTGAATCAGGAAGAAATTGAATTCCTGAACAGACTAATATCAAGTACCAAAACTGAAAGAGCAATAAAAAACCTTCCTAAAAAGAAAAGTCCTGGACCAGATGGTTTCACACCCAAATTTTACCAGACCTACAAAGAAGAACTGGTGCCTATCCTGCAGAAATTATTCCACAACATCGAGAAGGAAGGAATCCTCCCAAACACTTTATGAAGCTATCATCACCCTGATGCCACAACCAGGAAAGGACGCAACCAAAAAAAAAACAAAAAAAACTGCAGACCAATATCCCTTATGAATATAAATGCAAAATCCTCAATAAAATACTAGCAAACTGAACTTAACAGCTTATCAAAAAGATAATCCACCAGCGTCAAGTGACCTTCCTCCCAGAGATGCAGGGACGATTCAAGATACGCAAATCTATATATTTAATTCACCACATAAATAGAAGCAAAAGCAAAGACCATACGATCCTCTCAACAGATGCAGAACAAATATTCGACAAAATTCAACACCCTTTTATGATAAGAATGTTTAACAAAATAGGCATAGACGGGCATAAATGGGACCTGACCAAATTAAAAAGCTTCTTCACAGCCAAGGAAACTATCACGAGAGCAAACAGACAACCTACAGAATGGGAGAAAAGATTAGCATGTCACACATCTGATAAAGGGCTGACAACTAGAGTCTATATAGAACTCAGGAAAATCAGCAAGAAAAAATCAAACAACCCTATCAAAAAATGGGCAAAGGACATGAACAGAAACTTTTCAAAAGAAGACAGACTAATGGCCAACAAACATGTGAGAAAATGCTCAACATCTCTAATTATCAGGGAAATGCAAATCAAAACCACAATGAGATATCACTTATCTCCAGTGAGAATGGCCTGTATCAAAAGTCCCCAAAGTATAAACGTTGGTGTGAATGCAGAGAGATAGGAACACACACACTGCTCATGGGACTGTAACAAGTACAACCTCTGTGGAAAGTAATATGGAGATACTTAAAGAGCTACAAGTAGAACTCCCATTTGACCCAGCAATCCCATTACTGGGCATCTACCCAAAGGAACAAAAG
>NW_012140636.1:346976-349361 GCF_000956105.1 Propithecus coquereli | reverse complement strand
GAATGAATTGGTTGTCTATAATATTTTATTCATGCCTCAGTATTAATTTTATGGAATAATATTAAATCTCAATATACAGACAGGAAACTGGAACGCAAATGTTTAAATTACTTTCCCATGGCAATAATAATAAATAAACAGTAATAAATGGTAGAGATAGGATTTGAATTCAGGCCTGCCTGTAACCAAAGCCCATACATGATTTTCAACTAAATCATACACCTCAGAATTCCTAACACATTTATAAATAGATATGTCAAATTTATGAATAAATATGTCAAATTTATGAATACGTATTTGACATATCTATTCATTTATGCATTAGGATCTCTTATACATATATGTGTGTACATATTATATATATAACATAAATTCAAACTAAGATGATTTTCTTTGTAGCTTATTTTGTGAGGGTGGGCTACTTTAAGTGTCATATTAGGTCTGTTTTACTCTAGTGAGGGTACCAACTGTACCTTAGAATATCTAAAGATTGTACTGATAATCAGAAAGAATCTGGTATTATTTTTTACTTTTACTACATAACAAACTTCCCTACAATTTGGTGGCATATGTGTTTATTACTTACATGTCTAAGAAAAGCTAGGAAGCTAGGGGTTTTATGAGGAGACTCAACTGATCTTGGCTGGGCTTGCGCAGATATCTGGGAGTAAGATGGCTGTTGGCTCATGCAGGCTGGCCATTGCTGAGGCAACTGGGACAATTCAAATCTACTCCATGTAGCCCTCATTTTCTAGCAGGTTAACCTGGGTGTGCTCTGTTGTTGGCAAAGGTGGAAGAGAACAAGCTATGTGGTGCATATCCACCCATTTTAAGCCTCTGTGTATTCACAGTTCTCATTGGTCTAGCAAGTCATTTGCATGAACCTAGAATCAAAGGATTGATTCTATGCTTTATGTTCATTATTTCTGATTTTCTCTTCTTATTGCCTGACTTTCTTAATCTCTGTTGCATTTCAGTCACTTTTTGTTTCTCAAAAATGCCAAATTGTTACAAAAAGGCCATATCACACAGCAATTCCTTGTGGACTTGTCGTTAAGTATAATGTGGAAAACCTAAAATAACATTGTTCAAATAATCATTATGTAGAGCTATCTCCTAATTTAGAAGATAAAACAGATAATTATTTTTATAGAAAATTGCTTCCAAAATTACAATTTTATAAATGCAAAATATGAATAACAAACTATACACAAATATAAATTATATAATATTTATTTCCTTAGTTCCTTTTGTAATTAAGTATAGCAAACATTTTAAATTCAAACTCTAAAAGGAGCTAGTTATTAAAACATGTTGTCATGTTTAATTGTCAGAGATACTCAAGATTTTCTAAAGTAAATATTTCCTACCAAATAACATCTATTTTATCGAGGATAAATGGTAAAGACTTAAAAAATATTAAATAGAAGGAAGAAAAATAAAATTAAACCTTCTGTGGTTCAGTTACCACACTACTTTGTGGAGTTGTTATAAATATAAAATGGAAGAGCTGATTAAAAGAACACATTGTATTTGGTATTTGGTCAACATTTTAGTAAAGACAAACATAATTAGTAATGGAAGTAACAATATACAGCTTCTTTCTCAAATTACCAACAACTGAGTTTCATTTGTCTTTTACGTTATAAAATTACCGTGATTCTAAATTTGAGGCCAAAACATTTTTCTCTTATGAGTCTCCAAAAAATATATTACGGTTACTCATACTGCATATTTTGAAATTTCAGACGTAATAGCAAGGTCTTGTTCACATTTTTAAATACTGTTTCTTTTAGTTATTTAACATTTATTAGTAAAACCTAATAAATATTTACTTACTTAGCGTCATACACTGCCTCCTTAGAAAAAGAAATTACAGTGGGTGATAAAATTAAGCATAGTACATCTTATAATAACTAAAACTTAAATACAACAAAATTATTTAGGAGAGATAGAGGAAACAGATATTGGCAGCCGTATCTGATACATGTTAATTACTTAAGATGACATTGAATTTGTTTGACAAAAAACAAGTACCAAGAGAAAACTTATTAAATACTCCTTATTTTTTGGATAAAAGCAAGCGTGAAAATTCTTCTGAAGATGTGATTCATTAATTTTTAATTTAAAAGTTATCTCATATTAAAACTTTAATTTTATGAATCCTTTATTGGATGAAAAAATTAAAATTACTCAAATGTCCTATGAGTTGTCATGCTCAGGCCTGCAAATACAAATAGTCTCATGAATGAAATCGTAATCATATTCTGCACACAATGAAGGATCATTTTATAAATCTTTGCTTACTCATCAGCAAGACTTTTATATTCAAATAACATTTAGCAACAAAGGAACTTTGTATTTATTATTCCATGTTGTATTTTA
>NW_012140636.1:344582-346926 GCF_000956105.1 Propithecus coquereli | reverse complement strand
GAAGGAAAACTATCAACTTGTGACTTTAATGTGATATAAACTATATTTCACAGAGATTATTTGTATTCTAAAGTATTTTTGACTTTGACAACTTTAAAATTGCATTCAGTGCTAGGCAGAAAAATGGTGTTACATAAAATCATAACATCAGTGTAGTATATGAAGTAGAGATTATAGTTGTACTCTTAGCCATTTTATTTCACCATAAATGAAATTCATTGTTCAGTGCGGCCTCCTGAACTGTGTTTTCCAGTCAAGTTATTTTGTAAAGATTAAATTAAATTCATTGCAGGGTACATGCTTTCAGAGACTGTAACAATTCCTATCTGTTTGGACTCTAAGATGATTATTTATTTTTAGTGTGGTAAAAAGTTCAAAAAGATAGTTTTCTATCTCATTGCACCTTTTCAGAAAAGTTCTCATGCCTCAACCACAAGGTTTTATTTAATACAAACGGAAGTGAACCTATGTCAGTAAGAAATAATGAAAACACACCTTCAAGGTCTGCTTTGCTTTTTTAGAGTAGGAAAATAAAGTGTACTTCCAAGATTACTGAAAATATGCAAAACTTTGGCAGAATCCTAACTTGTCTATGTAGAATATATGAATCCTGAAAAACTGAGTGCTGTAAATTTTTGGTTTTGTAGACAGTATGTCTTCCACCCCACCATGTACATGCCTTAATCTCTGGTACTTGTGAATATTTTAATATTACATGGCAAAAGGAGTTTATAGATAGAATTAAAGATTACTCTTCATCTGTGCTTAAAATAGGGTGATTAATCTAGACTATTCATGTGGTCCCTGTCTAATCACATAGACCCTGAAAATCAGAAGAGGAAGGGAGAAGAGAAAGTGAGAGAGATACAGTGGAAGAGGGAGAGAGAGATTCAAAATGTGAGAGAGACTCGACCTTCCCTTGCCGGCCTTGAGGATGGAGGAGGGGGCCCTGAGCAAAGCAGTGAGGACAGACTCTAGAAGCCCAGAAGGACTCCTGGCCACCTGCTGCCGGGAAACTGGGGCTCCTACATAGTCATAGAGCTCAATTCTAGCAAAAATCTGAATGTCTGTTCAAATGGGTTCTCTTCTATAATCCAGAAAGAAATGCAGCCCTGCAGACACTTTCATTTTGGCCTCCTGAGACAGGCAGAAAAACAAGCCAAGACCACCAGACTCTGACCTAAACAACTGTGAGATAATGAATTTGTGTTATTTTAAGCCAGCACATTTGTGGTAATTTCTTACAGCAGCAATAGAAAACTAATACAATCGGCAGTATTTTGTTTTTCAAAAATAAGGGACCTCTGAAAAAGGCAGAAATCTCATCAGGAAAAATAAATAGAAATGTTAGGGACGTAATGCCTTGAACATTTTGTTCCAGATGGGCTTTTTTAGGTACTGGGATGTAATGGTGGGCAAAACCAGCAAACATCCCTGCCTACATGGGGTTTGTGGGCGTGACAGACACTAAGCAAATAGTCAGGGAAACACATATAAAATCACATGTTACCATAAAGGCTGATAACTAATTTTTATTTTTTTAATTTTCATGTTTAAACTTTTCATGTAAGGCTGACTTTTGTGGGTCAGGGTGCTACCACTTTGGTGGGGTATCAGTTATTGCCTTAGTGACCTGAAATTTTTACATTATTAGAGGTGAAAGGAGAAAAGACTAATAAGACGAGAATATGGAAAGAGATAGGAAAAAATGACCTGCTGTCTTAGTGTAATGGGCATAATTGTGGTATACATATAAGCTTCCAATCTTATTTAGATTAAAAAATAAGATCCTTATCCTGGCCTGCAAGGACCTGCAGGATCTGGCTCCCGACTGCCTCGCTGAACTCATTTCCTTCTCTCTCCCTTGGTCATTGCACTCTAGGCACATGGCAGTTCCTTGTTCTTGCCAAGTGAACGTCACCTTGTGATGTTCTTCCTCCAAACATCCACATGGCCCAGTTCTTCATTTCCTCTAGATCTCTGTTCAGATCTCAACTTACAATAAACTCTTTTCTTACAGCTCCACACCCATCACTCACAGTTCCCTTTACCCTACTTTATTTTATCTATGGTATCTTTTTCATGTCTCTTATTTAATATATTATGTTAATTTGTTTATTATCAGTTTGCCACTCTTAGAATGTCAACTGTATAAGGGCAAGACCTTGTCTGGTTAGTTCACTTCCATATCCTAAAACTATGCTTAGGATGTGGTAGATGCTCAATAAATATTTTGGAATGAACAAATTAATGAATGAATTGGTTGTCTATAATATTTTATTCATGCCTCAGTATTAATTTTATGGAATAATATTAAATCTCAATATACAGACAGGAAACTGGA
>NW_012140636.1:343972-344532 GCF_000956105.1 Propithecus coquereli | reverse complement strand
TTTTTTTTTTCATTTATTAAGCTTGTTATATCTTTTTAATTGGGTTGTCTTTCCTCAATTGCCTAGCAGTACTTGAGTTTGTACTCATCTTTTAAATTGAGATTTCTTGCTAGAGTGTTTGATGTATTATTCAAACTTGTCTGCTAGTATGACGATAAATGCCAAATTGAGTGGTCCACCAGAACTACAGGTATAAAGTCAAATTTTGGGCAAACCATGACAGATCGTCACCCAATCATTAGTCCCTAGGCTGTTAGACTTTGCTGGTATAGCCCGCCTGGACCAGGGCAAGGAGCTGCTGCTGTTAGGCCTTGCTCTCTGAATTGCTTCCAGTAAGAAACAATAAGAAAGAAAGATAGCTAATATGTGCCAGTAAAAGGGGTATATTTACATGTGATCTCCACACACTGTGTTTCCTTAGCCATCTGATACACCCCCTGTTTCTCTGTCTCAGGTTCTCCACTCGTTTTCCCTGTTCTTGCTATTCTCCCATCCCCACACATACACAGGACAGAGCCACTCTTGGGAGAGGGAAGATCTAGTGCTTAACTGTTCTTGCT
>NW_012140636.1:340430-341172 GCF_000956105.1 Propithecus coquereli | reverse complement strand
ATTTTATAATCCTAGAAGTTATTTCTGTCTCTATTGGTATTTTTCATAAAGGTCTTTTTAAATTTGATCCCTCAATTTTCTAGCAATTTATATGTATTAGCTTATCTCTCTTGGACATTAAGTATTCTCATTTTAAACTATAATTCTGAATGTTCCTTTCACTTGGTTTCTTTGGTTTGAGGTTTTTTTTTTTTCATTTATTAAGCTTGTTATATCTTTTTAATTGGGTTGTCTTTCCTCAATTGCCTGGCAGTACTTGAGTTTGTACTCATCTTTGAAATTGAGATTTCTTGCTAGAGTGTTTGATGTGTTATTCAAACTTGTCTACTAGTATGAAGATAAATGCCAAATTCAGTGGTCCACCAGAACTACAGGTATAAAGTCAAATTTTGGGCAAATCATGACAGATCGTCACCCAATCGTTAGTCTCTAGGCTGTTAGACTTTGCTGGTATAGCCCGCCTGGACCAGGGGAAGGAGCTGCTGCTATTAGGCCTTGCTCTCTGAATTGCTTCCAGTAAGAAACAATAAGAAAGAAAGATAGCTAATATGTGCCAGTAAAAGGGGTATATTTACATTTGATCTCCACACACTGTTTCCTTAGCCATCTGATACACTCCTTGTTTCTCTGTCTCAGGTTCTCCACTTGTTTTCCCTGTTCTTGCTATTCTCCCATCCCCACACATACACAGGACAGAGCCACTCTTGGGAGAGGGAAGATCTAGTGCTTAACTGTTCTTGCT
>NW_012140636.1:335392-335945 GCF_000956105.1 Propithecus coquereli | reverse complement strand
AGTGGAGAGCTCTGCTATTTCTAAGTGGTAATATACAATCAATAAATCACTGAATTTAAATAATGCATCCATCTTTCCTAGGTATTTTTTAATTGTTTTAATTGTAAACACATCTTAAAACATTTTTTTGAAGGTACAACTCATTTGAGACTAAATCTTCTTGATTTAATTCTTTTGGACAGGACAGACCATCTAAGATTATTCATCCAAAAGGCCTTTGAGAATGAAAGGGGCTCTATTAATTATGCCCAGATAACAGGCATAAAATAAGACTGTCCAGGCCAAACTGGGGCATTTAGTCACCCTACTTGTAGCTTCTATATTTGTCCTTAGTTATATGCCATCTCTCATAAAGTTTGGGCTGAAATCCAGTAAGCTAAATAATAGAAACATGTTGAATGGATTAACATTTAAATATATTGCTGCCCAACCAGGTTCTTTGCCCACTGAACAAGAGGAAGCTAAGACACGGAGACAGCAGGGGTTGCAGCGGAGAAAGAGTTTAATATCACAGGGCGTCAAATGAGGACATGGGAGGAATTTTTCAAATCTG
>NW_012140636.1:332385-335342 GCF_000956105.1 Propithecus coquereli | reverse complement strand
CCCATTCTACTAAGTGAAGTATCCCAAGAATGGAAAAACAAGCACCACATGTACTCACCATCAAATTGGTATTAATTGATCAACATTTATGTGCACATATTTTAGTAACATTCATTGGGTGTTGGGCAGGTGGGGTGGGGATGAGGGCATGGGTATATACATACCTAATGGGTGTGGTGAGCACCATCTGGGGGAGGGACATGCTTGAATCTCTGACTTGGGTGGGCCAAAGGCAATATATGTAATGTAAACATTTGCACCCCTGTAATATGCTGAAGTAAAATATAATTTAAAAAAATCCTTTGCACAGTTCTAACCATTATTATTCTTGCCCATTTATTAAATATTTAGAGCGTTACAATGTCTTTCCACATATTTTCTTTGACAAATGGAATATCCCAGTTCCTTCAACTATTCCTAAAATGAAAATGTCTGAAGTCTTTAATTATTCAAGTTCTCTGACTCTATTGGTCAATTTTCTCTAGGCTTTGCTGTGATAACAAAAAAACCCCATAATCTTAGTGGTTAGAACAATAAAGATTTATTCTCACTCACAGATCAGTTTTTAGTTTGTGGCAGTTTTACACTTTTTTTTTTTTTTAGCTAAAGCAAATCACATGTCCAAATCTATCACTTATGGTGTGGGAAAATACAAACCTCCTGCTGAGATACACTGTAAATCACATAGCAAAGGCCAGGAATCTACAAATCTCTTATAGGAAGGACAGTGAATAATTAGGTATAATAATATTAATATATCTTGAGCAGCCTCAAAACGTGTTCTGTCTTTCTCAGTATCTCACTTCCTACTTCCTAGGATTTAACAGTATACAAGGAGTGTTCTGAGCAGTTCTGATTAGAATTATTATTTTTATCTAGATTTTGCAATTTTAATTCAATCCAAAATTGTAACATCTTTTCAGCAGTCATATTGAATAATCTCTCTTATTGATCATGGTCCTCATGATAATTTTTTAATTCTTAAAAAGTCTCTGTATTATGTATCATGTAATTATATTATAACCATGTCCTCCATTTGGACATATAATATACCAGCTTAGGATTATAATAAACTATCAGCATTTATAATATTAAAACTAAATTTGAGACTATGACAGGGCCCTGCATAGTCATACTGTATGGAGAATGTTCTAGCACCCTTTGGTCTGGGTCCAGCTATGACTAAGATGCAAAGGAAAAGAGAAATCAAGATAGGTTCAAATGCTTTTCCAATGCCATGTTCTTGGACCCTAGTTAATGAGACTGTATGGAATTTAGGTTCTGTCCATTACTGAATGACACACATTTTCTCTTGTGGGGAGAAAAAAGGGAGAGGATAGAAAGAAAAATCAGAAACATTTCTTACCATTTTGGTAATAATGTTCTCATTAGCTCTTTAACATACATATGCTTTTATTTACATAAATCTTTTTCTTGTATAATTGTTTCTTTGGTCTTAAATGCAGGACTTATGAGTATGGCAGTTACAATAATGAGCAAAATTTATATAGTTCCTGACCTAATTTATCTTATAGTGTAAAGTGGGAGATCATGGTATATCACACAAAAATTTTATAATTGCAAACTGAAGTAAATGCTACTAATAAAAAATAAATTATGCCTGCAGAGTGTATAAGGGGGAATCCCTTCTAGTCTTGGTGTTAGGGTGGGCTAACCTAGCTAAGTGCCATTTGAGCTAAGGTCTGTAAAAATTTGCTCTCTATGTATATATGTGTGTATGTGTGTGGTGTGTTGTGGAAGTTAGAATTCAAGGGTGATGCAGGCACAGGCCCTGTTATGTTCTATGATTCTGAGCATGGCACATTCAAAGAACTGAAAAAAGGCAAGTGTGGCTAAAATAGGGAGAATGTGGCAAGGTGGTACAATATGAGTGCAGGGAAGTGTGGGCTTGGCCAAATCATGTAGATCTTGAAGACCATATTAAGGACGTTTATGCTTAATCATTATGCAATAAAAAAATACGACTTTGGTATCGTCATCTTAGAGATACAAAGTTTTGAGCACAATCATGTCAAGAAAATTAATGGAAATATCCATATAAAATGCAAATTGATGCTGATAAGTAACCTACAAACATTTGCATAATATCATATGGAATGAATTACCTTTCCTGATATGGGTGGTCATGAGTTCATTCCATGGGGCTGGAGCTTGAAGAGGGAGTGCCTCTGTCTAGAATGCCAGAAATGTCTCTATTAGGGGGATAAGACCCCAACTCAGTTTTGAAGCCATGTTCACTAAGCCAAAAAAGCAGAGATCAAATGGGTCCAAAGAAATATTAGTTCCTATGGGTATTAAAAATAACAACAAGAACAACAGGAACAAAATAAGTGGACTGAAGGTTGAGTATAAGCTGGTTTTGTCTGAATAATTACCTGGAATAGGTATGTTTTTGTCTGGGTTAATTTTTATGTGAGAGATCCAGCATGGTATAGTAGGAAGCCAGATGTCAAATAAGTACATTCAGATAAAAAATTTCTACCTTTTGTGCATTGATATAATGAAAGACATTATTAAATGCCTTGGTAAAGTCTGGAGAGACTATATTTATGGCACATTATTCCAGAAAGTAGCAAACTGAGCAGCACTGATCTACTGTTTATAAAATCTATTCTGTTCCAATTTTAAAAAAATAAAAATTACTTTAAACCATTTCTGCCTCTTCACACCTCTCACATTCTTTACGTTTTTTCATAGATCACAGTAATGCTTTCATAATCTAAATTTCAAGTTGCCTCACATTTCTGGGGCTATAACTCATCCAAAGCAGTAGGCTTGAATTTCTTAAATTTGGATTTCTGAGAATATAGGTGCCTTCCTATTTCGATTTCTATTTTTTTTATTATCAACCTTTTCTTGCCTTTTTCAATTATTCAAAATATATCAAGTTGAGATAACAAAGCCAATTTAGAATTAGAATGGAGAGCTCTATTGGA
>NW_012140636.1:326876-328090 GCF_000956105.1 Propithecus coquereli | reverse complement strand
GTAGTTCCTATCCTTGAGCTCTTAGTCCAGTGGGAGAATCTGAACTTCAGCAGCTAGGACTCCATTGTGGTGCATTTACTACTTGTGAAAAAAGGTTTAGGAGTAGTAAGTTCTATTTAGATATGTGAAAATCAATAGATGAAAATGAAAGCATAAAATAATTAGTACGTTTGAGGGATAGCAAGTAATAAAATGTGGTAGGTGGTGGTGAGAGTGGCAGAAGATGAGACTAAAGCTATGTTGGATTAAATCGTGAATGATCTTGGTGTGCCATCAGAGGCTATAAATGAGGAAGTGACTCGATCAGATTCATACTTAAAAAAACTTATGCTAGTGTTGAGAATGGATTGGAAAGAGGAACAGTAGAAGCAGATTGACTAGTTAGGAGGCTCTTAAAATAGTTCAGTTGTCTATAATTCCTAGAGTCTCTGGCATCTCCAAAACTCTCTGGCTTACTATGTAGGTAGACAAAGGAATCTAGCATCCTTCCTTGGGGGTCACCTTTAGCCTCCATCTGAAGCAAACAAGTATTTCGCTGGCCATCTTAAATATTTTTATATTTCCTTATGAGTACCTGGTTTTTCTAGTTTTATGTGAATTGCCCAAATACTGACTACTGGGAATTGCTAAATCCTCCAATGTTCTTTTCCACGTACATTGAAAAATCCAGCCTCTTTCTCCCTGACCAGGCAGTATTGCTGAAGAGTCTTAATGGCTTACATTCCTCCTGACCACCTCTTGTTTTAATTTCTTCTTTCTACTCAGTCCTTTACATCTCACCACCTATATACTTTTTTCTGCCCTCTACTCCGTTAATCCAAAACATACAATTCAACTCTTTTCCCTTAGTTCCCTTAAAGTACCATACACAGCAGATTTTACTAAAGGTAGATGGTAAAGAAGGAAGATTATTTCAGAGAATAGTGACAATGTTGACCTTTTTTTGAGCCCTGTGCTGCAGGAAAGCAGTGAAGGTTAAGAAATCCCCCACTTTTTTGTGTAAAGGCTAATGGCAAAGGACCGTGCTATCCTCACACACTGATAGAACACCAGTCTCCATCCTTTCTCATGACTTTCGTAAGAGTTGTGGATGGCATTTCTTTATCTGCCTCTACAAAGCTTCAGGCCCTTTTCTTTTCTTTGAGACTTTCCTTACTGATGACAATTCTCTGAAAAAGCCTGAATAAGATACCACCTTATTTATTCAGTGCATT
>NW_012140636.1:323988-326826 GCF_000956105.1 Propithecus coquereli | reverse complement strand
TAATTAGGGAAGTTACAATCTTATGCCAGTCAGTAATACATGACTCCTAACCAGTAAGCAATTTTAGGAAGACAAGTAATGAAACAATGGCTGATTAACTTTTAGCTATGCCTATACTTCTGTAGGAATCAGACTTCTACCACAGTTCTTGCTTTATGGCCCTACACTTATTTAATATAAGCAGTTTCAAATATACACACAAACTTTAATTTAAAATCCTTCTTTTTGGCTTTAAATAATATCTTGTTTTGTAGTTTATCTTTGTATGTAAAGTGACTGGTCTCTTGTTTTTTAGAATCGAAGTTTCAAGAAGGTTAGGGCAACATGTTTGAATTGACTGCTTATTACCTACCTATATGCTACACTATGTTAATAACTATATGCTGGCCATTATTTCATACTTGGGGTAGATGGAAGGGTCTTATAATTTTCTAGTGTTAGGATTTGTGTCCAAAAGTACAACAAAGATTATTATATTCTGAAGGTCAAATTCGAGAGAGCATTAGCAAGATTTAATCAGGAAGCTTTGAATATCAGAGAAAGGAGATATATTAACATTTATGCAAAAACTAGAATTCATTATTCCTCTTTTTTAGCCATATGATTTTAGGAATACTATCTTTTCATCATCTGATAATCACAGCTAAGGAAATGAAAATATTTCACAAGAAATTGAAGAGTTCTTGAATGACTTATTATGTTTTTTGTCTTGATACATTGTTTTGTTTTTAATTTGGAATACTTGGATTTAATGTGAAATAATTTTCAAATAGGAGAGAGGCAGTAGCTCTGATTTTCTTTTCTATTGCTGTTATAAATTAAGATTTTTCTCTCTATACTTTTCCCCCTTGAAGCATTTTAGCTACACACACCTCATAACTGAAGAGTGTGCATATTTGTTAATGGTGTGTACCTCCGTAAGGCAAATGGGACTCCTTTTCATAGGCAGAAAGTTTCCCATTAGGCCAAAGCTCTCATTCTTTTAGCCGTCTGTCCCCATTCACATTCTCCTGTCCCTTCTGTTATCACCTATTGGTTGTGTGGGCAGGACAGATCTGAGTGTAATACTCCCATAAAGATTAGGCATGAAGGGCTAGCATAGAATGTGCCTTATCTCAAAAGACAAATGTGTTAATCCTACTCTGTAAGAAGGGGAAAGATAAATCCGACAGAATGAAAATATGGGAAAAAGAGTCATTTTGCTTCTGTGGGGTTAAAAGATCTTTGGAAATGTATATTTCTTTCAAAATAAGAAAAAGGAAAGAAATCCTGCCACCTATAAAAGTGTCGTTAGGCATTAGCTGTACTGAACACTAATTTAAATATGTCTTTAACATCTCCAAAAATTGAAGGTAGACCTTTTTCCTTTCCAAAAACTTAAGGACAATGAGCTGGCAAAGATTATTTATTTTTTTTTCTTTTCCCAGTCTAATTAGGTTCTGTCATAGTTAGTAGTCTATACTTTGGCTATGTATTTTTTATTTAAACTGTGTTTGCCTAAATGGAACTTAAAATAGCCACACACATGAGGTAAGCACTTAATTCACTTAATAGTCAATCAACAAAAATAGCAGTGGTTGAAAACTGTTGCTAAGTGACCTGAAATACTTAATAGAAGTTCCAGGAAGATAAAAGCCTCAGGACACTATGTAGATTAAAAGGAAAAAAGACCATCATTTCCATTTCTTCAAAAAGAGATTCATCTTGTTCTTTCTTAATTAAAGGACAAAAATCCTCTCTTTCTATCACTTCCCCACTGACTATGGTAGGCAGAATAATGGCTCCCCAAAGATAGCCACGTCCTAATCTTCAGAACCTGTAAATATGTTATATTACATGGTATATTGGTTGTCTAGAGCTGTCGTAACAAACTACCACACACTGACTGGCCTACATCAACAGAAATTTATTGTGTTACAGTTCTGGAGTCAAGAAGTCCATAGTCGAGGTGTGGTTAGGTTAGGACCTTGTTCTCTCTGAAGCCTGTAGGGCAGAATCCTTCCTTGCTTCTTCTAGCATCTGGTGTTTGCTAGTTGTCCTTGGTGTTTTTTGGCTTGTAGATGTATCACTCCAATTTCTGCCTCTGTTGTCACATGGCTGTCTTCTCTCTGTGTGTCTGTGTCTTCCTCTTTGCGACATCTTTTCTTAATAGAACACCAGTCAGATTGAATTAAGGGTCCATCCTACTCCACTATAAACTCACCTTAACTACTTACATCTGCAGCAACTCTGTTTCCAAGTAAGGTCACATCGTGAAGTACTGTGAGTTAGAACTTCAGGGCATCATTTTGTGGGGCACAATTCAACCCATAATACAGGGCAAGGGATAATTAAGGTTGCAGGTTGCTAATCGGTTGGCTATGAGGTGGGAAGATTATCTTGGACTATTGATGTGGGTTCAATGTAATCACACGGGTCCTTACAACTGAAAGAGGAAAACAAGAGAGTCAGAGCCAGAGTGACACGTTATAAGAAACACTCAACCTGCTGTTGCTGGTTTTCAAGATTGAAGGGGGAAATGAGCCCAGGCATGTGGGTGACCTCTGGAAACTGGAAAAGGCAAGAAAATGGATTCTCTCCTAAGGCCTCCAGAAAGGAATCCAGCCCTGCTGAGACCCCGGTTTTAGTCCAGCAAGACCCATTTTGATTTCTGACCTCCAGAGCTATAAGATAACAAATTTCTGTCGTTTTAAGCCACTACATTTGCGGTAGTTGGTTACAGCAGCAATAGGAAACTAACATACTGACCTTGCTAATAGGTATACACGTAGACAGTGAAGATCTGGCTTAGAGTGTTTTCCTTTTCAATATGACCTTTTCTAGATGCTTAGTATTATA
>NW_012140636.1:320198-321538 GCF_000956105.1 Propithecus coquereli | reverse complement strand
TAAATGTCAGAGAAATTAAATGTCTTGCTCTTAATTTTATATGGTAAATTGGTGCTAGTATAGGACAATGAAACAGTCACAAATTTTAACCTCACAACTTACTCAACTTATTGACTGCTATCTTCAACTCTATTAAATATGTACAAGAAAATGACAGAGAAAACATACACTATACAAAAACAGTGTGAACTCACTGATCATTAATAATGCATGAAAACATTTGTTTGGAAACTTGATATTTTTGAGCTAGGGGAGGTTTTAGTCTATTTGTATATAAGATGTTGTTAATATTAATCAGAAGGAGATCTATTGTTTTTGTTAGGGATATATATTAAGTTTAGGAATAAAAATAGAAAGTGTTAATTCGTTCAATTCTAGAAGGCATCAAGTGACCTAAAGAATATTTCAAGGACTTTTCGAAATGTTTACTTTCTTGTGACCACAGACCTGAGTTAAGTAAGCCCTTATTGCACTTGAGATTCAATCTCATATAACAGAGCGTTCACCTAATTGCCAACCACAGCACCTCATCTTAATGTTAGTGATAATAAAATGAGAAAATGCATTTGTGGTTGAAGTAAGCTTAATTAAAAGAGCTGCTCATGATCTAATTAACTTCATGTCGGGGGAAGGTCTGAGAGGAGTTTGCAAAGGGTTTCGGTTATGAAGAAAAGATGAAAGGATGAGATAGTAAAGAGATGGACTTGAATTGTAAATGAGAGGGACTGTACCAAGTTTTCACCTTCATGGACACTGCATGTAATATGATTGCAGTCAGTGTAAATTAAAAAAAAATCTGGGAATTCATGTTTTCTTGTATCTTTCACCTGGTGTTTTTATTGCTTAGAGGAAAGTCTAAGGGCCTCGAAATAGTAGGGTGCATTCTTACAGTGTGTCTTACAAATGACTGGCATTTGGGGTACGGTTTATAGTTGTAGTTTTCTGCCTTATCCTTATTTCCCTGTCACTTGCTGATAGCAAGGAGGATAGGATAGGATAGGATAATAGAAGAGGGCAATGTGATGAGCACATAGAAATTTAACCAGATATATGTGAAATATTCTTTAATATTTTAAACTTTTTTTCTGGTGGCCTGAAGTCATTTCTCTTACATTGAAATTAAAAGGAAGAAAATGGAAATAGTGGAAATACTCCTGTGCTTCTTGGAATGATAAGAAGGGACAAGGAATGGAGGGAATTCCTGCTAAAAGAAACTAATTTCTCCTTGAAGTGGGAGACAAAATCATTTGCTGAAAGTACAGGGAATTGGGATAATCTATTAAGAAAGACAATCTTCTTTCACAATTTTTGTAATATTTTTATTTAATAGTTTCTCAATA
>NW_012140636.1:313818-316852 GCF_000956105.1 Propithecus coquereli | reverse complement strand
AGCCCAGAAATAAACCCTAACATATAATCAATCATCATGCTTTTTATCACGAGTCCCAAGACCATTGAGTGAAGAAAAGACAGTCTTTTAAACATGTGATGCTGGGAAAACTGGATATCCACAAGCAAAAGAGTGAAGTTGGATCCTTATCTTCCATCATAAAAAACAGTCTTTAGACTGAAACAGGATCCACACTTTTCACCTCTCACGAAAAGGCGCACCTCTCACCTCTGAGGGTCGTCAACTCAAACACAAGACTGATGTAGGACCTGCAGTCTCCACCTCTAATGAAAAATGGTTCCAACAAATGATTCGTCCAATGATGGTGAAATATCCAGTTAGCAGGGCCTCAGCATAGATTTGCCTGACAAAACCCTTTCTTGCTAAGAGATGATGACACAAATCACATTTAAATGATGGGGAAAAGTGCTACAGTCCCTTAAAAGTGGTGAAATATTGGTGAAATAATTGTTAAAATCATGATTATTTCAAAATTCTACCACCTCCTCTTTGGAAATATCAAGTCTCCTGGGGCAAAACATAGATTTGTCTGCCAGAACCTGTCTCCATTCCGAGCTGAGGAATCAAGTGATTCTGAAGAGGATGCTGAAAAGTGCGGATCCTGTTTTAATCTAAGGACTGAACAGTCTTTAGACTGAAACAAGATCCGCACTTTTCACCTCTCACGAAAAGGCGCACCTCTTACCTCTGAGGGGCGTCAACTCCAACACGAGACTGACGCAGGACCTGCAGTCTCCACCTCTAATGAAAAACCGTCCCAACAAAGGATTCGTCCAATCATGGTGAAATAATCCAGTTAGCAGGCCCTCAGGATAGATTTGCATGACACGAAACCCTTTCTTGCTAAGAGATGATGACACAAATCACGTTTAAATGATGGTGAAAAGTGCTACGGTGCCTTAAAAGTAGTGAAATACTGGTGAAGTAATTCTCAAAATCATGCTCCTTCCAAAATTCTGCTACTTACTCCCTGGAAATATCCAGTTTGCTGGCGCGAAACATAGATTTGTCTGCCAGAACCTGTCTCCATTCTGAGCTGAGGAATCAAGTGATTCTGAAGAGGACGCTGAAAAGTGCGGATCCTTGTTTAGTCCAAAGACTCTCTGCCCCGAATGTAGAAATACGAAATGCAAAGTTATACCAATAACAAAGAAAAGGAAAAGCAGTTTTAGCACATTAGTATGGAAAAAGAATTGGCAAAGAAAGGTCCTTAAATTTGTAAAAAAGTTCAAGTACTAAGAGCATAAAATAAAACCTGGATAGAAATTAAATTGTATGGCTTGTGCTTACCTCTTTGATTTTCCTAAAAATTGAGTACAGTCATTGAGAGTATTCAGTTAGGCAGCATGGATTTGATAGCATGGATTAAAGCTCTAGCATTGCCACTATTAATAGTTGTAGGAACTTCAGAAAATTACTTAAGAATATTTTGAATTACTCATTCAATAAGTGTGAATTATAAAAGTTCCTAACATGAGGTTTAGAAGCTTAGCTAAAATAACGTATTGCAGCGCACGAAAGATTCTCTTGGTTGGCTAACATGATACCTATTTCCAATGCCTTTTGTTTCCTGCTCTCTCCACTGTGGAGGCTAGGAAAGTTAAATACTCTCTTTTCCATTCTTTCTTACAGCTAGGGTTGATTATGTGACCCTATTTTGGCTATGAAATCTAAGAAGAAGACTTTTGGGGTTATTTCTGTAAAAAGGTTTGCTTTTCATACAAAAACAGAGAGATTGTTCATGCTGTCCTTTCTCCATTTTTCCTGAATTCAACATAGATTCATTCATGTATTTAGCATATATTTATTGAGTACCTACTATGAGACAGGCACTGAACCTAGAACACAGGTACACAGTAATAGACACAGTAATCAGAAGATATAATGGGGTATTTTAGGGGATTATGAATTCCTCATTACTGTGCTAAGTTGTGTGATACCTTAGAGATGTACAAGTTGAATCTGCTGTGCCCTTTGCCATAATTAGGTAAAGAAAAGTTAAATAAGATGGCGATGATGCTGTCAGTATAATTAGTTTAGGTGTTTTAAAACCCTTTTTAAAAATCCCGCTGCTATTCATTGGTACCTTTATGATTTAGCTCACTAGATTTTGGTTATAGATGCTCTTATCTCATAATTATCCATTCTCTATTAAATCTTGACACAGCTATGACCCAGGACTTTGGCCTTTTGTATGTAATCTTTGGCTGAATTAAAGCTAGTTCTCAGTATTTTTGTAAACCTGATATAAAGGTTATAGCATTACACAGAACTCAGTTATTGGAACATCCAAGAACTTTTAGGGAAAAAGATGAGGTACTTAAACCCAAAAGATAAATTAGCTCAAACAACTGTTATCTTCTTTTACTACAGCTTATATAGAAGTTTGTTAGTCTTTTAGCTACTTTTTAATTGGCTCAGAGAAATGTTTTATAGAGATAAGATCATATACACATATGGTATGAGCTTTCCACAAGTTTTCTTATCTGAATTTTAATCTAGGTTCATTGGACAACATAGTCCTATATAAATCAGCATAAGGCTGTTTCATTCATCCAGGGTTTTGTTAAATTCTAGTAGAATACAGCATGTTTTCCCATAGATCTGAAGGAGACAGTTTTTCTGGTATTTAATTTATGACAGTATTAATTTTACTAAAGCTCTTTCATAGTAAAACTGTTTATTTAATGGAATATATAAGCTGTTATACTTTATAATTATAGTATAGTTTAAAGGCCTTGTGAATGAATATATGAGATGATTTCATAAAATCAATAGACTAAGGGGGAAAATGAAGAGGGAAAAATATCTTAAGTTTTTAAAAATGTCTTTTGTACAGAGATTAACACAAAGTTTTATAGATTGATTTAAAATGGAATAAAATTAAATATGCCATAATTACTTTTTACTGATTTGAGTTTGATTTGTTAGACCAATTAAGGACACTTTTCTGTACGTATTAGTTTTAGTTTTGTGTATTGGTCTCTGAAAGAAAAGGTGAAAATGGCTTTAA
>NW_012140636.1:310874-311798 GCF_000956105.1 Propithecus coquereli | reverse complement strand
TCTCAGAAGCCATTTTTATTATTCTTATATATGTGGAAAGGTGAGTGGTTGAAGGGTCTCCTAAAGCATAGCTCTGGTTATGCCGTTCCCAAGGTCACCAACATTTCACGGCTCACTGTTGACTATTACATAAATGCAAAGGCTTCAACCTATGTATTAATTTCCTTTCCAGTCCTGTCTTCTCTATTCTTCATTCTCCCCATATTCTAGTCTTCTACTGTATCAGCTAATTAAATTACAGTATTCAATTCCAGAATCATGCCTATGCTTCGCTAAGTATGGACTTCACATGTGCTGTTTCCTTTACCTACAAATTACCTGCATTTATTTAGCAAAATCCTATTCGCTTTTCTAGTCCTATCTTAGATGTCCTCTTTTATGAAGACTTTTCTGATTCTGCCGACCAGATGAACTTCTCATTTATTAGAGCCCCATAGAACTAATGGTACTAGTCCTATTCTATCCTGAATTACAGGCATATGTGCATTTGTCTCATTTCCGCTTTCCACTCTGCTGGAATTTCTTTGAGGTAAAGCTCAATTATTTTTCCCCTTTGTATCCCCTGTAGTACAAAGATGATAAATGAATTAATGCTTTATTGAACTAGAAGATATAAGATATGGAATCTTCCTTAACTTCAGTTTCTACAGAATAGCCCTCCAGAATACAAAGTGAAAGATCAACCTATTGACAGGTTATTTAAACTCTAAGTAGTTTGGACAAAATTATCATATCTTTGGTGTATCCCAGTCTTCCAGAATAATGACTGAAAATTCAGGTTTGTTTGGTTGTGTAAATAAGAGGAAATCTATGTAAATGAGACAAAGGTCAAAATTTAAACAACCGCCCTCCCCCCCACCCAAGCCTGGAACAGAGTATGTTTAGTCTAATCTTATCTCTTTTTTCACTCTGATAATATTTAAA
>NW_012140636.1:309751-310824 GCF_000956105.1 Propithecus coquereli | reverse complement strand
TTCATCATGGTAGCCTGTTTCTAGATTGACTAAATAGATGATTTTATAAGGAATATTTCTGAAAGTACCATTCAACATAACCAATAACCAAGAAGAATGGAAATCTCATTGGTAATTGGAATGACACCTTTTAAAGCATTGCAGTGCTCTTTTATGTAAAGAATAGATGATAAAGAAGAAAAAGGAATTTAGTGGAGTCTTCCATTGGAAGCTTGTAATTTAATTTAGTTTTCCAAATACAGTAGTCCCTCTTTATCCATGATTTCACTTACCTGCATTCAACAGAAATAGGAAAATATTACAGTATTTTTAGAGAGAGACCACATTCACATAATTTTCATTAGAGTATATTGCATATTTTAATAATTATTATCTTTTATTATTAGTTATTGTTGTTAACGAAACCAAGGGGTTAATTTGATCAGCACTGCCTGTGCTGCTTGCTCTTGGCCACTTGCTCTTTTTTTTTTTTTTTTCCTTTTTCCATTAAGCTGAAGGCTGCAGTAGCTGAATGCTGAAATTTAACTTTCACTGGGTACTTTATAGATAACATAAGTCACCATGATAATGAACCTTTCAGTTACTTTTCAGGAACTTGGGCCAGCTTCTGTCCAGTTCAAACCAGTTAAGACCACCAACCTGCTGACTCAAACTGCAAAAGAGCCCTAGAGATGACCCTTTGCCATTGGAGGCCAAAACCTCTACCCTCAGATCATGCTAATGCTGCCATTTTCTGTACCTACGTCTGTGAAATGCCATGAACTCTGACTACACATGCACAGAATAAACCTGTTACATCATTTTTCCCCACTGCCAATCACCTTTCCCCAGGCCTTTGACCACCCACTTCCCCAACCCGTAAATATCCCTAAACCTTATCTTCAGGGAGGCTGATTCGATAGCTGTTCTTCTGCCTCCTCCCTCTCCTCCCTTGGTGGCCTGGGGATTGAATATTTTCTCTTTTGCAAAACCCATGTCACAGTGATTGATTTACTCTGTGTGGGCAGAATGGACCTGGACCTGGCCAATAACATTCATTCTCTTTGTGCCTAATTTATAAACTAATAGGTATG
>NW_012140636.1:305836-307806 GCF_000956105.1 Propithecus coquereli | reverse complement strand
TTAAAATATCCCCCTTTCACATAATCTTTTTTTGTAGTAAGACCACCTAAAATCTACCCTCTTAGCAAATTTTTAGCACATAATACAGTAGTACTTACTTTAGTCTTCATGCTGTGCTTTAGATCTCTAGACTTGTCTGAATCACTGAAACTATGTACCGTCACGACCTATATCTGCAACCCCGTCCCTTTCCCCAACTCCTTCCCCAACCTCAGATTACCACTGTTGTTCTATTTCTATGTGTTTGACTTTTTTTTTTTTAAGATTCTACATATAGGAGAGATCATGCAGTATTTGTCTTTCTGTGCCTGGCTTATTTCATTTCGAATAATGTCCTTCAGTACATCCATGTTGTTGCAAATGGCAGGATCTCCTTTTATAAACCCAAATAATATTCCATTGTATATGTATACCACGATTTCTTTGTCCGTTCATCCATTGATGAACAATTAGGTGTTTCAATATCTTGCCTATTGTGAATAATGCCAAAATGAACATGGGAGTGCAGAGGTACTGATTTCATTTTCTTTGGGTATATATCCAGAAGAGGAATTGCTGGGTTATATGATAGTCATATGATGTGTTTTTTCTATTGAGTTGTCTGTATTCCTTATATATTTAGGGTATCAACCTCATATACATATATAGTTGACAAATATTTCAACCCAATCTGCAAGCTGTCTTTTCATTTCGTCAATTGTTTCCTTTGTTGTGTACAAACTTTTTTAGTTGATATAGTCCTACTTGTTTATTTTTGCTTTTGTTGCCTATGCTTTTGGTGTCCTATCCAAAAAATTATTGCCAAGGCCAATGCCATTTTGTCAAACACTTTTTCTGCATGGTATATGATCCTTTGGGATTTATCCTTGCAATGCAAGGATGGTTCAACATGCACAAATCAATCAATGTGATACACCACATTAGCAGAATAAAGGACAAAAAACATATGATCATTTTAATAGATACAGAAAAAGCATCTAGACAATTCAATATCCTTTCATGATAAAACTACAAAAAATTAGGTATAGGAGGAATGTGCTTTAACACAGTAAAAGCCATATATTACAAGCCCACAGCTAACATCATACTCAGTGGTAATGCCAAAAGCTTTTCATCTAAGATAAGGAACAAAACAAGGATGACCACTGTTGGCATTTCTATTCAGCATAATACTGAAAGTCCTATCCAGAGCAGTTGGGCAAGAAAAAAAAAGGCATTCAAATTAGGTAGGAAGAAGTAAAATTGTCTCTGTTTGCTGACAGCATGATCTTATATATAGAAAATCCTATAGACTCCACCAAAAAACTGTTAGTACTAATAAATGAATTCAGTAAAGTTTCAGGATATGAAATAAACATACAAAAATCAGTAGCTTTTCTGTACACTAACAATAAACTATCCAAGAAAGAAATGAAGAAAAAAAATCCCATTTGTAATGGCATATGAGGTACTTGAAAATGAATTGACTTTATTTATCTTAATCTTCTAGATACTTGTGATAAAATTTATTACTCTTGTCTAGTTTCTTTAGTATTTTTCCTCTGTCCTTTTACCTGCATTCCTTCTTTGTCATGCTCCTTAGGAGGATTTATGATGTTGGATGTAGCCTGGTTTTGAATCTTTCATCTATGAGCTAGTTTCAGTCCTCCTTACCTACATTGTCAAGTGTTTCAAACTCCCTATTGTATAGGAAGGGGAAGAACTCCTCCCCCAAAATTCAGTCTGTAAAGACATGGCATTATCAAACAGAACATATCAAATCCCATCCCAGTTTCTAATACATTTCTATTTCATTAATAATAATGTGGACAAAATTAATGTAATTCCAAAGTTCTAACTAAATCATCCATCCTGGTAGCATCACCAAAATAAGAGGAACTATGTGACGTTATATTCTATTTTCCGACTTATTATTATATAATTATATATTGTTCTTCAAAGTGTACCAATGTCTGTTAAAGCTTCTCTAA
>NW_012140636.1:302043-302736 GCF_000956105.1 Propithecus coquereli | reverse complement strand
ACCTTATTGTTCTCTGAATGTTCTTTATTTTATAAATGCAATATTGTTGTGAAAATATTTTAGCATATTATTTATTTAATTTTTAAAAGTTCTATTTTTTCCTCAAATATTTCTTTCTCATCTAGGGTTAGTTTTTCTTTTTCTTTTTGTCTTTATCTTTCATGCTGCTATTGATAGTTCTTCTCATGTGCCAAGTAAACTTTGGTGTGTTCATATTTATGGAAAAAAGGTGAAGTGTCTATCTACTTTGAGTGCTCCTTGGGCGTACCAAAAGAAGTGGTAGTGTTCTCTTCTTGATGCCTCTTTTAACAACAGTTCTAACTTGCAACTCTGTGTTAGTTGGCATAGGCAGGGTTATACTGATTAGTGGACTTTGCTTTAGGATGAATAAGTAGAACACCTGACTGCCTTCCCACTATAATACCTCATCCTCATTTCCATGTGGCCTTTTCTCTTCATAGCCAGCATGAAGCATAGTAGGAGGTGATAGGCAGAAGAATATTGCATCCGAAACTGCTTAGTCATCTGAAAACAAAGATAAATCAATAGGATTAGAGTCAAGAAGAGTTTTAGTAGCAGAGCACTCAGGGGTGTTTTCATTTTTCTGTACTCTACTTTTTAAAGAAGTACTTTAATAAAGAGCTGCAGAAACAATCTTTTAATTAAATTCAGCCATTTGTCATTAAAAAACTA
>NW_012140636.1:295775-298343 GCF_000956105.1 Propithecus coquereli | reverse complement strand
AATATAGTATCAGATTTCATCTAAGTGTAGAACTCACCATTTCCCTTCGAGGCTTAAACAAATACTACATGAGTAAGGGCTCTTGTAAAATGTTATGTTTTGAGATAGATTTCATTAATGGCTTCTAGTGATAATTTATTTCTCCCTTTATGCACAAGTCTCTTCTCATACTAATAATGAATAGCTTATTTGCATATAAATAGATTTCAGTATTTGCTGAAGCAGAGACCAAATGTTTCTTTTTTCCCCCCCTGGATATTGTTAAAAAGAAAAAAAAGGAGGGGAGAGGGATGTTGTAATAATTAGCAATCAGGGTTTGTAATACTTTCTTGATCAAAAATTTTTGCAGGCAACTTTCTTGGTGTTTTTATTGATATACTTCCTGTCAAAGATGTTGACCACTATTAAAATTACAATGGAAAAGAATCTGCATAGTTTTCTCAGTGATGGTTTTTGGTATACCTATGATTAAAAAAAATCTTGATATTGATTATTAAAATGTTTGTTATGACCCTCCAGATATTTTCTCTTAATTAGGTTTTACAGTTTCTAATACATAGCATGTTCTGTTTTAGAGAAAGTAAATGTCATTTCTGTGACTACATCGCTTAATTAAATAAGTCCTTTATTTCTGAGATAAAACAAGTCATATGTTTATGATAGAGGAATGTTTTGTTCCTTTTAGTTAATCGTGTAAAATGCTAATCTTTCAGTTGTCATATGATTAAAACGATCTAAATCTTAAATTTTTTATAGCATATATTTCCTTTCTAAATAAGTCTTATAATAAAAAGGCCTTTTGAGCCTACTTTCATTTCAACTAACAGTGATCATTAGTGGAGAAAGAACAATTAACTCAATGTTTTTTAAAGATATCCATTTGATATTTGCTTCTTGACTTTCAGTGTTTGAAATAGGATATGTTCCTGTGTTGCTGTACTGTACAAGTGAATCGTAGGCATCATCTTGTGACACACAGCATATATGAGTAATTCCTTGAGGAAATTAAGATAACAGTTACTTTCTGTTAGGTACAATGTCTATTAATATGTGTCTTTCTGACCGGTAGAGGTCACTCAGGGTAAAGTGAATAATGACTTCAGCTTCCAAAAGAGGCAGCAAACATGAACATTCTATCTGAGCAGTTTTATTTTACTTGATTTCCGTTATTTGTAAAAATACTGTTTTCATTTCTTACTATACATGCTAGCCTAGGTGAGCAATGCTGTTCCTTGGGGGTCCAAATACCTTTCTAAACATGAAGCCAAAACTATAATCCTGAAAGAGTGGTTAAAATATGTATTTAAATTGATATGGTTTTGAATATTATGTAAATCTTTTCTACTAGTTAAAGAAAAAAGTGAGAGAACGTTTTCCCTCAGAGAAGATGACACATTGCATTCTACCACAGAGAGGCAGCCTTCACCAAAAGATGGAATGTAAGGCTGTTTGGATTGTGGGAAAATAACGGTTAACTCTAGATTTTTTTTTTTTTTATTGTTGTTTATAACAGGCTTTGAAAGTAGCAGTGTGGCAGCCTGAGCAGTGTGACAGTATGGAGATACAAAGACAACTGATTTTTAGAATTGTGATATTTGTGTTTTCCTTATATGTGTTTATACTTATTATAATTTTTAAAATACAGGTGAAAAAAATTGTGTCCACTTTGGATATACTAATGGATTAATAATCTAGGAACAAAAATCCCTAAATTTATCAAATAGACTTCAAGTTATCCCATCTCCTTGACCCAATTCACCTGTTGGGGAACTTGTTCAGGAAAAAGCATAACATCTTCATTTAGATAATCTGGTATTTATTTGGCAAATTTCATGTGGAGGTGCTACAGACATCTAATGGAGATTAAGAAGGCAAAATGAAGTAGTAATAAGAGCTGCTAAAACCATAATGTTGAAGTCACAGCTGTGCTATTAAACTTAATTTTCTGTAAATTTTAAATAATAATTTTCCCTCTTCCTTCCTCTCAGTGATGTTTCAAGGATTCAAAGGGGTTGAATGATTTGGTCCTTACTCGTTTGTGAAAGTTGCTTAACTTCTCTGGTAATTTTTCTTCCCTTTTATAAAAGAGGAAACTAAAGCTTAACATGATTTACAGAATTTATCAAGGCCACATGGCTATCATATAGAAAGCTCAAATTTGAATTTAGGTTTAAGATTTACTCTAGGAAATAATAGGCTAAAATAAAATAGAGATGAAAATGTATTTTAAAGCATTTTGCATCTTCCATGATCATGAAATACATTTTGAAAATTTGGCACAAAATTAAAATAGTATGGCATCTATTTAACAAAATTCGTGCTGTCTTTAAAGAATATGCACTGAAAAGAAAGTCATTTTTTCTATCTTGATAATGCCAATCCCCTGTTAATGTTTCCTTCCAGCCTACAATTGCTCTATACATATTTACATACATTTATGTGATATATCATCTAAATATTATTTTCACATTATAAATAGAAATATGACTTCAAGCTATCCATTTCTTTTCATGGACAATTACTAAAAAGAAAGTAAAAAGAAAATGGTTAAAATGCTTACAGTGCCAG
>NW_012140636.1:295145-295725 GCF_000956105.1 Propithecus coquereli | reverse complement strand
ACAGATAATGGTCTGAATAAATGGAGAGCTATTCTAGGCTCTTGAATGTGATGACTTTATATAATCAAGATATCAATTTTTCCCTTTCTTAATCTATAAATGTAATCCTACCTAAGATTCCAGTTGGACTTTTTGAAAAAATTGATAATCACACCACCATGTACGTAAAAATAAAAGTACATGAAGAGCTAAGAAAGAAGAGTAAAGAAGGGGAGACATTTCTATGCTATTTATTAAGACATATTGCAAATCTATACTAATAAAAACATTGTGGTTTTGGCAAAAAAGCAAGATGATAGTGAAAGCGAAAAAACTCAGAGATAGATTCATGCATATGTGAAGACAATTTATTGTAAAGATGTCACCACAAATCAATGGGTAAAAAAAAATTATTTAGTAGGACATACTGGGAAAACTGACACACTTACTAAAGAAAGTATGATTAGATCCTTACAAAATACTACATACAAAGATGGAACTCAGATGGATTAAGGACCTAAATCAAAAGGGTAAAACTACAGAGTTATGAGAAGAAAATATTAGAGACTACTGTTACAATCTAGAAAGTGAAGGAAGACTT
>NW_012140636.1:288376-294780 GCF_000956105.1 Propithecus coquereli | reverse complement strand
AGATTCAGATATATTCTAGAGGAAATTATAATCTCATCCAGAATTTCAGAAACTAGTTCATGAGATTATTTGAGGGAAAATGATTTAATATTTAAATATTTTCGAGAACAGCTATGTACTAAATTGTTGTAGTTTAGAGGTCCAAAGCAATGGGTTTTGTTGAAATCCTTTTCTTCTCCCCACTTTCAGAGAATATGATTTATTATTTTGGTAT
This sequence comes from Propithecus coquereli, assembly GCF_000956105.1. Taxonomy (NCBI): domain Eukaryota; kingdom Metazoa; phylum Chordata; class Mammalia; order Primates; family Indriidae; genus Propithecus; species Propithecus coquereli. The sequence continues at coordinate 294,566 of NW_012140636.1, read as the reverse complement.
GAATCCAAAGAATCTTCATTTTACACTAATTGTGATGATTCTGATGCCTGTGGTCCATGAACTACACTTTGGAAAGATTAGTTTAAAATATATGATGCTGCATATGATCCTTGTTGTTTTTTAGTCTGATATGTCATGCTGTATAACAAGTTCAGCCAGAGTCCTGTGGGATAACATGTCCAGGCTATAGAAGGGTAATGAATAGCCCTGTGGATTGTAGATATTGAGGACAGATGAGGAATCCCTTAATTATTTGGAAGTAGACATTATTAATATAAAAAATACCACTGTTAGTAATCTTGGTTAAAATTAACAAGTTGTGTGAGTATTCCTTATCTAAAATACTTGGGACCAGAAGTGTTTTGGATTTCAGGGTTTTTTTTGGGCGGGGGAAGGAATATTTGCATCATATATGCTTAATAGTTAAGCATCCTTAATCTCAAAATCCAAAATCTGAAATGCTTCAATAACCGTTTCCTTTAAGTGTCATGTTGACAGTGAAAAAGTTTCAGATTTTGGAACATTTTAGATTTCAGATTTTTAGATGAGAGATACTCAACCTTAGCTGATGAGAAAAGGGAAGACTCTTGTTCCCTTCTCACAGTAGTTTGTGGTCTAGTATTCCGCAAGGGTATAGGAACAAGAGTAGAGAATATTTACATTATATGATCACAGGATCATAGTGAACAGAGAACACTGTTAAGGTAAAGAAGATCTTATTTAGATTTAAATATATATGTAGATTTAGGTTTACCAAAAAAGAACACGAAAATTCTGAGATATTCAATGGGTAACCTAATAATTCTTGTTTAATCTCTGATAAATATAAACAAAACATTTGATGACATCAAAGCATGAAAAACATTTTATTATTTATTTTAATCTATAAAATATATTTGTTTTAGGATGCAGAATTTTTCATATAAGTTGTAAATGAAATATTAAGCTATGTTTAATTGGCTCTTCACTAAATAAATTATGTAGGCTGTTCTTTCAGGACAACCTAAACTCTGTGAGGCTAGCTTTACTCTAGTAGACTTATTCAAATAAAGATGTTAGCAGCAGAATCAAATCCAAACATACTCAGAAACCTTACAATTTTTGACAAGTTGAGAAAATGGCAAATAGTCACAATTTAAATGATAAATCTGTGTTTCTTTTAAATCTACTCATTTACTATAGCTTTTGTAAAGAATTTGGTTTTATATTAATGTTTTAATTATTAATATTTTAAAAATAAAATTGGTATTTCTATTTTTAAAACTTTATATAACCATCTATTATGTGGTATGTAAACACAGAACATATCCTGATTTTTACATATAGTATTCCCAGAGATAAGTGTCAGTCTTGAGTGGGAATGCTTTGAGAATTTAGCCCTAAGAGAGTGTTAAGATAATAATGGTGATCTAAGAGAACTTCGAATATATGCTGAGACTTATTCTCCTTTTTTGCTTGGATGATTTTCTTGGCATTTGGCTCCAAACCTTTAAATGTGAACAGTGGAATATAAAACCAAAATTTAGTTATGAGAATTAGCTATTTCTGGGAAATTGTGAAGTATTTTACTTACCTTGAAGACAATTTCATATTTTATTATTTGATAACTTGTTTATTCATTAATAAAAATCATTCGTGTGTTACATATTTATGTACTGCCTACTCAAAATGGTTTTAGGTGAAAAGTGATTATCTTTCCTTTCAGTTGGTTCCTATAATTCATACAGAAACTGTGTTATACCTACATTTATAAGACTGGTGAAAGTCATTCAAATTTACTTACAATGTACTTATGTTATCAGAGAGTGAAAGTATCTTTTTTATAGCAGCAGTTCAAAGACTTCACTTGACAGGGCTTATGGATGCACATTTTGATAAGTATGTACTTACAGGTACACAGATAAACAGACATTGCTGTCTGAACAGATATTTCAGTCGAGCCAAATCCATATGATTTTGTATTTGTATGTCATAGCAGTGACAGCCGTATTGCTTAATCAATGCTCGGAACACATGTTTTAACAGGTGCATGGTTTAGGTAGACTCCAATAGATCAATCTCTCAGTCTACCTAGTTTGGAGTTCATTATATTAATAGTAGTCCATTTCTTAGGGGCTATCTCGACAATAATTTCTATATACTCTATAACACTTTAAGATATCATGCTTAAGTATTTAAAATCTTATTTATTAAAATATGTCACACCCATATGTTTTTGGGCAGAAATATTAATACAATGGTAAAACATACATGGAAATTTTGCAGTATTGTGACTTTTTTTTTCCCTCATTACCTATAAGCTCGATTTAATAGACTGTGCAGTTCTGTGGTCATAATCAGAAGTGCTGTTTAATCAAATCTAGTCTTAGAAGCAGTAGAAGAGCATTAAATCTAAATTGGTCTTTGACATTGATGATGATACTTCTTTGTGTACTAATTTTTTGTCTGTGCTATTACTTTATTTGTAAAGCTGAAGAATAAAATCAGTATGAGAAAATGTGTTCAATAAGAGTACAAACTTCCTAAATGACTTTTTAAAGCCATGCAATTTCAATGGACAATTTTCTAAATGTTTTTTAATTCCTAAAGATATGCTCACATATAGGATATTTAGTTTTCAGTAGATTTCTGTCACCTTCACAGGAAAAAAAAGACTCAGTATTCATAAGCAGAAATGATTGCATTATTTATAAAATTAGTTTATTATGAAGACAACTGCTTTTTAAATCTGAGATTTTACAGCTTTATTTATAGAAATAGTTATTTCTAAGTCCACTCTAATGTATGAAAATCGTCACATTAAAGGGTCAGAAACATAGATTTTTGTTTTAAATTACTCATTGTTCCTATTCTCTTCCATTTTTGCCCTGTAGCATTGGTTGACATTTCCTAGAGACTGAAGTGGCATAGGGCTGAAAAATATGTAATTATAAGAATAACCTGCTCTTGAATTTCCTATTATATACTACTCATGATTCAGGCAGACTTTTCATAGGTGTTTAACTTGGAATGAGAAGTTTTCTTCTTCCATGACCTGTGATTAAAATGTGGCATTTTGGTATATAAATAGAAGATAGTTTCTGCACAATCCAGCTGCGAATCAGAGCTGATGAAGCAGTGTTAAGTCTTTGACCTGTATCATATAAGCAGTAGAATACATAATTGGAAATATATTTTAGATTAAGTGCAATAAACCTTTTCTTTAATACTCTGTAGCTTATAGCCGGCTAAGTGCTGAAATGCAACAAGATGCATGTTAAGAGAAGTTTTGCTTCATTTAATGCTCCCCAAAGGAATTCCAATAAAAAGAAATCTAGTACAACTACATTTGAATACTTTCTTTTTTTTTAGTGAGTTGTAACCATGAATGTAAATATTTATCAGTTGCTTTAGCATGATGGTAAGGGTAGGGGATAGGTTATATTTCTTCATAATTGAAAATGAAACTTACCGTTACAATAGTGTTTGGATAATAGCCTTACCTGTTGCATTAACCTTTATAAATCTTTATGGCTAAAGTTGCAATTTTCAATTAACTGACTGTGGAATTATGCACCCAGTTCCTCGTGATAGTTTGTGTTTTTTTTTCTGGATACTGAGATAGCTCATATATATTCCCATGCTCAGTTTAGTTTGCGCATACAATGTCTGTAAAGATATTAGGTATGTATATGTGCATTATTCTTTGCATTGTAAATATAAATTATATTATTTCAAAGTCGTGCATACTATTGTTTTATAGTAAGATGACATTTGCTAAAACACTTTACTTATCATTTTATAGATCAAAACACATTAACTTCCCACAAGGGCTTTATAAGTTAGGATTCCTAAACCATTGATATTAGAATAAGTGGGCTAGAGCCTGGATGTCATCTTCTATTTTACATTTTGAAACATCCTATATTAATAAAGCTAAAGCATTAAAAATGTTTCATATGAACCTATCAATTTTAAAATATTTTAAAAGCATCAACAAGAATGTATTTTTCAAAGCCTGTGGTTTTGAATTACATGTTTATTAGGGAGATATGGTGGCATTGATTTTGTATTCTATTAATATCTTTATATCTACTCTACTGTTTCACTATTTGTATTTATTGTCAATATTGTATGCCTAAAGTTTTTATTTCCTCTCCTTATACAGTGTCTCTTTGATGCCCCTGATTTAATTTCATTCATTACCATTCTTCTAAAGTTACCTTCTACATGCTCTACAGTGACCTTCCTGTGAAGTCTCTCTTCTAGAAACCTTTGATATAGTAGACCTCTAATTGTCTCTTGAAACATAAGGTTTTGGATGTGATAGGCAATATGTATTGTTTAAAATATGAATGGAGAAGAAAATAACCTCTCCCTATTTTCTCTCTGTGGAGTTGTGTTAGCCAGATTCTATTCACTAGACTATCTTCCTTTTTTGACTCCTCTCCTCACTTCCTAAATGTTTTTGGAAAAAAAAACCCAAAAGTTTTGGTCCTCAATTGTTTAGTTTTCTCTTTCCATATTTTTTACTTAGAAAAACCTCAGTGATTGCCTCTAAGTGAATAACTCCCTTCTTTTTCTCCAAGCTACCTTTCCCCCTGAGCTTCAGTCAATCTCCAAAGGAGATTTTCCAGACAAATTATCTTCTGGGCATTTCTATTTGGGTATCCTGTCACCTTTTCAAACAACTGGTTCGCAACCAAACTCATGTGTTTCTCTCTAATAGTATCTTTCTTCTGTGTTTCCTTTTTTCTGTCAGAGTATTATCTTTTTTACAGCCACTATTCATTTTTTATCATCTTCTAGTCACTGTACATGATGCGGTATTCACGTTTGAAGTTGTTCTTCCCTTTCCTTACCAATGTTCTTAAACTCCTTGTTAGTGTTCCTGAAACAGACCATCTCCAAGTCCTTCTCCCATCCTATAAAGTATTACCAGACTTTACTTTTATTTATTTATTTTTTTGAGACAGGGTCTCTTTCTTTTGCAGGCGCTAGAGTGCCATGGCATCAGCCTAGCTCACAGCAACCTCAGACTCCTGGGTTCATGTGATCCTCCCGCCCCAGCCTCCCGAGTAGCTGGGACTACAGGAGTGCACCACCATGCCAAGCTAATTTTTTTTGTTAATATTTTTTGTAGAGACAGAGTCTCACTATTGCCCAGGCTGGTCTTGAACTCCTGGCCTGAAGTGATCCTCCTGCCTTAGCCTCCCAAAGTGCTAGGATTATGAGTGTGAGCCACCACATCTGGCCCAGAGTGTACTTCTTAACCTACCACTTTCTTCATGAATCTTCTTTAATTTAAAACTTTTCAGAGCTACCTACTATCTATGGAAGTTGTTCTCAGAAGTGGTTTTATTTGTTTGTTTGTTTATTTGTTTGTTTACTACTAGAAGGCTTTGGTTTTTAGTTAAATCTTACATGGGACTAAAACAAATAAAACATTAACTCCAGAGCTGTTTTTAATGAAAATAATTTAAACCTCTTTTACTTGGGCTTTTCCTACAAAATATACTCTGGTCACTTCCATAGAATTTTAGAGCATTAGAATACAACTTGAAATCCATTGGCTTAAGTGCAAAAATCTTATTTAGGATTAGGCACTGTTTTGTTCAAACAATCTGTTTACTATCCAATTGTTCCATGTACACTCCATCTCTGTGTTACATGTTCTATAATTCCCATAGTGCTGTTAAACTACATTTTTGCTTTTTAAAAATCCTATTCATATTTCCCAATGCAGCTCAAGCACTACCTCCTCACTGAACATGTGATTAATATTTAGGAAATAAAAGAGTTAAGTATCCTTTTTCACAATGTTTAATGTTTAAGTATCTAGAAGGAGTACTGGTTTCTCCTTTTTGGAAATTATTTCTGTACTACATTTAATTATTAGGTAAACAGATATTATTATTTTATGTTTATTGTATTTCCAAGCTGTGAACTGAATGATTGTATGCAGTCAAACAGAATGGGTCCAAGATTGTTTGTTACTAATGTTATACATTAAGAGTATGAACCTAAGAATAATATCCATATGACCAAAATTAATAATTTAAAATGTGCTTTATTATAATTTTTACATTTGTTTTCTCTTAGGGCCTGCATCATACAATCCTGTTTTAAGGAAATCTTGCCCCATACCCATATTCGTTAAAGCATCAAAGCGTTTCGAAGATTCCAAAGAGATTACTCCTGGCCCAGCAAC
>NW_012140636.1:285980-287836 GCF_000956105.1 Propithecus coquereli | reverse complement strand
CATTTCTTCATATACACTCTGTCTATCCTCTTGATACCTTATGAACTGCCTTGCCTCCTATTTAAGCCTGACACCTCTAATTATGTGCTAGATTTCATTTGCTCCACCTGCTCAAGGATACTGTACCAGCAAATTCCCCCTCGTTGGTTTTCCTCTCTACTGAATCATTCACAGACATACAACCATGTTGCATTTCTAAAGATTGAAAAACATCTTTCCTAGCCTCGTTTCTCCCTTTAATTAAACCCCCATTTCTCTGCTTGCCTCTTTACAAAACTACTCAAAATACTTGGCTACATTCATTGTTTCCATTATGCTTTTCCCATTCTCTCTCAATCTGACATCTATAAGACTTTCTTCCCAAATGCTCCACAGAAATAGCTCACCAATGATCTTGATAACTTTTTTATGAAACCCTGTAGTGGATTGGTGGTGAATCTCCTCATCTCAGTTGACCTAGCAGCAGCATTTAATATAATGGATTTTCCTTCTTAGAAACATTTCCCCTGACCTCAACTGGATTTTTCTGTGTATCTGAATTGATTCAAGCTGCTATAACAATCTGCCAGAGACTGGGTGACTTATAAACAACAAATATTTATTTCTCACAGATCTGGACACTGAGAAGTCTAGATAAAAGCACTGTTAAGATTTAGTGTTTGGTGAGGGCTTACTTCCTGGTTCATTCCCAGTCTTCTTGCTGTGTCCTCACAGGGTAGAAGGACAAAGGAGCTCTCTGGAGTCTCTTTTATAAGGGCACTAATTCCACTCATGAGAGCACTGCCTCATGACCTAATCACCTACTGAGGGCCCACTTCCTAATATCAACACGTTGGAGATTAGGATTTGAACATATGAATTGACAGTAAGTAAAATGGATCAGGGTAGTATAAGACCAGAGGTATTGAAAACAAATTTTCTAGGGCATTAGAGTCTCTGTATTTGTTCCAGACGGCCATTTGCAGGAGATAAGGGGATGCCAATTATGTACGTGGCTAGACCTCCATTATCTGCTTTTACCAGAGTGGCTACATTTCCTATGCTTAATATATTACATATTTGCATAAAATTAATTTAGAAAAACAGTTCCATTGCTTAAAGATGGAAAAGAACAATTTAAAGCCATAGTTGTAGGGAAAAGGTAGATTTGTTGGATTAAGAGAAAACTGAGTATAGATCTCACTTCAATCATTTAATAGCTCAGATATAAGGATTAAAAAACTACTATAAATGTAGTATCAAAAATGTACCAAGAAAGCATTTATTGCAGTACTTGACATACGATTGGATTCATAAATTGTAGTTATTATTACTTGGATTCATAAATTATAGTTATTATTACTGTTACCTTTTTTCCTGGCTATATTCATTTATTTCTAATTTATAAATATGAACCCAGTCTCGTCTAGGCTCTGAGAATCCAAAAATGAAAAATCTCTATTCTCAAATATGTAGCAATCTGGTAAGGAGAAAGAGATATAAATATTTTAGTTATAATAAAATAATTATTATATTGGGAATAGGTAAAGGGTACAAAAATAATGGGGTAAAGAATTTCTAAGTCACTCAAAAGTAATGAAAACTTTAGAAAGTATTTTATATGAAATATGAAAGAGTAATAGGAGTTTTTGATGTAGACAAGCCAAGGGAGCATATTCTAGGCAAAGGAAACAATGTATGCAAGGTCAAAGAGACACTAGAGAATAGAATATCCTTGGTGAGCTTTTATCGTCAGTATCACCAAAATATAAAATGGATAGGATGATGATAGATGTGCAGTCAGTATAACATTTGATCACAAAAATATTAAAAATATGGTTTTATTTTCTCTTCGGAACTATAGGTAGACACTAAAG
>NW_012140636.1:284637-285000 GCF_000956105.1 Propithecus coquereli | reverse complement strand
GGTTACTAATAATTCAGAGAAAGAGCAGAGAATCACAATCCCTACCCCTCGAGACATGATGCTGTCAAGAAAGAAATGAAGCTCTGACCATGCCAATTGTCATGCTGCAGACCTCTTCAAGTACTAACCATTGCTTTTCTATATATGTAAACTTGATTTAAGACACAAAAATTGTTTATGGAATTACCTACTGAAATACTTTAAAAACCGAGAGAGTTACATGTAATATTTTACATAGATAACGAGTACTATGATCAAAAAGATGGGTGAAATACATTATTTTTGCAATCGCATTGGGTGATGATTTGAATGTAACAATACCAAAAATAGAGAGAGTGGAAAGGAACCAAGTTCAAATCTCTC
>NW_012140636.1:282732-283568 GCF_000956105.1 Propithecus coquereli | reverse complement strand
TTTCTAATTTTTAGTAGAGACGAGGTCTCGCTCTTGCTCAGGCTGGTCTCGAACTCCTGACCTTGAGCAATCCACCCTCCTCAGCCTCCCAGAGTGCTAGGATTACAGGCGTAAGCCACCGCGCCCGGACCAGAATTCTTAATTATGATTTAGCTAAACTAACTTTTAGAAGTTTACTAAAGAGTTTCATCATTTGGGTTTTAAACAAATATTTGTTAAAATTATATGCTAATATTTGAATAAAGGTTACAAGTTAAACCCTGAAGTACTAGAGTGCTATATTGAACAACTTCTTGGTTAAGTACCTATCATATGAAGATTGCTTTTAGATCATAAAATTTGGGAGCTGAAGGATACTAAACACTACCTAATTTCATTCTTTACTATACTCTCTAATTTTATTTTTTCATTGAACTTCTACAGCATGCAAAGGACTAAACTAGGCATTGTAAAGGAAGCATTTTATAGTGTTTTATTTTTTGGGGATTGGGTCTCACTCTGTCACCCAGGCTAGAGTACAGTGACATGATCATAGCTCACTGCAGCCTCAAACTCCTGGCCTCAAGCAATCCTCCTGCCTCAGCCTCCTGTGTAGCTGGGACTACAGGCACACACCACCATGCCCAGCTAATTTTTTTTTCATATTTCGTAGAGACGGAGTTTCACTATATTGCCCAGGCTGATTTTGAACTCCTAACCTCCACCAATTCTTCTTGCCCTCCCAAAGTGCTGGGATTACAGGCATGAGCTACTGCACTGGGCCAGAATTGACATCTTAATAAATTAAATATTTTTATCCATGAACTTGAAATATTTAATTTATGTCTTTGATTTCT
>NW_012140636.1:279621-282682 GCF_000956105.1 Propithecus coquereli | reverse complement strand
TCTCCTATTCTTTTTGACAGTCAGAAAAGTTGTTTACTGACCAATGCCAAACATCCACCCTCTGGCCCTTTCTTTCTCCTGTCACCCCACTGCAAGGATGGCGCCCCTTCAGGTTTGGTGCGCTCCTTCCCTTAGCCTTGGCTGAGCTAGTTGCATCTGACAGGATATTGACACTCCACTCGGTGCAGTAACATTGCATCTTCACTGATTCTGTCTTTGATGTTGACTTAGTCATTCCAGGGGCAATTGGCAATTAATATCGATCTGTTTACGTTTATGTTCAACAATTCTGCTCTTGAAGAACCGGCGGGGGTTGGGGGTGGGCAGGTGTATGACTACAGAAGAATATATCCTTTCACTCACAGTTTTCCAGAGTCCTGATTTTTGTTATTTGTTTTGATCTTTCTTTTCCCTTCTTAGCACCTTTCTTTCTTATCTCTAGAGAAAGTTGAAAGAAATATTAATTAATATTTAATATAAATTAACAAGCGTATATGTAAACTGATACCACCTATATTCAACCAGGGTTGCTTAAACAAACTTGAGCACCTAAACATTCTCTTCCTTTGGAGTAAATTCTCTGCATACCAGGTATGTTATGGAGATAGATGTTAGGCGTTTGTTTTCCTCAACACTGGTTAAGAATGTTAGACCTAGGAGCAGAACGTCCCTATTAATTGTAAAGTCATTGCACATCAGGAATGGTCCTCTGTGTTTATTAAATATATGCAAAGGACCACCTATTCACTACTCTTGGTGGTCTTAGATTTGCCCTGACTTCTCCAAACAGATTCATATTTTTGCCCTGAGGACTAGAATTGGCTATCTTCTGGCTACCTCCTGTTAATCAGTGGTCTTATAGTCTTGTAAGACAGTCCATTTGGTGTCCTAGAAAACATTAATTTCTTGATAATTGACTCTGATTTGATAGCTTGAACTTAATTATCATGAGTCTGAAATATATAAGTCATTTTGAGTAGCTGTTATCAGTAAAATGTAAAAAAAATCAATTACTCTAATTTACTGGGCAGAAAAGGTGATGATAGTATTCACCTTATAAAAGTAAAGTGCTACTTTTGTATTTTTAATTATTGGGATCTATATTTAAAAAGTGCTGGTCTAGATAAAGTGATATTGCTTTATCTAGATATTGCTTTATCTATTGCAGTAACTGCTTTATTGATTTAAATATCCTTGAAGTGTAAAATTAGTTTTAAGCCTCCAAAACTCTGATATATTAATGTGAGGATTTTTAGAGAAATTATTTCCAATTATAACACAAAAGAAAAATTGAAAATTACTTTTGAGTGTGATTTATGTAACATGAAATTATGGAGGGAAAGGAGGTTTTGAAGTTTTCTCTCCTTGTGAAATTTTAAGGTAGCAAAGTTGACAATCTGAATTCTCTTTTTAATTTGTTTTCATAAAAACTGAAAAATTCTCAAGTAAGACTTCTTTTTGAGAGACTCGTGTCTTAAATGGAATTAAATGATTAAAAACGAAACAGATATCCAAGGTTATTTTGTGTAATATTATGAATACTAGTGTTCCAAACATTTTTGCAATTTGAATTACACTATCATTTAATCTCCTTATTGTGCCTTGTACTATTATTAAATTTTCATTAATATTTATTTTCTTCCAAAAAGGAGAAAAATCTTCCTAAACTTTTCTAGCAAATATCACTGTTTAATATTCATATAAAATGTCAATCTGCTTCTCTATTTGAAATTTACTAATTGTTTTTGTATATAAAATAGCAAGCATCACAACATAATCAATTATTGTAACATTTTCCCCTTGTAATAATAAACAGTTGAGAGAGGTGAGAAGAGGTAGAAAAGTAAATTTCCTAAATGTACTACTTCTCATATATATGAAAGTTTTAAATAACTCTTTTTATACATGTGACATATATTGCTTTATATTTAGTCAAAATATTCATTATGCTTATTATAAATGAATAAGTAAATATAAAATATTTATTATGTTTATTAGTTTCTTGATGGTGAGAAGGAAGATGGAGATATAGCTTTTTATGAATACAAATAATTTTATGTAATTTCCTTTAAAACCTTAACTGCCTTGCTCTCAGTCTTGTATTATTTTCTTTGTGGTGACCAAAAGCTTGATTAGAAAAGTAAACCCAGAACATTGAGTTGCACATAAAGGCTGTTTATTTAACCCCTTTTGTGAGTAAAGTATAGTGCTCAATGCTGAAGTAACAAGCAGCCAGGCTTTAAAATTATTTTTTGTTTCCGTAGCAGAAAATAGATTGCTAAAATTGATGCTTTAGCTTATTTTTTTAATCAATAACCAAAAATCATGTGTATGTATCTTTCTAGTCTCTGTCCAGAATAGAGGAACGATCTTAGGTTAGACTTCCTGGTATAATAAATAACAAGTATTTGTTTAATGAGTAAATTTGGTGCCAGTTTTATCCTTGTAATAGTAAATCTTCATTTTCTTCATTATCCTATGGGATTCTTACTATGTTCATTTCTGTACATCTAGTAATTTATTTGACTGCTGAAAGATCAGAGACATGCGTTACCTGTATTTTTGAAATAATCCGATACCTATTGGACATAAGTAAGACGTTGCATTGTCTTATTAAAAACCTCGGCATCACTGATCAACACTAAGGTGTTCACATGGTAGTAATACTCATTGAGTGCCCGTCACGTCGGGGCGCTGGGAGGGTGAGCCCACAACTAATGGATGCAGAGTGCACTGTATGGGGGAAGGACACGCTTGTAGCCCTGGCTTGGGCGAGGCAAGCATGTAACCAAAATATTTGTACCCCCATAATATCCTGAATTAAAAAAATAAAAACCTTGACATCATTGTCATTTTCAAGAAACTCTGAATTGTTTCATTAAGAATCTAGTATTTTTGATTTTATACATATATTTTCTTTAATGTGCACTTGCCCTTATTGAACTTAGTTTTATATAAGATCTTTGATGAATATGTATAATTCTGCTTACATTTTATGTAATCTTCTTGGTACAAGTAGTAAATAGAATGCCGATTTTCAGAATTCTTTTTTTTTTTTTTT
>NW_012140636.1:274967-278643 GCF_000956105.1 Propithecus coquereli | reverse complement strand
AGTTGTGTGGTTTTCCTAATATAGATATTGTACATATTTTGTCAAGTTTAAATCTAAGTATTTCCATTTCAGGGAGTGCTAATGTAAATGGCATTGTGTTTTAAATTTCTAAATCCAAATGTTCATTGATGGCAGACAGGAAAGCAGTTGACTTTTGTATATAAGTTTTGTGTCCTGAAACCCTGATACAATTGCTTATTAGTTCCAGAAGGTTTTTTGCTGATTCTTTGAGATGTTCTACATAGACAATCATATCATCTTCCAACAAAGACAATTATATTTCTTTCTTCCCAATCTGTGTACCTTTGTTTCCTTTTCCTTTTCTATTGCATTAATTAGGACTTCCACTACAATACTGAATAGGGGTGATGAGAGGAGACATACATTTCTTGTTCCCAGTGTTTGGAGAAAAGCATCTAATTTGTCATCATTAACTATAATGTTAGCTATAGGTTTTTTGTAGATGTTCTTTATCAAGTTGAGGAACTTCCCATTTATTCCTAGTTTGCCGAAAGTTTTTTGTCATGAATGGATGTTGGATTTTATGAAATGCTTTTCTTCATCTTTTGATATGATCATATGATCTTTCTTCTGATCAAATCTTCTTATAAACATTAATGACAGACATTTTTGCAACCACAGTAGTGGTATTTACTGGGGGCAGAATCCTTAGAAAATGCTTTTATAGCAGGATGTACCTGGTCTGTCAGTGTTGCTAATTGTAAATAAATCTGAAATTATTGATTTATGAAGCATGACTCTCTGGAAATGTCACTTAATTGATGCAATTATGGGACTATACAATGGAGATCTTTAATGACCAAATAGCTTCCCTTAGTGTAAGTAATGCTATGCATGCATCATTTAGAAACCACTTACGTTAAATCTGGGCCAGGGCTCATTGTAATGTGGCAAGGAAAGGGAATTGGTACAAATATGCTCATGATCATGCTGCTTGCTGTGCCTTTGATTAACAAAGTTCTTTGTATCTGACCCAGGAATCTCATTTCTTTTGCCAGCATCATGAAATAGTAACCGGCTAACTTATTAGCTTGTAGGTAAGGTAAAACGAAATCCTACCCCAACACGTTTCTACATGGCCACAGTTGGCTTGAGCTGCATAGCACCTGCTTCTTTCAACGAATCATATAATCTCCATTTAGCCATGGTCCTCACTATTGTAGCCCACTGTCAGTTACCTTTTTTCATAATTGAGTTTTTATTTTCTTGTTGTAAAATTAAAAGGCATTATAGAGTAAGGGTTAGCACCAAGGACTCAAACTATAGTGCCTGTATTCAAGTCTGAGTTTCACTACGTAAACCTGTATGACTTTAGGCAAGTTATTTAAGGTTCACATGACTCTGTTTCTCCATCTGATAATGGTGATGGCGTTAACAACAGTGCTTTCTTTATGATCATTTTTAAAATGTACTAAGTTAATATGTGTAAAGTACTTGGGATAGTGCTGGACATATAGTAAATGTTAGCTCTTACTATTAAAAACCATATCTCTATTATAATGAGAAACTAAAAGACATATTTGGGTAAAAAAATGGGAATAGGATATTATTTATAGCATAATTCTGTGTGCTTATGCAAAGTGTCTGGAGTGTAGAATTAGTTTAATAATATTTCAGATGGTTACAGGAAGTTAGAAACATAACATTCCATGGTTGTTTTATGATCTAATTTTTGTATTTATTTTTAGGGTTATGGAAGTTTACACTAGAAACCTAAATTTTTAAAGAAAGTTAAAGTAACAGAAATTTAGGTATAAGCTCAACAGTGAGAAAGTATCTTATAAAACATTCTAAGCTTTCATAGTATGAAAGAGTACCTGAAAATATTATCATAACATCTGTTGATAATTAAGTGATATAAGAATAGTACCACTGTTCAATTTATTCAATTCAGATTTTAAAAAAGAAAATCTAAATATGATTTTATATTTCTTCATGAATAAGGAACGCTCAGGACATTTTCTATATGTCAATTCATGGTGATAAAGAGGTAGACTAATCATTCAGCTTTGGGGGTTGTAATCTTGACTCTCTTGGCCACATCTTTCATAAATGACATATTTTTTGAGGCATATAACCTTTTTGGATGCCTAGTAGAGAACTTACTGTGACCTACATAATTTATGAAATATGGTAAAATGAACTTCCTGCATTTGAGATTAACCTGTAAGAAAAAATCCATTGAGTAGATAAATATTAGGTAGACACATATCTATATTAAAAAGATATTGGGGATTTGATCCTGAATATTTTCAATAATATTATTTATTATTAGCAATCATTTAGAGCAATAGCACTTGATGTAAATATTCTTGAATCAAGGATTGCTTTACTCAAGTTGGATAGTGGATTACATCAGTAGAAATAACACTGTCTGCAAGTGCTAAATTGGTAACGGTGCTGTAGATCATTGTATGATTATATTGTTACATCACAAAAGAAAAAGACAAAAACATGAACAGCACATAAAAGTACATTAAATAAATTATAATAAACAATGTTAGAGCCACTCTGCCACACCTAGAAATCTCTTTTAAGGAATCCTTATGTGATGCTGTTTCAACACATAGGTTGATTTTCTAAAATGAAGATGATAACTAGTAAAGGTCTAGCTACTAATTTGATTTTTAAAAAGTCATGCCTTTTGTAATATACTCAATTGTGTATAGGGTCAGTTCCAATGGACTAGAAACAGGGGAAAGGGATGTTTCCTATCATTTACCATAAAAATGGAGATTTAAAAAATTAAATCCTAAACTTAGAATACCAATTTGTGAATATCCAGATAATCTAGTGACATTAGTCATAACTTTTAAAAAGTCTTCTGCATTCTGGGCAACTAAAATAGCTATAAAATTAAGCTTCACTCATCCCCACCACAGCATATAATTTTTCCCATAAATATGATTTTTTGTGCTGACTAGAACATGTCCTGAAATGTTTTAATAAATTTCCTTGTCTTGTTCTGTATAGAAAATTAAATGAACCTTTTCACCTCAGAGGTCAGAGTCACTGCTCAACTCAACATTCTGAACATTATCCAAAATTTGTATTTTATCATTCAGAATAATCATTTTCTAAGACTTTTCACTTTCTTTTTTTACTTTTATCAGCACTAATGAGTTTCTTTGCATGTCTTATTTCTCTAGGAAATATAGTTTTAATATTAATAGTTACTGTGCCTACTGCAGATGCAGAGATAGCAAACCACCAGTTTGAAATGAAATGCAGATGCCAACAGCTTTAAAATGCACGTATAGGCTTGATAAAAATCACAGATAGCTTAAATTGCAAACTACAGATTTTTATGAATTCTCAAAGGACTTGAAACCTTACATGGTAAATTCATTAAAGCCAAATTCCTATTTAGGTATGATTACAGTTACTATCGTTCTATTAGCTGAGTGAGAGATGATCTTGGAAGTGGGAAGGCACAAGAAAATGCTATGCTTTTGATATATTGTTATTATTGAGGTCTTCAGAGGTAGCATTGCCTAATGGTTGGGAGTTTACCTTTTCTGATAAGGGAGACATAGGTGCTCCACCTGGCTCTTCTATCTACTCCCTGCTACACTCATACCCAGGGCATTTGAGAACTGAGCCCTAGATTGCTAATCTTTAAAACGGGGTCAATAATAGTATCTATTATAGATGA
>NW_012140636.1:270689-274533 GCF_000956105.1 Propithecus coquereli | reverse complement strand
TTAAAAAAATAAGACATTTTATATGTATAACCTAATCTATTAGTAAATAATTTAAATCCTATTGTACTTGCATATAAAACATTTTAAAAATGTTTTGTTTGTGTGTTAATTTTATTCATGTTAAGTGTATCTTACTTTAGTTTCTCTTCTATATGTATAATAGAGAAATCTTTAATTTAGTATACAGCTATTAATTAGCTGTATATGCCCATTACTGGCATGATTTCATAATGGTCCCAATTAGAAAACTGAAAAAATAATTCACTCTAAGTATGAGATCTAAATTGTGTGTTAAAAATATGTATGATTAAAAATGAACTTCGGATATTTTTGTTAATGTATATACTTTCTGCAATGTCTAGTGTTTCCATTTGCTATTTTCTTTCTACCAGTATATTCACACATGTAAGTCCTAACATCCACAGAACATTTAAAGAAACAATTATATAGATATTTTCCAAAGGATAGTATCCAGTGGTGTGTATATTTTTCTTTCATGATTTTTAAAGAAAATTTTAGATACGCGATTTTAATAACAACTAAAACAATCTCCTAATCTTCCAAATGCCTATGCTGATTAAGAGTAGGCTCAGCTGCATACAAAATGAAACTCAAAATAACTATAGAAATTTCTTCCTTTTTCTTGTAAAAAGAGATAGGTAGCCTAGGGCTCATATGAAGACTTCATGAGGTAACCAGGATCATGGGGTTTAGTCAGCTCACCACTTAGCAAGCTTAGCCATGTGGCCTTTCCCCTCCTGGGTCAAAAGTGCCATTCTAGACATCACATCCAACTTCTATGTCCCAGAAGAGAGGGAAAGGAAAGAGTATCCTCTCTCCTTTTGAAGGAAATAACCCCAAATTGGCCACAAAAAGTTACTTTTCTAACTGGACAATAATTTTTACTTATTAATAGTTAGTACTTACAGATCCACAGTCACCACTAGCTGTAAGGGGCCCAGTTGAAAGTTGGGATATTAAAATCAGTTCAGTCTCTACCACATATTTTTTGAAGAATGCATGTACACACTCAAAAGTGTTAAAGACAACTATTAAATCTGGCTTTATAAACTACAGAAAATTGGTTATGCTGTTACAACCTACTCATCATTTGTTTTTTATGATTAAATTGTTATAATAGCTATAATTGGTTCTGCATGATCTGCTAAGAAAATGGTAGAGTTATTAAAAAACAGTAAATGCCATGTCATACTACTCAACTGTTCAATACATCAAACCGTTTTAGAGTCCTTTTAAAGTATTTTTACTGAATAGGTAACAATCTTCAGTTGCAAAGAACATTTTATGGTTTATGAGCAGATAGTTCCTGACTGCACGTTAGGAGTGTTGCTTTAGGACAATATTCATATTGAACAGAATGCTTCAATAATTGACTTCAAAAGAAATTTTTTTTACCTCATACTTTTAATTTTGAAAAAATAAACACTGTAAAACTACTAATCTAAATTTGTTAAAGAGTTAAATTGAAATAGCTATGTAATTCAGAAAGCTGTTCGTATGAGTAATTGCCTGCCTATTCTTACTGTCTGATAAAAGCACTAAACTGTGAGAGAAGTCATCAGAAAATTTAAAAATACAGATTTTTGTCTATTCTGGCTATAAGGGAAAAAAGCCATTTGCCTTGGGATTCAAGAACACTGTGGCAGTACAGCTAATGATTTAGATTTAATTAATCAAGGCATAGAATTTTAGAATTTGTGGAAACCTTTGAAAATACATCCTTCAATGCTGTCATTTTATAGTTGAGGCACTCAGGTCTGGAAAGTTCATGACTTGGCAAGGTCATGTTAATGAGTTAGTGGTAGGGCTGAAACCAGGATGAGGGTTTTACTGCCTTTTAATCCGGTGTATTCTTTCCCTCCCTCTCTCCCTCTCTCCCTCTCTCCATCCCTTCTGTCCTTCCTTCCTTCCTTCCCGCTAACTCTGCTTTCTATATTTTAATAGTATTAGCATTAAAATATTTAGTGTATCATATAGGATTCAAATTCAGAAAAAGGAAACCAATTTGTTTTGACAAAAATTAATTTAATACAGCGAATAAGGTGTTTATAATGTTGTTGAAAACGTTAATGTAGGGAACTCCAGGCTGGGCTTCCAGAAATAACTTGCAAAACACCATGACAGAGTCCAGCAGAGGAGCTGAGGCTACTACCACACGTTTCCACATTTTTAAAACTAGTGACTGGAATACAGAATGCTGGTAAGTAAGCAGCTGTCATTAACTTCATAACTGTCACTTGACACACATAGAGCTACTGAATGGACCCTGGAATGGTGCAGCAGAAAACTCCATGGATCAACTTTGTCTGCCAGTAGAGCTAAACTAGAAGTAATGGCCTCCACTTCAATATCCCTACCCTCCCATGTCCGTGCATGTAATTGTTGGGACCCAATTTACATCCAGAATCCCAGCTGTAAGGAAGTCTGATAAATGTTATCTTTATGTTCGCAGCTCTATCACGCAAGGAAGGCACCCCGGCAGGGGTGTTTAGAAGATAGCTGGCTTTATATGTAAAGCGCACTTGCACACATAAACAAACACACCGCACACTGAGACAAACAAAACAGAGCAAAGCAGAAAATCGTGCTGTGGTTTTAGAGCCTGCTCTTATTCTTGGCGCACTCAAGGAGATAACCACTGTAAAAGCAGTGCAGGGCAGTGCATCCAGATGTGGAATATGTTGCTCCAAAGTCCAAAGAGGCTGCCCAGATGTATGTGAGAGGGAGTACTGAGGGTTTTTTTCTTTCTTTTTTTGACTTTGTACAAGGTCATTGGAGCTTCAGGGCTTTCGTAAAGGTAGAGGCCTTGAATTCTCATGAAGTTGCTTCCACGTTTGCAAATATAATTAATTCATAAAGTCATAGAAACTTAGACTTCATAGAAACCTTGGAGAATGTGTACTTCAATGCTATCCCTTTATACTTGGCACAGTTGAGGTCAAAAGAGGTTGCCTGGCTTTACCTTCGGTCCTAATGGTTAGTTAGTTACAGTGTTGAGGGTAAAACTAGTGATTTCTTCCCTTGGTTACTTTTTTATTATACCCTGTTTTTCCTAAATGTATTATTTTCATTAATATATCAAGAATTTTATGTAACATTTTAATTTTAGGATTTAGATCAAAATCATTGGAAAATACATGTTTCTCAAATATGATGATGACGAAGACTTGCTTTGGTTAATCTCTTCAAAACCAGCAATAATGTTATCAACACAACAGCAAATTGTGTTAAAAGGACAGAATTGATCATTCAAAGCTAGGGAAATCTGAATGTTCACCCATTCTAGAACTCTGGAGATGTTTAAGGGATTGATTGCAGAGGATTCAGTACCATCTTTTTTATTACGCTATTCTGTTTGACAGTGAGGAATAACTCAGTTTGGGCTCCAGGAAATGATAACATGAAATAAACATATTCACATGACTGCGTTAGCCATTTGAATTATTTTGACCAATTTGCTGCTCTATCATATCAGGTTTCTGAATAACCAACTGGAGTCCTACTCTCTCATGTTTTGAGGATTATGAATCATGGAATTTTCATTATCCCTGAAATAATACCTTTCCTAAATTTCTGCTCTTGCCCCTTCCCCTCTCCTCCTTTTCTCTTTTTTTATTATCGACTTCTGTTATGCGAATGGTCTACTACTATCTACAACTGGGGATATGAAAAAGTAAGGCACTATTGCCCTCAAAGAACTTTTGGTCTGGTTAGAGAGACAGAACCAATCCTTGCAAAGAGTTGTTAACAACGACAACAACAAAAAAGGCTGGAATGATAAGCACTAGAGAAGATCAGAGAGGGGAGAGATCACTAGTGAGTG
>NW_012140636.1:261129-267669 GCF_000956105.1 Propithecus coquereli | reverse complement strand
GCAATAATAATAGAAATAAAGTGCACAATAAATGTAATGCGCTGAAGCATGCCAAAACCATTGCTCTCCTCCCCACCCCTACCCTGGTCCATGGAAAGCTTGTCTTCCATGAAATCAGTGCTTGGTGCCAAAAAAGTTGGGGACCACTGCCCTATAATTCTTAACACTGATGTAAAGAAAAAACTTTGGAATTACAAGTTGTGCAAATAATTTAACAGTTTTGAGACTCAGTTTTTTTACTACGTAAAATGGAAATAACAAAGATGTACTGCTTAAATTTTTTGTGGCAATCAAAATAAGTGAAAGTGCCTTACAGTGCCTGTCATGTAGTATGGCCACGCGAGCAGCAGCAATAGAAATAATAGTAATAGTAATAATAGTAGTTGTAGTACCACCAGCAGCAGCAGCAGCAGCAATAGCTACATAAAATGAGAAATTTAATTCAAATGATATAAACAAATTACAAAAAGATAGACTTAAAATATGTGTATATATATATATATTGCAAAATGCCAGAAATATTTTATACACTAGAGTAAAGAGATAGGATGTGATAGAAAAATCATGTATGTTGCTGCATTTTCATTCTTTTCATACTTAATTATGGGACCCTGGCAATGTGGAGCAAAAAACAATATAAAGTCTCATATTCTTTAATTTAATTCTGGCAGAAAATATAACTGAAGCCAGAGGCTACAAACCTCAGTTGACAATTTAATAAAGACTCTTGAAAGAATAGGAAACTGGGCGCTTTGGGAAGACAAGCCCTGAGCCAGTCATTACATCTGTTTAGATAAAGAAAAGGTTAGTGCATATTTATGTAAAAGTTCCCAAAATATTTAAGCTAAATACATATTTATTTTTTATCTAGTTATCATGAACTTGAATTTTTCTTTAAATCTATTTGCTGTGAAGGCTAAAGATCTTTCCAGTAATATTGAAACATTTATGTTTAAAGTCTCAATGGCTGTTGAATTGTGACCATGAAACCACAAATATTCATTATAGAAAACTACATGCTAAAATATTTGTTGTGGAATACCTGTTTTTTACCTTTAAAATTATAAATGCTATTGTTCACTGGGTGCCTATTTTATCCACCATACTTGTAATATCAATCGTGAAATCACTGATTTTTTTCCTGTAATTTTCTTAGTATATAAGTGGCTTGAGTTTGCTTTTTCTTTTTATTTCACAATTTTAAGACGGTACAAATGTTTTAGGTTACATGGGTCGCTTTTGTAATGCTTGAGTCCTGGCTGTAGGTGTGCCCATCAAATAGTGTTCATTGTACCCATTAGGTAGGTTTTTGCCCCTCCCTCCCTCCGCCCTCCCCACTGGTTGATTTCCACTGAGCTTTACTTCCTTCTGTGCGCATGTGTGCTCATCGGTTAGTTCCAATTTAATAGTGAGTACATGTGGTGTTTGTTTTTCCATTCTTGAGATACTTCACTTAGGAGAATGGTCTCCGGTTCTATCCAGATTAATTCATCTTTTTATGGCTGAATAGTACTCCATGGTATGCATATACCACATTTTATTAATCCACTCTTGAGTTGATAGACACTTGGGTTGATTTCACATCTTTGCAATTGTGAATTGTGCTGCAATAAACATTTGAGTGCAGGTGTCTTTTTGATGAAAAGTCTTCTTTTCCTTTGGGTAGATACCCAATAGTGCTGTATCGAATGGTAGGTCTACTTTGCTTGTTAATAGATTGCATCAGGGTTTCCTTCCTGTGGGCTTACTTACAATAAACCTAATGACTCTAGGACATCCATTTCTGGAAAGCATCACAAGTGTGACTTTTTCTCAGACATTATGATTTGTTGTCCACAGTGTAGGTCATCACTTAGGTTCAGGTTCAGAAATTGTTGCTAATATAAAGGTAACTAAGGAAGTTTAAAAAAACAGTGATTTTCTGGATTTATTAATAAAAACCAGCACATAGAACCCAGCAACAAGCAGCCCCTAACTGCCCTTCTTCCCCTTCTCCCACCAGGGGATTTTAACATGAATTTTCCATTCTATTGTTATTTTACAACCACTGTTACCACATGCCTTCATGTGTCAAGAGAAGATATCTTCTCCCTCCTTTGGGCAACTCAAATGCATAAAGATGCATGCAGAGCTCCTTAAACTCAGTTGTGTTCTCTTGAGAGCCACCTCTAAAATTCCTTTCCTTTGACCCTCGATATCTTTACACCATTGAAACTTTCATTCTATTACTACCTTAGCTATTTGTGGACACATTTATATCGCTTATTCCCCTTACTATATTGTAAGATTCTTAATTGGTAGAAAATAGATTGCATTAATTTTTATATTCCCTAGAGCTGCTGTCCCCAAACCCTGGGCCACAGACAGATGAGGGTCTGTGGCCTGTTAGGAACCAGGCTGCACAGCAGGAGGTGAGCGGCAGGTGAAGTGAAGAAGCTTCATCTGTATTTACAGCCACTCCCCATCGCTCGCATCACTGCACGAGCTCTGCCTCCTGTCAGAACAGCGGCAGCAGCAGGAGATTGTTACAGGAGCGCGAACCCTACGGTAAACTGCGCATGCGAGGGATCTAGGTTGCACACTCCCTATGAGACTCTAATGCCTGATGATCTGAGGTGGAGCTGAGGCGGTGATGCTAGCGCTGGGGGCGGCTGCAAATACAGATGATCATTAGCAGAGAGGTTTGTATAATTATTATATATTAAAATGCAATATTAATAGAAATAAAGTGCACAATAAATGTAATGCACTGAAGCATGCCAAAACCATTGCTCTTCTCCCCACCCCTACCCTGGTCCATGGAAAACTTGTCTTCCATGAAATCAGTGCTTGGTGCCAAAAAAGGTGGGGACCACTGCCCTATAGTTCTTAACACTGACGTAAAGAAAAGACTTTGGAATTACTAGTTGTGCAAATAATTTAACAGTTTTGAGACTCAATTTTTTTGCTACGTAAAATGGAAATAACAAAGATGAACTGCTTAAATTTTTTGTGGCAACCAAAATAAGTGAAAGTGCCTTACAGTGCCTGTCATGTAGTATGGCCACGCGAGCAGCAGCAATAGAAATAATAGTAATAGTAATAATAGTAGTTGTAGTACCACTAGCAGCAGCAGCAGCAGCAGCAATAGCTGCTGGATAGAGTTTTTATTTTTTAACGTTATAAGAAATATATTTTTCACATTTTAGTTTTTTAAATATAACAATAATAATGAAAATATTGTTCAGGTCTTTCTTTGTGCCAAGTCACTGGTCTAGGTATTCCTCCCAACAATTCCAAGGGAAGGGTGTTATTATAATATTATGCTCACTTACAGATGTGGAACCTGAAGTGCAGAGAGTTTAAGTAATTTTTTCAAGTTCATGTAGGTGACAAAGTGACAAAGCAAGGATTCAGCCTCATGCAGCCCAACTCCTCCAGAGGCTGTCTGTCCCCTAATAGATACTGAGTCAGTACTTGTTGAATGAGTAATCTTTTATAATGTCAAGTTATCTATTTGACTTTATTCTTTTACTTTCTTTCTATATAGACATGTTACAGTCTTGTAAATTCAATTGTTTTGTGGAGAATAGTGTAACACAAAAACTAGATGCATAGTTTATTGCTAAAAGGCATTATTGCTTTAGTGCTGGGAAGCACTGGTATGGAATTCAAAATAAAAAAGTGTTATTGGTAAATACAAGAACTGTGTATGTAAGTTTGTAAGTATGTAGAATATATATTTACCATATATTGTTATTACTTGCATACTCCACACAAGGAAATCAGTCCCATTACTTTTCAGTCACATTTCCTATCTAAATATTAGTAGACTTATGACGTGAACTAGGGGAGCAAAATATGTCAGATTTCACAAAAATATTATTTGCCTTTCCAGTAGAATCCTTTGATCCTTTTTTGTCTTAGTTGAGCCCATTTTTAGAAAAGCTGAATATAAGAGGTTGGGGTATGGTATCTGTTGTTTGGTCTTATTACAGCCGTTAACCGCAGTCAAGGTGCCTTTCAGGAAGAAAGGATGACAGATTGGCCACATTCCCACGATCACATTCACTGTCATGGAGAACAAAAGTCAGGAAGGCGGGAGGTAGCAGAAGACAGAGTGCAGTGGGATACAGGTGCACCTTTTCCAGAGAAGAACAAGATGAATGTTCCCATT
Source organism: Propithecus coquereli (assembly GCF_000956105.1). Lineage (NCBI taxonomy): Eukaryota > Metazoa > Chordata > Mammalia > Primates > Indriidae > Propithecus > Propithecus coquereli. The sequence goes on along the minus strand of NW_012140636.1, from coordinate 263,513 downwards.
GTCACTGCTCCCTGCGTTTCCTTGGTCATTAGTGTGACAGGTCTGTAATTGATGACATGACATGGGACCTGTTGTGAAGCTTCTTTCCCCTTCTTTGAAGCTACTCCTGTGTCCTTTAAACAGTGTATGGTTATCTAATGTGTCGGTACATCTGCCTTCATATCTCAATCTAAGCTATCTTGGTAATGACAGAAAATCACACCACTTGTAAAAAGGGAAGATAGTATTAAAGTTTCATAGCTGTGTTAACTGCAATTCTCAGCAGTGGTTTCTTATGTAATAGGGAAGGTCAAGAATAAATTTATCAGAGTGAGAGAAAATAGCATAATTTGAGCTCCCAATCTGCTGCAAAAGAATGCTTTGTAGTGTAAAACTCATCGTTTTACTTATATGCTTTAATATGCTTTCTCTAGTTGCACTATTGAGATTAAGAAAGAGTTTCGAAGTTCTGCTCCAAGAAATACTGCATTGCATAGATCATTTGAACAGATTATTTAAATACTCGCACAAAATAACTGAATGTCCAAATCATGACTAACCACTTTGAATTTCATTTTAATAGTTGTTTGAAAATTATTGAATCTTTCAGAAATTGCTGAGAAATATATTTGATTTTAATTACATATTTAGAGTTATTTTATAATTACTTATTAATTAATCAATATTGTCCATCTGGGAATTATGGAGAAAATTACTCTAAGAAACCACAGAGGTGTGACATATAGTACAGGAAATACATGTTAAAAATTTCTAATATGAATCCTTAAGATTAGAACTTTATTACTTGTCAAAAGTGTTATTAACAATTTAATGAAGTTTGTTTTTCTTGGATAGAGTTGTAAAAAATGTTAGAAAGTATACCTTTTTCCCTTTTAGTTGTTAGGAATATAGCAATAATAAAAAATGTGCTTTTCAGAGCAATTATCTATAATGAGAAGCCCTCTACATTGGGAATAAATCCAATTTGTTATGTATTAAATTTGGCTACTGCACATGTAGAGTTGCTTCACTATAACTCTTTTAATATGTATAATCTTATTAGCATTATAATGACTTCATGCTGAAACTTCATGGAATAAACTTCCAAAGGAAAACTTAAATAAAACAGAACATCAGAGGTGATATAAGTCAAAACTACATTTTATTAGTATTTTTCTAGTTTCCTTATCATTCTCCAAACTATACTTCCATGCCTGATTCTGTAAGATTATGTCTTCAATAGAAAATTATTAGTCAGTTCCTTAAGACATATACCTAACTTTTAATATACTGGGCATGAGACCATAGCATATGACATCCAATAACATATGGCATCCAGGTGACCTTTAAGTCACAAAAATATACATGAGTATTTTTTTTACCGACTAGTTAGGTCAGAGTTTGTGAAGTATTGTCTTAACTAAAAATTCACTTAGATAGCCATCAGAATTTTTGGAAAGACACTTAAAATACATTTGGCTAGCCTCTTTTTTATTTGCCAGATGCTCATTTTCTTGCCTTTGTTTCTGAAACAAGAATTCCTCCTGAATTTCTTTCACCTCTTTGATCGTTTTTTCTGTTTCCATGATCTCTCCTCCTTTACCTGCTGCTTATATACCAGTCTACAGATGTTCCTCAGAGTTCTGTCCTGTCCTATTTTCTTCTCAGGTGCCATAACTTCATTCTCAGTTTTATACTACTTAATCCAAAAGTATTTTATAATCCCTTTTGTTTTATGAGGATTGGATACATGTTGCTAGTCTTCTACTGAGATCTGCTTCTGCAAGACAAGCTGATAATGTAAACTATGCTTTCACCATTAAATCTACTCATCTTCCTACCCATTATTTCAAACTAAAAATCGTGATGTCATTTTTAATTTCTTCTTCTTTCTTCCTTTTCTTATTCCTTAATTCTATTTACCATTATGCCTTGTGAATTTAATCTTTGCAACTGTTCTTAAATTCATACATTTCTTTCTATTCTCAGAGAGAATGAGGTACTATCTTTTACCTGGGTTATTGCTACAGGCATCTGATTCTGTTGCCAACTTCTCCATCTGACAGTCATAGTTATCTCCTAAGCCATAGATTTGATCATTTCATTTTCTTATTAAATCACTTTTCTGGATCTCCTGTTCTGATACGGTACAGTTCAAATTCCTTAGCATAGCCATCAGGATGTTCCACAGTCTGGCCACTGTCTATTTATCCGGTCTCATTTCCTAACAATTTCCTATGGAGGACTGCTGGCTAATCCTGAAGTATGGCATGTGTTTCTGTCTTCCTTTCTTTACCTTGGCTTCGATTGCTGCCTTAAATACCTTACTCACTTTCCACCTGACACCCTTGTCCTTATTCTTAAATCCAGTCCCCAAATATTCACTATATAGTATTATTTGGTAT
>NW_012140636.1:256365-259529 GCF_000956105.1 Propithecus coquereli | reverse complement strand
GTGATGGTAATCATGGTGGTGGTGGTGGTGATGGCAAAGGTGGTGGTGGTAATGTTAATTTTGCACGTGGCGGTTGTAGTGGTGGTGATGAAATGAGCCGGCATAGTTCAAGACTTTGGAATTAAATAGTCTTGAGTTTGAATCCCAGCTTTTATACTATCTTTATGAACTTGGTCAGATTAGTTAATCTTTTTAAGCTTCACATTTCTCACTTATAAAACAGAGATTAAAATTTACCTAATTCGTAAGGCTTAGCACAATGCCTCTTCTATAGCAAGTACATAATAAATTAATTGTTATATATTTTTAAAGTGGCTTTGTTTTTTTCTCTGATTTTGTGAACAATTTGAGGGTGAATTTTCTATGGAAGAATGGAATGTGTCTGAAACTCTAGGTCTTTGAGTCTCATAAACAAAAGCCAAGGAATATTTAGGATATAAATATCCTATTATCCTCATTTTTATAAATATTATTTACTGATTGATCCTTTAACATCAAAAAACTTAAAAGACATTTCTTAAGGAAGTATTATTATTTGTGTCTATTCTTTTTCCTGAGTGTGAATCAATGAGAGGGTTGCATGTTACCATTGCATGTTCTGGAGAGTAAATTTCACTTTTTCTGATAGTCTATAAATATCCTATTTTATCATAGGAGATACTGAGGTGAAAAAATAGAAAGCTTCTTTCAGAAACACACACACATACACACACACACACACACCACATACACACACACACACACCACACACACCACATACGCACAAATTGAGAACTGTGGAATACCTCACAGGGAAACTTGTTAAAAATGCCTTGCCCCAGACGTGTCCAATCTATATCTCTGGAACTAAAGCTCAAGAATCGGACCTTTTAAGTAGCATCATATGACTTTGAGATGGGCTGTCCATAGGCTATACTTTGATAAAACACTGAGGATGTAGAGAGAGAACTGGAACTTTAGGACTTACAGGTAACTCAACCTCTGTGAATTTCTTCATCTGTAAAATAAGAAAGTATATGATGTGCCTGGCTCAGATTAAGATGTTGTTAATTTTATTTTCCTTGTGGAAGACAATGTACTTAGTGGTTAAAAACATGAGCCTTGGAATCAGACAGACTAAAGCTTAAATCCTAGTTCTACCGCTGCTGAGCTGGGTGACTTTAAATAATACTTAAGCTCTCTATGTGCAGATTTCTTATTTGTGAAATGGGAGTAATAATTGTAGCTATATTTTAGGGCTTTTATGAAGATTAAAAGAGTTAAAGGATGCAAAACACTTAAAAAAAAGGACTGCTATATAGACCTTAATAAATTATACATATCTAAGAATAATAAAAATTACTATTATTTTCCATTTTCCCATGTGAACATACTATACCACATGTGTATATACTTACTGTCACACCAAAAATATTCACACATATAAATAAGTTTACTTAATTAATGGTATACTATTTTAAAACAGCGTTAGGAACTTTTGCACTGAGGATGCATTATATCATCAGTAATTTAAATGAAGTATTAACATGGTGATTTTAATTATTAACTATAGAATTTGTGTCAAGTTTTAAAATCACAAATTCATCATATTGCAAGGGTTTTTTTTACTGTTTCAGTTTTATCTCTTGGCTGCTATTTGAAATAGCATAAAATTCCAGAAATCAGCAGGCCTACAGATGAGAAGACTGGCAACAGATGAGACACCTCTCAGATATAATGAATAGCTTCCAGAAAAGGACCAATAATACAGACTGTCTTTGGCATTGATGATGATTTGTAATGAGTCTTTTTGAAAGTACAGTTTGGAGGTGTAGCAAATCTTCCCAGCTTCTTTTAATGCAAGTAGGAACAAAGTAGTTTTCAAAAACAAACAAACAAACAAACAAAAAAACATTTGACAAATATTAAACTGGAGGTAAAAGGGACAGTGAGTATAAACCAGATGCTCCCAGACAAACTATGATGTATAAGTTATTTATGATACATAGGTAAAACATCATTATTTGTGAAATATTTAAAATCATTGTCCCAGATAAAGGTGAAAACATATAAAGACTATCCAATTATTCATACTGGTACATAACATAAATAATCATTTTATATAAGAAATTAGTTCAAAATATCAATTTGGCAGCTACATGGACTCTTCTGCATTGTTTGTTGAAAATGTGACTAAAGACCTAGTAGGGAAATATATTTACATCAACCAGTATATTGAAATCAATGTGAGGCTTTTCTTTTGAAATTTATTATAAAATGATATTTTGTGCATCAATCTGCACTATAGCAGAAAACAGTTAGCAATCTAAAGAGAATACTTTGAGCAGAGTTTAATGAGCAAAGTAGATATACAAGAACAAGCAGGTTATAATGAAATCACAATAAATCTTAGGTATTACTTGTTTCTGTCCCACATTATGCTTTGGAAACAAAACTAAACATGAAAACCTTTTTAATTTAACTTTTTTATTAAATTAAATGCACCTAAGCCTAAAATATCATGGACTCCAGTATAGATTATTCTCTTACCACTGCACACTGGGTTGAGATGAATTACAGGTCTGGGTCACCCCTGACTCCCACCCCTCCCAGCCGTCAGTGCTTCAGCAGTGCCTTTCTCTCTCCATAGGCCCAGGGCCCAGCTCAGTGCCTGATCAAGGGAGTGCTCAGTAGCTACTGGGTCAACTCAACTCAACTTGACTCCCATGACTGTGAAACCTAATCCAGCAAGAGATGGTACAAAAGAGTCAGTTAATTACTCTGCAGATGTTTACCTGCTCAAGTATTTTCATGGAAGCTCATTCACTAATTTACTTTAAGTCACTTTTATTCTCCATTCATTTCCGAAGTGGTTCACATACTCAAAATAGAAATAAGGAGATTATGAGATTTTAGTCATTTAATGTTTGTGGGCAAAAAAAATCACAAAAAACTTCAAAATTTTCCCAGATATTTGGTCAAAACTAATTTATACTAAAGAGATGTCCAAATGAAGCTAGTACCACCAAATCTTTGATTATATTAAGTTATAAACATGACTTTAACAAATATTCAGAACCTCCAGTTATATATTGTTTCCAAAAGGATATTTGGTTAAATATGTTTTTAAAAATGTCTAATTGGTTATTAGCTATTATTTGCAAAAATGTATTAAAATCCTTGAA
>NW_012140636.1:255571-256315 GCF_000956105.1 Propithecus coquereli | reverse complement strand
GGCGTGAGCCACCGCGCCCGGCCCTAAACTGGCTTTTTTGACTCAATATTTTTTGAGATGTATTCATGTCAAAACTTGTAGATTTTGTTTCTTAATTTTAATTGCTAATAACATTCTGTTGTATAAGTAAATCACTGTTTTCCATTCTTCTATGGAGGGGCAAATAGGTTATTTTTACTTTTTTCTTTTGTATAAAGAACGCTGCAGTGAACAATCTTGCGTTTGTATCTTTGAGCATATGTACAAATTCATTAAGTAATTAAAGAATTAGTTTCCAATGGCTAATCTGGGAACCTGTTAAGAGTAATGAGAGGATGGTGAAATGTAGACACCTGTCATCATTTTCCAAATTTTCTTTACTTGAAATGTCCTTGTATGAAGTATGATAGTGTCAAAATACCCATGTTATGCATGGTTTGGTATGTAGTTATATGATGCAAATAAACGTAAGGCATGGAAGATTTGAAAAGAAAAACTATTAATCTATTTTTTTTTTCTGTGCCATGTCAAAATGTGACACCATTTTACTCAACTCTCATTATCATGCCTTACCTATAGGTACAAATACAAAATTTTGAAAGTCAATCTATATTGCATTGCTTTCTTTTTTCTAAATTATGGAAATAAATTATTACTTTGAGAATCATTTATTCCTTAACAAATCTAATTGATTTTTACCCTTGAGTCTTTCTATATATTTTCTTAAAAATTGCACTAGGTCATAATGTTCCAAATGCCACAAAA
>NW_012140636.1:250382-252411 GCF_000956105.1 Propithecus coquereli | reverse complement strand
AAAAATGTCTAATTGGTTATTAGCTATTATTTGCAAAAATGTATTAAAATCCTTGAAAATGATTTTTCCTTTACACAGATTAATATTGTCATCTGAAGACCTATTTTTAACTATTAAATTTCTTGGTAAAGAGGTTTCTTGACAGATAGCCTAATATTTATGTTATGCTAAACCAGTGACATTCATAATGTCTCAATTAGTAAAGGCTGAATTAATAAGATTTCATTATTCTACCAATATTTTAAATAGAATATGATACAAAGTATATTTTAAGAATGATCTTTACTAACATCAAGGGTATTATTTAATGTAGAAAGCATTTATCTAAGATTTTTATTTATCCACAAGCATGTTAACACAAAAATGATGAAAATGTTAGCTTCACTTGTTTTGAATAGTGGGTCTTAAAAGTGTTTTCCTCACTTTATGATCAAAGATAAATATGTATTTCTTCCATTATAGAATAATTCTAATATCTGTACTTTGAGCTTTACTTAAATGTACTACTTTTACATTTCATTACACACTAAATCATCAGAATAAACATTGAGGATTACGATAAAAATAGTGCAATGCCCTTGGGTTGGTAAAAATACGTTTTATTATAGGGCAGGCCAAAAGGGGCCCAAAGCTGGCAGCAGATATAGGAAAACAGCTGCCTGGGGAAGCAGTGTACCCAGAGCTTTCTTTTGCTTCAGGGACACATCCAAGACATGGAGAAAATGATGGCTAAAATTTACCCTGACCTCACTCTACGCCCCCTGCTGATTAACTGAAATAGTGTGTGAAAGTGGCTGACACAAAATAACTCAAAAACCATTAAGTTTTTGTATCAAATACATGATTATTAGGTGACAGGAATTGCTAGAACCTGAAATTTATAATGAGTTTTGATAGTTATTATCTTCAATATTAGCGTCAAACACATTTTAAACATTTCATTATATATTCTGTTCAGAAGTTTTTAATTCAGGTATAAAAGGTTGGTTTGATAATGGTTGGAGAAGAAATAAATTTCACAAGGCTGCATAAGAAAGAAAAAGTTACTTTTTTTGTTTTCTAAAATGGAATATTTAAAATTGTAACACGATTATTTGGTTATTCTTTCTCTGTTATAAACAAATTTTAGGATGTTTAATTGAATTAATGATTTATCCTATAATATTTTAAATCAGTTTATTGATATTTGTATGTATCTTTTAAATTTTGTTGATTTTACTTTTGCAAAATTCCTTTCATTCTCTGGTGTACCAACTCAGATTTTAAAGTGTGAATTTATATTTCTAGCACAAGCTCATATTAACAACAATGACAATAATAATGACTGAAAGATACATAGTGAGTGTTTAACATGCTTAGATGTTAGACTAGAACATCACCAACTTTATCTCAGTTTATCCTCTCAATAATACTATAGGACAGACACAACTGTGATCTCATTTGGTGTCATTTACAGTGACAGAACATTTATATGAATGCATTCTAAAAACCGACAACATGAAAAGTTAGTAAACCATAAAAGATCTATTTTCCTGAAGATTGCATATTAGTTCTCCTAGAATTTTTAAATCTAAGTTCCACTAATTCCACTAAAACCAAAATAACAGTTCACAATTTGAAAGTTTAATTATTTTTGGACTTACACAAAGAAAATTTTTGTTTATAACTTTATCAGGGATTCTTAATCAGTGACCTGTGAATTTTTGGGAGTCTATAAAATTGAATGTGAAATATTATATAATTGAATTGTATATTTACCTTTCATCAGGCTTTCAAATAAACCTATGAGCACAAAATTGTTAAATGCCTTTAAAATAGGTTGGTAAAATTATGCAGATGTTTTGTAAAATGAAAATGATAAAAATCCATTGTGCTCAATATCATTTAATCAGTTTACTCTTATTATCACTTGTCCTATAAATTAATTTGCATTCACTTTTTAAAACCTATATTCTATTCTTTGTTTTTTAATTTACTTTCTCCTCTCATATATTTCCTTCTCAAGCTATATTTAGAAATTTGAATGTGG
>NW_012140636.1:244879-248400 GCF_000956105.1 Propithecus coquereli | reverse complement strand
TTAAAACATAATAGTGGGTAGAGGCTACTATAGGATAAACTGGTATGGTTACCTAGAGAGCATTTTTTAGCATAATGCTTTTGCATGAGCACTTACTGCAATAGATTTTGTTTTGAGTTACGTATTTAGTTAGGTTGCATTCGCAGCTCATAATTGCAAGGAAAACATGCCTTCCATTCTAAATCTCTAAAATTTCTCTGCTTCGAGTCTTGCATGTCTTGAATTTTCTTCCCTCTCCTTTTTTTGAATGACTCTTCCTCACTCTCATATCTCAACTTAAATATAAGTTCTTTCCTCAAAGATGCCTTCCTAAATCCACCGTCTAAACCAGACTCTATATTATAATTTTTCACATTACATCTTTAACTTTTCCTTTGTAGTACTTATCATAGTTTATGTAGTTATCAGTCCCCATTTAAATGTGAAATATTTAATTATTGATATTACTGTTGTAGCCAGCATAGTACCCAGGATATTTTAGGATTGGCAAATATTTATAGAAAGTTTGAAATAAATTAATGAAACCTAGTTGTTACATCCTTAAATACATTAAACATATGAATTAAACTAACAAAGTTGGTTCCACAAGCTACAACACAAATTCATATTCCAATTTCATTGATCTATCACACCTTATACTTTCATGGATGCTCTAACAATGCATAATTTTGTCTTGTATTTTATTTTTAATCTTATATAACTTGTAATAACTTAAAACTATCTAATAATTGTTATGAACAAGAGGTTTTGATTTCCGTATGTGGTTATCCCAAGTAATATACCTGTTTATGGATCATATTTTGGAATTCCTCTTCATATGTCTTACAAACTACCTTTCACTTATATTTTCCTGAAGCCTATTTAATTACCAAATTTAGAAGTATACGGTCATTGGATTTCACAGCTCTGGGATTGTAGAGTTAGTGCAAATAGTCTAAAAACTCATTTTACAGAGGAAGAATTGTCCCAGAATCAATCTAAGATTACAGAGCTACATAAGGATGGAACCTCTTATTCAACTTTAAATTTGAAGTCTTGTATCATAATCCACCACTCTTGACCATTCTTGCCAGAGATCTGTGGAGACAACTAATACCCTTTCTTGGTACCTCAGGCTTGAAAAAATAGCAGGGAATTGGGAAAAGTAAAGTATGGAACATAAGTCTAGAATGGAGATGTTGTTTTTTTTCCCTTTATCCATCATTTTTTCCCCTCCATTAATATGACTTTTCATTTCACTGAAAGTGCTTATTGTGGATAGCATTACCCTTTGGGGAATTAAGATAGTAAGAGTTATAGGAACTTAGACTTTACTCTTTTAATCTACATTTTAAAGAACATTTGATGGCAAGTATCCTGTGTTTTCTAATTCAGTGTTCTCAAATTTATTGAAATCTTAGCTTATTCTTTTTTCTCCTAGCATAAAATTCTCAGCCCCAGATAGTAAAGCATTATTTTGATAGAATTTATTAATATTTTAGAAAATGATACGATGGGTATGGATTGTGGAAGACTGATCATGTCGCAAAGGCCTTAGTATACAACTATTAGTCCTAAGAACAGTCATGCAATTCATAGACTGAGATACTCATTTTATTGTTAAGGAAATGGGCTCAGAGAGGTTAAGTAACTTGCTAAAATTTATGCATCCCATAAACAGCAAAGCCAGGTATTTCTAGTTCAAAGCCTATGTTTGTATTTGTTTTGTTTTTCTTTTTACTACAGTCGAGCTCGTATTTATTATAAACTTTTTCTTAAACTGTCAAGGATGATTCTATATTACCCATGGGATCATTATTGTATTTATGCTAGTTATAAGTGGATTTTGTCTAGTATTTCTTTCATCATTTTAACAATAATGTAGCATTTAAGTCATTTGTGTCTTAGAAACACTTTGTGAATATCAGTTTTAGAAAATGATCTTTCTGTCCAAAAGTATATGTTTTTTCATATTTTCAGTAGCTTAGCCAAATGTGCTTCATTTTTACCAGGATTGTGAATCTGGTAATCCCTAATGCAAATAAATCTTACTAGTCAGAATATAGCTAATGAAATAATATATATGCCAGATAATCAATGCAATGATTGTAATTGGAAAGTTCATCAATCTAACTAATCTCTTTCATTTACTAACTTTGTGATTTGGGGTAATTTTTTTAATCTTTTGGAGTCTCTGTTTCCTCATCTATAAAATTGGGATGATGAGAGTAACCCATTTTGAAGATTTTTCTGGGGATCACATGAGATGATATATATAAACTACTTTGTACCATCCCTGACCCAGAGTAAGTTCTCAATAAATCTTCTACCCAGATTTTACTTGTCCTGTAAGTAGATTGGACAATTACCCCTGGATCAGGAAATGTTGCCATTATTTAGTAGATGGTGTGGTGTTTCATGAAAGAATTATCAACAAAGAACTCACCCTTTTTCATCCATTCTGGCAGGTGTTGAAGAAGTTCCTCATGCCATGTGGTGTCACATTTCCTCTTTAATTCTGATAGGATTGTTGCAATATTCTGGTTCTGGTAACTGTGTGTGATAAAGCATACAATAATTCTTGTCAAGGCAAGGCGGGTGCCTTAGTAGCTCAATTGCTCAATAGCTACAATGCAAAACTTAATTTAACAGATCCATCAATATAATATAAAGCTGCCTCTATAAATGCCCCTCTCTCTTAGGAAGATCATGTCCAAACTACTGATCAAAGGCGGAGAGGAACCATATTGTGATGAATGGATGTTGAGGTCATAGATGTGTGCTGTCTCAAGTTAACACAACATACACTGGTGTTTTATAGCTTATTTTTCCAGTTTTTTTAAATGTGTGTCCACCAGGTCAGCTAAGCTTTAGCAATTCAACGTTTTTCTCCCACTTACTATTTATTATGTAACAAAAGTGGGTCATGTTCAGAAGCCCAAAATAGTCATTATTATATCACTAAACTGGTACTGAAACCTCTAAAGTTTATACAGTAGGCCAAAGCACTTTTTTTCTCTCCTTATTGTGTAGATAAAGCTTTATCTGAAATAACTACTTCAAAAATAAAAGGTCATTTTTTTTCTCAAGCTTTCCAGCAACTTCATGAACTGGTATAAAGCATGAGAGTGTATAAAAACACACTGCCATGTGAAAGTATTATATAAGAGACTACTTCCTTTTGTGAAGTAGATCCCTTCAGTTCTGTAGGGATCTAAAGTCTAGTTTTGTAAATGAAATGATAAAACCCTTGGATCAAGCTGTAATTCTGCCTTTAATAGTTTATAATAGTTAATCCAGAGCCTGCACATCCTCAATCCAAGCCTAATCGCAGTTGAAATGTTACACATACACTGAAGTTATTTTGTTGTCTGTTATACATATATGAATGGCTAATGGATGTATAGTTTTCGAGGGATGGTCTCTAACAGATCCTCTTTAGTCCTACCCAAGTAAAGATATGGAGCCACCCTGGTTCCTTGGAGAAGTGATTCAAACAAAAACATTTTGTTTTCATGACCATTTTATACTCTTAAAAGCTA
>NW_012140636.1:242896-244829 GCF_000956105.1 Propithecus coquereli | reverse complement strand
ATACTTATTTTTTATTCTTGGCTAATTATTTCCTTTATATTTTAATGGTTACTTTCTAATGAAACTAGACTCTGGAATTCTGGAAACCAAGAGCTAAGACCTATTTGCTGAGGAATGCTCAACATTTAGAGAAGTGCTTACAGTGGGAAAGTGGAGTAAGAACAAAGTTCTTCCAAGGGTAGTGCGAGAACCTATGCTGGGATGTGATCTTTTTATTGCCAGTCTACAACTGGGTAGGCATAGAAATTTAGAGCTATTATTTAGAAACTTTTATAGAAATTTGGCATTGTTTCAAAATTCAAGTGCATAATTATTTTTCTAATCACTATATTGTTATTTTGTAAGAATTTTGTTCTGCAACATGGAATGAAAATTTTAAAACATGGTTCTTCAGCCACAGATAATTCGAGCAACAGTGGTGTAGACGTTTTGGTTCACAAGCTACTTTTGTCCTGTTATAGCAATCAAGAGAAAAATAAGAGAAAAATCATGATTTTTGACCAGAATTTTAAGCGTTGAACTTCACAAAGCTGAGTATGATGTTTTATATTTTCCCACATATAAGAAGTGTTTTGAATTGTAGCAGCACTTCAGACAAGATGCTGTTAAATTTCCATTGTTTATCTGGGGAATATATTGATTCTCTTTTCTCATTCTAAAAATAAAAAGAACATATAAATTAAGAGCATTAAATGTTAGGAAGTGTTTTAGAGAGAGAGAGAGTTGCGAGCATGGAGGTAGTAGTTGGTGCTGTGAAAATGGATAAAAACATAAGAAAAGAAAGGAGAGAAGCAACAGTAGAGAGCTGAGCACTCAGCCTTAGCATACAAGTCTTACCAAGTCCACTCGAATAAAGATGGGGAAAGTTAGAAGGTCAGCCAGGAAATTTGGGAATTTAATAGACTTATTAAAGTATTATTATTATTAATTATAACTAATATCAACCAAATATTATTATATTAATATATTATTAATAGAATGCTGAGGAGAGAAGTAATGATTAAGATGAAGGGATAGCTATGAAAGTAATCACTTTAGGCCGCTAGGCCAAGACCATAGTGGAAAAGAGTCAAAATTGGGTCAAAAGAGAAAAGAGGCAGTATGATCAAGTATGGGTTTTTCAAGAGAGAAAATACAGAAAGATGACAGAGAAATTGGGTTAAAATGCTTAAATTACTTCAGGAGAAACAAAATAGACTTAACCAACAAGGCTGGAAATAGCAGCTATTATTTTCTTTATTGTATTAAGTGCTTTAGACATCGTAGAAATTAAGAATTGCCACAAATTCTATGACACTTCCAGTTAATAGGTGGGGTCTATGTTCCCTTCCCAATTTGGATGTGCTTATGAATTGTTTATGGCCAATAGAATACGGAAGAAACAACCCTGCATGCCCCCAGAAGTCATGTCATAACAGGTGATGCAGTTACCACTTTGTTCTCTGGAATATTTGTGTTTGGAGCCCAGAAGTTCCATGTAATAAGCCTAACTACTTTGAAGCCAGTATGCTGGGAGGAAGCCAAGACCCGTGGAGAAGCCACGTAGAGGTTTTCCAATTGGCAGTCCTCGTGTTTGAGTTTTTCCAGCCTAGGTATCAGACATGCAAGTGAATGAGACTTTGGATGATTCCAGTCCCCAGATGACAAGTGACCCCAGCTTCAGATCTTCATAGTTGAGGTAAAATAGAGACAAATCATACCCTGTCTGTACTTTGGATCCCTAGAACCCAAGGGTTTAATAAATGTTATTTTAAGCCACTAAATTCTGGCTTACTTTGTTACATAGTGATAAGAACTGAAATAGATGTTAAGTTACAGTGGGTCTAATTTTTGAGCAAAAGTGGTGAGTTTGTTCTAGAATATATAGAGAAATCACTATATATAATCACTATATATATGATCACTATATATATAAATAATTTAAAACATAATA
>NW_012140636.1:237162-239163 GCF_000956105.1 Propithecus coquereli | reverse complement strand
AACTCCTGAGAGTACTTATTAATTTATAGCTTTTCTGCTGGGTGTTCCTCCCCCAAGGAACACAGGATACCTAGTCAAATAAGTTGGAGAAAGGCACACGGAGGAGAAGAGGATAATAGGAACAGAGAACTCTAGGATTTATATTTTTTAAATGTTAGTTCTACAGCATATGCATTTATTTGTGAATGTGTATATTTCTTTAATACTCCCACTGGCTACAATAAATCCTGCTATGTTAAAATTTAAATCTGATACATATTTTCACATATAATGTATGTATGTGTATGTGATTTTTTTTTTTTTTAAAGAAAATTTAAGCTCTTAGAAAGCAGTCTTCTGGTCTAGTACTCCTTGCAATACAAAGTGTCCCATTTATGTTTTTATTCTCTAAGACCTAGTACCCAGTCTCTGTTAGCATCTCTCCTTATCAAGGAAATATGAATCCTGCTGAGATATCCTTTGCTATTTCAGGATTTATGAAGAGGCTAGACATTCTTTCCACAAAACAGCTTGGGCAGGCATGCTACAATTTACCCTGCCCTGAAACTTTAGGGGTCTATTTCCAGGTATTGGTGCTTTGACCCATGTCGCATTTTCCTACAGGCCATGCATGTCTCTTTACCAAGGTATGGCATGATATTTTCTGCATATTGGGACAAACATAAATGATTCTGCTTTATCTTGCATCTTTCAAAAGTTTTCAATTGAACTTAATTAATATATTTGGAACTAGTGTTGTAAAGTTTCTAATCATTTATATACTGGAAGGCAATGCTGAAATTTATTGTACATTTTTCCTTAAGAATAAAATCTCACATTTAAAGATTATAGGCATATATCATATTTAATACTGACACAAGGAACAAACCACATTACAGCAAATATCTTCGGTTTATTTATCGTCTTGAAATATTGGCATTCTAATTGTTAGAAAGCATACATATGAAATGGAAGGAATAAAGTGATAAAATCTGGACATTTTAGAATAATTCATCATCATGGAATTCTCCATCTTTGAATGGACAAAAGCCAATTGCATGTGTTCTTCCAGGAAAATCTCATTATCCTGTATAAGTCACATTTTCTGAAGAAGCAGCAGTTTTGACTACATTTCTCACACAATATGCAGCAGTTTATGTGGTACCTCTGCAACTGTACAAACATAAACTGTAAACGGATAGATACTCATAAATGTGTTCATAGATGGGATTTTCATTATTGAGTTAGATTGTCTTTACATAACCATCTACTTACAACTAGTTGACAGGTTTCAGGTATAAATCAGCATTCATAGAATACCATAAAAATAAGTGACTTAAACTGGATTACATTGATTACATATCAAACAATATGGCAAAGCTAAAATCTGCAGGTAAACCACTCTAATGACATATTAGTTGAGGATTAGATGTAGGTTGATTTTTGAGCAAAAACAGAACGAAATGAGGCAGCTTAAGGGAGTTTACCAGCTGGGACCAGGATCTGCAGGTCCACCCCTCTGGGCAACTGCAAATGGAGGCCTACATCCCTTATTTCTGAATAGTTAAAGTTATACATCAAAAAAATAAACTTTTAATTACAATATGTTCTATCATCCTGCCTTAACAGATATACTGGTATAACCAATAAATTAAGAAAAAAATATGTGTAAAGATATGGTTTTATATTTTAGAGTTGCCATAATAGCAAAGATGATGGACATTATTAGTAATTACCAAGCCTATCTGAGTGATCTGGTGATTGGCCAGTAATATTTGCCTGAGTAATAAAAAAATAAAGACATACATAATTCTAAATTATTATATTGTATTCCATTGAACGTATTTGTTTTTCTGGTTTTCATTTCAGTAAAATCACCAATTATATTGTTATAATCAAGATCCTTCACATAATTTTGTTCTATCAACAATAATGATGTAAACTAGGATTAGTGTAAATACACTGCAATTGCATTCAAAAAGTATACCAAGTATGATTATATTTTTAAAAAATTTTTCATGT
>NW_012140636.1:228187-236217 GCF_000956105.1 Propithecus coquereli | reverse complement strand
ATGGCATAATTTCTACTTAAAAAAAAAAAAGGAAACTAGTTGTAATACTGCGCAAAGATCAGTGATGGATATATATATTTACTTATTTTGTTAGAATATGACAAGGCATTTGGAGACTACATTGCTGTGAAGTATGGCATAATTTCTACTTAAAAAAAAAAAAAGAAACTAGTTGTAATACTGCAGCAAGATCAGTGATGGATATGCTATTAAAACTGAAGTAGAAAATAAAACAATTCTGCCAGCTGTTTTAAGTGAATACCTAAAGTCTCTTGTTTGGTTCCCTAATCATTATCAGTTAGTGGGTTTTATGCCTTTTTGATCTTGAAAAAAAATAGAAATGTTTTATTTTCTTGGGATTTTATTTCCTTTATTAATCCAAAATAGTCATGTAAGCAATTGACATGAGGAGGTTGGTGCAGAAGTAATTGCTGTTTTGGACTGTGAATTTTAAATCATTTAACTAGGCTCAAACACATCTTTATTAATCCAAATAGAAATCATTACAATCAACACATTTTTGCCAATGAGAAATAAGTTTGTTTATTCCTGTAGCTTAAAAATCCGGGCTTCGGGATTCAAGGAATTCTTGGAAAGCATTGTCTACATCCTGCTGGCTGTGGAAGTGTTTTCCCTGCAAAGAGTTGTCGAGGTGCTTGAAGAAGTGGTACTCACTTGGTGAGAGAGGTCAGGTGAATATGGTGGATGAGGCAAAACTCCATAGCCCAATTTTGAAACGTTGCTTGTGTGACCTGTGGTCGGCATTGCTGTCGAGAAGAATTGGGCTCTTTCTGTTGACCAACGCCGGTTGCAGGTGTTAGAGTTTTCGGTGCATCTCGTCCATTTGCTGAGCATACTTCTCATATGTAATGATTTCTCCAGGACTCAGAAAGCTGTAGTGGATCAGACCACCAAACAGATACCATGACCTTTTTTTGGTACAAGTTTGGCTTTGGGAAGTGCTTTGGAACTTCTTCTCAGTCCAACCACTGAACCAGTTGTCTCTGGCCGTCACACAAAATCCACTTTTCGTCACATGTGACAATCTGATGAGAAATGGTTCATTGTTGTATACAATATGAGAAGATGACACTTCAAAATGACGATTTTTTTGATTTTCAGTCAGCTCACGAGGCACCCACTTATCACCTTTCTAATTTGCTTCAAATGCCAAATGATCATAGAATGGTTGACGTTGAGTTCTTCTGCAACTTCTCATGTAGCTGTAAGAGGATCAGCTTCCATGATTGCTCTCAACTGGTCATTGTCAACTTCTGATGGTTGGCCACTGTGATCCCACTGTGATCCTAATCTTCAAGGCTCTCGTTTCCTTTGCAAAACTTCTTGAACCACCACTGCACTGTGTGTTCATTAGCAGTTCCTGGGCCAAATGCACTGTTGATGTTGCGAGTTGTCTCTGCTGCTTTATGAACCGCTTTGAACTCAAGCAAGAAAATCGCTCGAATTTGCTTTTTGTCTAACATCATATCCATAGTCTAAAATAAATATAAAATAAACATCAAGTAATAAGTCATTAGCAAAAAAATAAAGTCAGAAATGTGCATTAAAATGATGTATAATATAACATAACCACATTTATTTAAGAATGTATTCCAGTATCAAAGGGCAAATTTCAACAATGCTAAAACTGAAATTACTTTTGCACCAACCTAATAATATGAATCAAGACACTAACTGAAAAGGTATATTTTGGTTTAATAATTCTGTCAGATCCTTGAAAAGATAAAAGAGAACAACCTTAAATTTAATGTTTTCTACAAAATACACATAAAGAGATCCCACTAGAGAGCTGTATTTAGTAAAACTACTTTAGTTCTCTTGCCACCAGTTCTTCACCTCAAATATACAGATCTAGGTTACGTAAAAATTCACAAGGTAGTACCATCAGATACTATATACAGATCTTATGGTTATTTCAAATGTTTGTTTGATGTTTGGTCAATTCACTATGTTGCAAAAAGTAGATTCAACCCTTTAACCACTACTGGCTTTCTGTATTAGATTCACAATGTTTACACAATGAAAATAGCTTTATAATTCATTATGAGTATAAAACACATGCTAAATTCAAAGTAGAAAATAATGAAAATCTCCTATAATTCTAGAGGTGATTGCTAAAGATAACTAGGGATAATATTTATCTACATTTATTCCAAATTTAGATTTATAATACACTTATATTTTTAGCCAAATTTGAGGTATGTTGAATATACTGTTTGTTAAACTGCTTTGGTGACTTAATTATATATCATGCACAGTTTTTCATGGCAAATATATACATCCATATCATTTTTAATCTATGTTAGGTTATGCCTATATTATATAAACTATACCTTTTGGTCATGATTTATGATTTTTCACTATTATAAACATTAAGATAAATTTTATTTCATCACTTTTTCTCTTGTTGTATAATGATATAATAATGGAAATTCATTCATTCAACAAATTTTATTGACTACTTACTATGTTCTGGCCACTCTTCTTGGTTCTATGTGGCAGTGAATAAAGCAGACAAAAATCCTTGCCCGTGTGCGGCATATATTCTAGTGAAGATAATAAAAAATAAACAAAATAAATAAGTAAAAAAATGTGATTATATGTACTATGGAGAAAAGGAAAGCATGGATGGGTGATAGAAATGTCAAAGGGTAGAGTTGCAATTCAAGTTTTATATAAAAGCCTAATTTCTCAAAGTAATAGAATATATTACATTATTGATTTCCTCTATGAAATGAAACAAGATATACTAAAAAAGAAAAAAATTAAGTGGCCCCTTTGGAACCTTAATAAGACCGATAACAAGAATACAACATGAAACTTCATTGAGATTCAAATGGTGGGTAGAAGAGTTGATTTTCTTATAATATATCTGACTTCCCTGGGTATAGCCTTGCAGTATATGCAAATAAAATGTGTTCCTCAGAAAAATTAAAAATTGCTACTTATTATAAAACTTCAAGGACTCTCACAAATCTTCAGAACTACACATTTTAATCTGGGAAACCCAAGTCAGGGTCTACTTCAAGCAGCATAAAGCTTGTGATTGATTACACATAGGAAGACTCGCAGAACCATGGACTTCTCCAGTTAGAAGGAATCAGATCATTGAGCCCAATATGTCTTCTTTATAAAGATGAAGCAACTGAGACCCAGAGAGAGAGAGATTTCTGGGCTCAAGAAGTGTGTTTATATCAGGGTTTGGACTAGACTTTATGTATAATGGAAACACTTTTTGTAGTATTCTATGTTGCTTTTCAAGTTAAATATTGGAGGAAAAACTAAACTATTTACAGTAATAGTTTTTACCTCTTAAGTTTTGGAAGGAGTCTAGAAACAATCTATGTAGCTAAGTAAAACTGTAACTAATTCAAGCAATGCAGAAGCAATGAAGTTGGCTCCCCAAGATTTAAAAGTGTCCTGAAAAAAATGTCTTCTGCATCACAGTTTGGTACTAGGACATACCATCTGGCTAATTTCTCAGAGTCTGGAATGAGAGTAACAAAAGGTTGCCAACCCCCTATGATCATAAATGAGAATCTCTGACAATGCTTATTAATTATGTCATAAAACTCAACTAAACAAGCCACATTCACATGGCACGTGGCAGAGGTTAAAATGCAGCTAGTGAAGTCTAAGATTTTAGAGTATTTGAAACTGGTAACTGCAGTCTCGTTGGACATCAATGGCAAAATAAAAGGCTTCTTGATATTATTTTATGAATTCTACGTTTAAAATCCCAGCTTCAAGTCCTCCATCTGAGGAAGACTAGAAAGCTTAGCTATACACTTTGCTGTGCTGCTAGTTTCTTTGTTTTTTCAGCAAGATGCTTTCTGCCCACTCTGTTCAGCAGCTGCCATGTAGCAGAGATTTTTCCTTGTGAGGGGTGTTTTTTTTTTTTAACCATAGCTATAAAAAACAATGGGCCACCCTCAGTTCTCCATCTGTCTTTTATGTCCCAATGGACTGCTTAAAGAGGCAACAGCTTATTTATAACCTCCAAATTATACTCAAAATAATATTTAATGAAGACTAGTTTTGAAAGTTATCAGAGAAATTATGTAATTGTACCTTTAGAATATGAGAAAAAGCACATTATGGCTTCTTTGACTTTCCCAATACTGCTGAGCCATGCAATTTACTTGTACACTTTATCCAGTTTTGAACATGACATTGTGGGGAACAAAAGATGACGGCAGTTCATCCAAAATCTAGTGTTGTCACTGACAAAAAGCTATAATATATCTTAAATCTGTGCTTGAGAGGAGGGAAGCAAAGTAAACATACCTATCTTGACCAAAATTTCAAAATAAAGAGGCTTCAGAAAACTACAATACTGAAGGATGTTACTGATTTGTTAATTGTGCTCTAGAAAATCACTTTGGTGGTTCTTAAAGAGAGAGGATGTTGATCATCACTGCACTCTTCCCAAGTGAGATCTGCTTCATTGAAACACAGCTTATGTTGTGCTTAGGGTTCCCAAACTCCGAGTGTCAGATTTAACCCAGCAGTTCCCATGAGTGATTAGAGCCATGTAATGTTTGCTTCCCTTCTGATTCTCTCCGTTTGGTATTAAAAGGTAGGACACATCAAGTCGTTGATCAGATAACGCACATTCCTCCAGCACAATGTCCAGACAGTTTGTCACAGAAAATGATCCATTTGTGGAGTATTCGTTTGTTCTTTTTAAGGTGCTTATTTGTTTGGCTGGGACCTAACAAATGGTAATTCATTTGTCAAAAGCAACGACACTAGAGAGATAGAATGCTTATTTTCTCCATGAGTTCTGTGACAATTTGTATTTTATTTTTTTTGAAGGAGAAAGAAACTAATGTATCCTGATGTTGTAAGTGTTCAAGATGCTTTACAAACATTTTTTTTACTTTATTATCAAAACAAATATGTGAGGCAAGTATTTTTCCTAAATAATGTATAAGCATGCCCATATTAAAATGAAAAAAATTATTAAAGCTATATTTATATTTCATAGATTTTTGAATATCAGATCAAAGGTTATATCAGATAGGCGTAATATCCTCTTTAATTTTCATTCTCTTAAATCACAGGGTGGCAGTATGTGAACTTTGCCATATCAATTCAAGTCTAGATTTTTAAAATTTAAGATCTTTGATATTAGAAAGAGTTGAAAAGCACTTTTAAAAGATATTCATCTACATTGTTGGAGGTAAATTTACTATTTCTCATTTCCTGGTGATTTCCAGTATGGGTGGCCCAGTTTGCAGCATGCAGGAATTGTTAGAAAAGTAAATATGCCCAAAAATAAGGTGAGTTTTTACCAAAATTATCTTTAGAGGTAGTCATCTCAAATTTTCTTATGATATCAGACACTCTTGAAATAAAGTCCCATTTGGAAAAGACACATCAATCTAATATGACTTTAATCACTGCTATATATATATGCTTATAGAAATCAACTGAAATAGTTCCTGTGAACTAGTTTTGCTTTAAAAACATTTATGTGTTTCATTTGTAAACAAAGAAAATTTGCATCAAATGTTACTTTATAGGTATTTTAAAATTTTTCACTTTAATTGCCCCATGAAAATAAGGAAATACAATTTTCTTTTGGGAGATTATGTTTGTAGCAAACAATATTCCAACTGTTTAATTTGTATCTGGAATTAAGTCAATAAAAAGATTAATAGAACATTAAAGTTTTATATTTAAAACAGAAGCGTAAGAACCTTAATCATCTAATAATGTCTTTCTATAAGTTTTTAGATTAATTTAATTATTATAAATTATAAGAATGTATGAATGGTAGCAAAACTAAAAGAAATGGATATGTGTGTATATACATACATATATACACACATGAATGAACATATACTTATGTGTAGTAGTATTATTGATAATATTTTCTTAAATATTTGAGAGAAATATCCATCTCTGTCTGTTGGTCTGTCTACCTATCTACCTACCTACCTATCTATTGTCTATCCATTCCCCATTTAAATATAATTAGGGCAGTGTCTGGCATATAGTAAACATCTAATAAACTGTTGTTGAACAAATAATTGATAATTCCTGAGGTCATGTCTAATAACCTTCTAATTATAGGATATAAACTTATTTACCTTCTTAGGATCACTTCAGCATTTTGTCACTACATCATTGATACAGAAATTGGTCCTATTTCCACATTCCTTCCTAGACTTGGGCACACTGAGTTCAAGCTCTGTATCTTACTGTGTGCTTTTATTTTCATTCTTTATCACAGTGACTAGTACAGCATTTTTTGTTGGCTCATATTAGTTATCATTTTATAAAAGATATTAGTTCCTATTAGTCAATAAATGTGTTAGATTCTTCTCCTTGAAAACAGAATTTTTTGTGTGTGTACATTGCATTTCAGAGCAAGGACTCAGGATTATAAAGAAAATCATTTTGTCGACATATGTAAGTAAAGCATAGAGTAAGATTAGGTAGTTAGATTTCCCCTCAAATCGTGAATAAATATCAACACTAGTTGATGATTTTATTAGATTTTTTGCTGTTATTGACTGGTATTTAGCCTTTATGGTATCTTGCTAGTTTTTTTCCTCCAAAATATAGCTATCTATTTTAGTTTTCCCAGTGGGAAACTAAGAAATAGCAAACAATAAGCATGTTAACATTTCTGGGAAATTTTAGAAAGCCTAAAAAGAAAAAAATGCTATTATTGCTTGTATATTTTAAGCTTAAGAGTGATTTTAAGAATGGAAAGGGGTTTATTGTCAAAAGAAGGATGATCCATTTTTAATTTTAAATTAAACTTTTTTGATGGGGGTACAAGTCAAAATGTTAATAAAGAAATACAGATTTTTATTATTCTTAAATGTCTAAAGTAAAGAATATTTTAATATTTGTCTCTTTTAAATATAGTTTAAATTTATGTGATGTACTTCATAAATGTATTCTGATTTGGGGATATGTTTTTGCATATAATGGAAAAATATCTATTATTCAAGATAGGCATCTTCTGATCTGTTTCTGTCTTTCATTAAAACATTTCATCTATCTTTTCTTATTTCTATTATAAATTGAGAGATAGCAAAGAAAAAGTAGTCTACTTTTTTCATAGCACATAGCCTTGCACTGTCAAAAATGTCACAGGTTAATGGTACAGCTCAGCTCCATTTATCTTATTCTGACAACTCAACCAACCCAGCACAATCTAACGAAAACATTCTTCCTAGACCAGGTGACATTCTTGGCCTTTGTTCCTTTAATATGGTAGCTGTGAGAGCATTTAGTGTGCAATAACTTTGTACAGAAACTTTTTGCTTTGGTTTCTTCAGTATTTTTCATTAAGGGCAAGGGTTTTTAGAATTTCATATCCATCCATCAAATATAAATTACTTTCAACTAGCCTGAAGATTATCTAAAAACTATAGAGATCTTGAAAATTTTTATCATTTGAGAGCTGTAAAAAATTACAGAATATATTTTTAATTCTCAAACTTTTTGATTGTGTAAACAATATTTTTTAGTGCTGAAAAAGCTAATTTTATCATCAGGATTGATATGAGGTCTTGTAAACATTGTCCAGGTCACTTGGTAAATGAGTCTGAGTATGTGAGGAATATTCCTGTACTGGGTTGATGGAAATTTAAACAAGTTATGACACTTGAATATTTCTAAACCCATTTCTTTGTTCTGAATTTAATATTGAATAATATCTTGCCTTCTCTGTCAAGGAAATAATCATATTAAAATAGTGACTCTGTAATATTTTTCTTCTCTATTTTTGATTGCTTAGACTTTGTAAGATATATTTTTCCCACTGTAATAGAAAATCAATTTCAAAAAAAAGGGAAAGCAATATTTGAGTTTTAGAAACAGTGGACACATAAATGTGTATGTGAATATCTTGCTATCATTTCAGAATAGTTTTTACGTTTTTAAAATAAATTAAGACTCTACTCCAAAAAGCGTTTGCTTCTTATCTGATCACAGAATTGTGAACACTCTAATCACTGCTATATATATATGCTTATAGAAATCAA
>NW_012140636.1:226859-228137 GCF_000956105.1 Propithecus coquereli | reverse complement strand
TGGGCCAAGAAGTAGAGCTAGTTTTCAATGTATTTTAAAAGTAATTTATGTTGTTTTTAAAAAATTGAACTGTTTTAATCATTACTAAATTGTGGCTAATAACGCTTTTTAACATAATGAAAGTTGCAAAACAGTAGTTAAAATTGCTTTGGGTATACCTCTTGAAATAGATTTCAGTATAGTAAAAATAACCACAATATTTTCTTTCAGGATCAATTGTAGCTCTAAGAAATCAATAAATCAAATCAAATAGAGCCCTTGGATTTTCTTTTTGATGAATCTAAGCATTATTTTGTAGTTTCACAGCAAAATTTGCATATCCTACTGCATCATTTTGTTTTTTTTGTAATTAGCCAATATATCCCATTATTATTTTGCATTGATAAACTGAATTAGTTTTTTCTGGAAAATGTTCACATATTTAGATGGATTATAGACCAAACAGATGGTGCTTAATACATGGATAATTATTAATTTATTTCATAACAACTCAATGTCAGGGAAGATTGATTTATTGTCAGATTAACAGTTTGATATTGTCGGTGGAATAATGGGTACATCAGTTTCACATAGAGCTTTCCTAGGTTTCTGTGCTTTTGCAAATTCTATTTCACTTACAAAATTTCTGTTGTCTTGGCTTGTTAATGATTAATCCCTTCTTGTTTATTCTGCAATCCTAATTCCTAATCTTAATTCCTTTCATTCCATTATCCTCTTGTATTTCAAGATGCTGCTGCTACTCTCAGATTTTACAGATGAAATTATTTTGTTGCCAAATGTACTTGCCTTCTTTTCAAGGTTAGTGTTCCTTGTAACCCTTTTACTGTTTCAGGCATTCATTCAACCAACAGTTACTGAATACTTGGAGAAAATTAATGTGCTCATTAATTCACTGTATTGGTTTAAATCATTCTTCAAATTTTTTTTCTGTTATTTGATATGAATAATTGATGTTCCTAAAGTTCGTGTTTAAAATTTACAGCTGAGTAAGTGCTGGAACAAAACTACTCCTTCCTATTATTATCTTTCTCTTATTTTGTTTCTAAAGGACCCCATAGCTGTCTATCAAATGTCCTATAGCATGTGTGTGTGGGGGGTGAGGGCGTGTGTCTGTTTATCCCGGTGTTTTATGTCAACATTTGTCAGCAATATGTTCAAGTAGCAAAAGTGGTAAATACTTTTTTTGAATTATTAATGAGAGTTATTTATTGTAAATACTCTTTGCTCAGCATTGTTACTAATTCTATCTTCATAAAGTAGTTTGCTTTGTTATATATT
>NW_012140636.1:222772-223549 GCF_000956105.1 Propithecus coquereli | reverse complement strand
TGATTTTAAATAAATGATGCCCTTGGAAATGACCACTTTGCCCATATAATTAACCTCAGGCCCTACAAGACAAGATAAACTTTTCTCAGAGGTTGTGGATGCTTTGCTATCATACGTTAAGAAGCTCAACTGTAGGTGATAAGAAGTCGCTTTCCAAGTATTCTAAAATCATCATTTCACCCAGTATCAGTAACACCCTTACACTAGAATTTGTATAAGGGTATCTAATGGGTGTCCACAAATGGCTTAAAGGTTCATGTTTCAGGCTGGTGGGGGCTTGCTCCATGGACTCACATTGAGTCATAATTTTAGTTATTTTCATTCTAGCTAGGGAGAAGAGGAGAAGAAGTTCATAGCTAGAGAGTCCTTCTTGCACACATCTCTGCTATTCGCATTCTGTTGGAGAGAGTGTAGACATATGCACCACGTTTATTCACAGGAGAGACTGGGAAATGCAGGCACAGCCTTGTGCCCAAGAAGAAAGGAAGAACAGACTTTCGTGGCTAGCTTGCATCTGTCCACCTCTAAAACGATGCAATGATATACATTATTGGTTAAATCATTTTCTACTTAACTATAAAAATCCCTGTTTCTCATAGCCATATTTATTCAAGTGCACCTTCCAGCATTATTAACATTTTCCATATAAAAAGATACAAAGATGCATTTTCTCAGATGCCTATTGCATTTGCCTATTTGGGCTGCCATTACAAAATACCTCAGACTGTGTGGCTTGAACAATAGCAATTTATTTTTTCACAGTTCTGGAGACTAGAA
>NW_012140636.1:221013-222722 GCF_000956105.1 Propithecus coquereli | reverse complement strand
ACAGCATATTATTATACTGATGGCCTTTCAGAGGCTATCATTATTATTATTATTGGAAACTTCTGTCTCTGTCTCCAAGTTTATTTTTTTATCCCTTTGCAACCTATGCTATACAAAACGTATTCAAGGTAGTTAACTTACAGAATATATGAATAAATATGGGAGATCAAAATAAGATAACATTTTGATATATAAAGACTTAAATATCTAGGCAGAGACAAAATATGCTCAAAGCCTTTGCTTTGTGAAGTTTGGTATGAGACTTTTCCTTTAAAAAATTGGGACTGCTATCCCAATGTACAGATTCTATTTTTTAGCAAAAAGTTAATCTAGAGGCAAATTTTCTATGAGTGAGAGTATTGTAAAATTTTCCATTATTTTATGCATCACTATGAGCAAAAAATATGCTACCTGTTAAACTCTGGTCCTTAGATGATTTGTTCACTGAGGGGTTTTATTTATCTAGTCATGCCACTAGAAATAGCAGCTAAGTTCATGTGTGCACAAACTGTAATAAATGAATTCTGATATCTGTGTGTCTGACAGTAATTATAAGATAAATCCAGGTTTAGGGACATTCAAATATGAAAAATAAGTTTCTTGGAAGTGATAAAATATGGTAATGCATATTAAGTGCTAAGCAGAGTCCCTGACACTAAATAAACATTTAATAAATATTAGAATATTATTATTAAAAAATAGGAAACACAAACCGAAAGTATATTTCATTTCCATTGCTTCAAACCTTAAATTTAGTTTTGGTAATACTTATTGAGAATATTTGCAAAAATCTAGACTTGTCAATCAAAACTATGTAGCTTAACTTATTAATATTTACTCGGTCACAGCTTTATTTTTGAGCAAGCTAAACATGATGAAAAATAGACTCATGCTGTAAATTTATCATCCATCTTAAAAATGGCATTTTATAATGTCTCGTTCAATCTCACAGTGTTTTTATTGATAATCCTGCTAAAATCAGGAGCAGTGTCTCTTAACGCAAAGTTCTCAAATAATAGTGTTTCTCTGACTGTACTGTACACTGGGTAGAATGCAAGATTGTGATAGTTAACTTTATATGTCAACTGGACTGGAACATGGGGTCCCCAGATTAAGCATTATTTCTGCTGTGTCTATGAGGGTGTTTCTGGATGAAATTAGCATTTGAACCAGAGGGCTGAATAAAGTTGATGGCCCTCCCCAGTGTGGCTGGACACCATTCAGTCCTTTGAAAGCCTGAAAAAGATAAAAAGACAGAGGAAAGAGGGAATTTTCCCTCCCCAAGATAAAGCTTGGACATTGGTCTTCTCCTACCCTCAACTGGGACTTACACCATCAGCCCTCTGGTTCTCAAAATTACACCACACACTCACTACAGTGGGTCTCCAGCTTGCGGACATCATGTCAGGGGACTTCTCAGCCTCCGGAGTCCTGTGAGCCAATTCCCTGTAACAAATCATATTCTATTTGTTCCATTTCTCTGGAGAACCCCAATACCAAAAATTCTCTATGTATCTATAAATAATTCTGTCCTTTAAAAATTTTATTATGGAACATAAAAAGAGAGAGGAAACCCATTTTTGCAAATGTATGCCTACTTACAGAATGTCCCTCAATATGTATGTATAAGAAAACTCCTCAAGATACTATATATCATATTCTATACTTTCTCTCTCACATAAGAGTTTGAGAAATGTATCACTCTCCTC
>NW_012140636.1:218403-219013 GCF_000956105.1 Propithecus coquereli | reverse complement strand
TTGCATTTGCCTATTTGGGCTGCCATTACAAAATACCTCAGACTGTGTGGCTTGAACAATAGCAATTTATTTTTTCACAGTTCTGGAGACTAGAAATCCAAGATCAAGGTTCTGTCCAATTAAGTTTCTGGTGAAAGCTCTCTTCCTGGCTGCAGACAGCCACCTTCTCACTACATCCTCACGTGGCCTTTCCTTGTGTGAGCACAGAGAGGGAGTGTTCTCTTTCTCTTCTTCTTATGAAGCTACCAGTCCTATTGGATTAGGGTGCAACCCTTATGACCGCACTTAACCTTAATTACCTCGTAGTCTCCAAATACGGACACACCAGGGTTAGGGCTTCAACAAATAAATTTTGTGGGGATACAGTTCAGTCCATAGAATCCACATTTCATTGTTTTTACCTATAGAAAGAACAACTCCCCTCCTTCCCTATAATTGCTCTAAGAACTATACTTTAAATTCTCTTTTTAGTAGAAAATATCTGAACTTAAATTAGCCCCTACAAGTAATTCTTAAGAAGAGAAAGGATGTCTTCTAAATCTTAAATTGAGCTAACTAAATAGGAATAAGCTTTCTGGAAGTAGAATGAGAAACCAAGATATTGGGGCCT
>NW_012140636.1:206928-207718 GCF_000956105.1 Propithecus coquereli | reverse complement strand
AAGGGTAGGGGAGGAGAAGACTTTCAGCTTATCTTCCCTACTTCTTTCCCTGTTTTTACAGACTTTGTAGTCTATTAACTAACAAAAGGAGTGGACACATGTCATTCAACCTTTTATGCACCTAAGTTAACAGAAGGCATGTGGATTTTATTGGAAATTCAAGAAAAAAACACACAAGAACTACAATATGACTATCTTGAAGCCCTGTTGCTTTTTCCCCCATTTGTTTTTTGCTTGTCCCTTTATGTCCAGTTTTGTTCTTTTGTCCCTCGTGTAGTAATGCCTGTTACAAAGCAAAAATACTAAATCTTAATGTCTAATTTATCTGCTGCACAAGAACTTTTTATGTAGTACATATAACTGGGATTACCATAAGGAGATTTATGAATGTTACGGTCACACTTTAATAGCACAGCTGCTGTTATATATTTGCTATGTAGAGGGTAGAAGATTGTTTAAGTATTCAAGTTTTGATATTAAAGTTACTCAAATTTCCTTGGGTTAGAACCATTACATGCATGGTCTTTAATAGTTAGGAAGCATCCCTTATCTTTAGGTCTTTTTGAAGACTAAACTACATAGCTGGTATTATATTTATCCAGGTTATATTAATAAAAAAAACTTTGATCCTGCATGGATCAATGTTACCTAGTAAAACTCCTTTTCTAAGAGTTGAATGCATATGATTATTTCATCATCCCAAAACATAAGCTTTTCTCTCAAAGTCAATACTTGTGCTACAATTGCCTTTGTTTTTGTTTTCGGGTTTTCTTCGGTTATAATACCATTT
>NW_012140636.1:202865-204113 GCF_000956105.1 Propithecus coquereli | reverse complement strand
TATATAATTTACAGTGTTTGAGTTTTAGACATTTTATTTCATTACAAATTTGATTTTAAGGCACTGGGATATTTTTCTAAATTTTTCAAAGGAATAGTATGCTTAGGGAATTATTAAACTGCACAACTATATATCATCTATTTAAGAGGATATTTTTGAACATTTCTTATGACTTGCAACAAATTATACTCTGGAAATCTTAATGTACATCCTGTGAGAAGGTAACATGAATTAGCTACCAACATCCTGACTGATGACATTCACAGGATTGATGATAAGGTTAGTGTATGCCTTCTGAGAAAAACGTGATTTGGATATTGATACAAGCAGAAAAAACCAATTTGGTGGCAGTGAACCATGGCACACTGGGGTACAACATGTGCTTGAAAGAAATAAAAAGTACATTTTTCAGAATTTTATCCCCTTATCTCTTATTTCACATCATTTTTCATCTTCAAGTGTGATGATCTGTGGAAGAATCAGGTTATCCAAAAAAGTGTTTCATTTATTTATAACTACAAAACTCTTCCAAGCCGCTAAAACTTTCTTTCCTTTTGTTTCAAAAATTGAGCAAGTCAGCTTACTAACATAGAGATAATATTATATAACTTGGTCTTCATCATTATGTAAACTGATTAATGTTAGAAAAAATGGAGCTGCAAATATTCATCCTTTGCTGTCTGAGTATACTCCTATATTCTGTATTCAACTGTTTTTTTCTGCTCTCCTTCCAAATTCCAGGGTTTGCTAGTAGAAATTTATTTGTAAAATATAAATGTTACAATTTTATTTAAATTCTTTTAAAATATTCTGATGGATGAATCCGCCCTCTTTAGTTTTAAATTTCTTTGTTGTCATACAATTATTCCTTAGTTGAATATTTATTAGTTCATCAACTAAAATCACTTTCTTCTGTCTTTGAACTATTTTTACTGCTGTTCTATAAACAGCTTGCAGGGTTATTCTGTATGCTCCAGATACTGAAGTGCGGGACTAAAGCGAGTATTCTAGGTGTGAGCTCAATGTAATTGTTTACTGAAAAATTTCCCCTCCTGGTTTTGAAATGGGACATCTTGTACTTATCCAAAAACAGCAATGACCTATTTTTCTGATGCATTTTAATATAAAGCTAGACAGCAACCATTTGATTTTCCATTATCCCTTTTTTTATGAAAAATCTGAGAATAAAGCTGTATCATGTTTTTTCCTCTAGATTCTTTGCTTCTGTTTTAGTAACTTATTTAGTGT
>NW_012140636.1:201546-202815 GCF_000956105.1 Propithecus coquereli | reverse complement strand
AAGTATTTTATGTAGATTTTTCACTGGGTTGGAAATTTTCTAATGCTTCTGGAAATTCTTTACTTCAGAAAAGTATATTTGATGTAGAAGCTTGCATTCCTGTGCCTCTATGAGTAGTAAAAGCTAAAAAGGCAATGAAATATTAGAGTGTGGAGCTGGATGATTTATCTTTTTGCTTATCAATAAAGAAAGGAAGCAAATGAGTATAATTGTCAAACTAAGTAAATGGTAAATGCATACATCACAGAATTGAGAATGGCTCCTCAATGGGTTATTTTCAGTTACTATATGTAGTTTGAAGGTTAATATAGGGTTAGTTTATTTTTATAGATTAGCAATATATTCTAGAACTCTATTTTATTTATCATAAGAAGAGGGAAGGGAGAATATATTGCTATCTGGAGTATTTCTTAAACAGTACTATAGAGATTATCTTGCCTTTGAAATGAAGAAGGGAAAGGCAATATGCTTATGTTAAGATATTCAATATGTTTTGGTTTAGAATACAAGATAAATCAGAAGCAATCTTTACTTGGCAACCAGGCCTAGCCATTAAAAAAAATCTTTCTGTTCTCAAATATTAACAAATTCATCTCCCTTCACATGCTAACACCTTCTTTTCTGAGTGGGTCTTAGAGAAAAATGAGTCAACTAAATATTAACCTCTACCTTTGGAAAGAACCAGTGAAGATTGGGTTCTTTTCTTGTGGACTGCAGAAAGGTATGGGAGAACTCTAAGAGGATTAAATTCATTCAGTGATATTTTGACTGTCAGTCTCACACACGCACACACACACACACACACACGCACACACATATATATATGTACATACCACATTTCTTTATCATTTTGTCTGTTGATGGACACTTAAGTTATCTGTATATCTTGGCTATTGTGAATAATGCTGCAATTAACATGGGAGTGCATGTATCTTTATGAAATGGTAATTTTACCTTCTTTGGGTTGATACCCAGGAAAGAAATTGCTGAGTCATGTGGTAGTTCTATTTTTAATTTCTTTGAACCTCCATACTGTTTTCCATAATGGTTTCACCAATCTACATTCCCACCAACAGTGTGCTAGGGTTTCCTTTTCTCTACACCCTCACCAACATTTGTTATCTCTTGTCTTTTTGGTAATAGCTATCCTAATGGATGTGAAGTGATATCTCATAGTAGTTTTAATTTGCATTTTTGGTCACTCAAATCACCTCTATATTTTTATCATAGCAATATTCCTTGTATACCCAACTTACATACTAGTGTTTT
>NW_012140636.1:198282-199759 GCF_000956105.1 Propithecus coquereli | reverse complement strand
GTCATTAAATATGAAATGTCCAATTTTGAATCAAAAGTGTAGTTTATTATATCTCAAATAGAAGCAGTATAATTAATCAAAGTATGCACCTAAACTATAGACACAGTCTTGCTATCTTAACAGTAGCTTGTTTATGCTAGCAGCAAAGAAGCCTGGAGAGCAAGTAGTGATGAAATTGTGAAAGGTATTTTCCACAGCTTGTTGAGAATTGAATATTTTTTCTTGCAAGAACTGGTCCAAAGCCTGGAAGAAGTCAGTTGGTGCAAGGTCTAGTGAATATGGTTCATGACAGAGAGCTTCGAAGTCCAGTTTCTGTAGTTTGAGCCTCATTGTTTGTGCAACAGGTGGTTGAGTGTTGTCTTGTAAGAGGATTGGCCTGTCTCTATTGACCAATCTCGGCTGGCATCCTCATAATTTCATCCAACTGATTGCAGTAGACATCCACTGTAATCAATTGACCAGGTTTCGTGAAACTATATGGGATATTATGAGAGCTGGACCAAAAAACAGACACCATTAGCTTTTTTTGATTAATATTTGGTTTTGGACTGTATTTAGGTGCTTCTTATTTATCCAACCATTGTGCTGAACACTTGTGATTCTCAAAAAGAATCTGTTTTCATCACATGTAACAGTATGGTATAGAAATGATTCTCCTTTATGTGGTGACAGCAAAGCTTCAGATGACTATTTCTCTTCAGATGCTTGTTTAATTTATGTAGAACCCATCTATCAAGCTTCTTTACCTTGACAGTTTATTTCTAATGGTTCGATATTGTTGGAATAATGTCAAACCTTGCTGCTAATTCACACGTAGGTGGAGATGGACTTGCTTCCACAGTAGATTTCAGCTCATCATTATCCACCTTGATCTCAGATCAGCCATGTGGCTCCTTTTCAAGATTAAAATCACCAGAATGGACCTTCTCAAACCATCAATGTACTGTGCGTTCATTAGCCACCTCCTTCCCAAATACTCCCTTGATATTTCGAGCTGTCTGCACTGCATTGGTTCCACAACAGAACTCGTATTTGAAAGTAACACAAATATTTGGCTTATCCATGGTTTCACAAAATTGCCCTAAAAAAAATTTGAAAGTTAATCACAAGCCAAAACATGCTTTTGAAAGATTGTGTACCTTCAAAATAAAAATAAAACAAAAAGTGTCAAAGTGAAATGTCAGAGATATCAACTGTCAAACTTAGTATTTAAGGAAATCAGACATTTCATAAGGAAATCAGACATTTCATACTTAATAACCTACAATATTATCCTACTCTTATCTATATCTTATGTTCAGATAATTTGTGGTATTTCAAAGGCATTGCTAAAATTGTTGCAGGTTTTGTTAAGCATTCCTGGAAGCTAGTAGCCATTTCATAGTTGGGTCGACTTATCTCAAATATGTAATAAACTTGATAGATTATGGATAGAATAGCCTACTGCTACACGTTGGTGCCATTCCATCTAATGTTT
>NW_012140636.1:197165-198232 GCF_000956105.1 Propithecus coquereli | reverse complement strand
AGAAGAGAAAGGATGTCTTCTAAATCTTAAATTGAGCTAACTAAATAGGAATAAGCTTTCTGGAAGTAGAATGAGAAACCAAGATATTGGGGCCTTGTCTTTTCTTACTCATTAAGTTTTCATAATGCAATGTAATTATAGATTAGTGCTCAAAAATAATTTCTTTGAAAAACCAGCCAAATGTATCACAAATAAAGGGAATTTTCCTGCAATTTTCCCACTCTTCTTTCAAAATATTTATTAAGACTTCATTATGTGTCAATTACGTGTCCTAAGCATCAACAATACAACTCAAAACCTACCTTCACAGAGCTTAAAGCGTACTGGGGGAAATGTACGTGAACTGTCAGTTACAGTAATGTGGTGAGGGCTCTGATGTGAAAAGCACAAGGCAAGTTAGTAGTACTTAGAAAGGGCAAGAAAAGCAGAACTTTAAGGGATCATGGAAGGCTTTTTAGAATAGTTGACAGTTCCTGAAGGAGAAATATTTAGCCTGGAATATTTGTGTGTGTGTGTGTGTGTGTGTGTGTGTGTGTGTGTATGTGTGTGTGTATGTGTGTATGTATGTATGTATGTATGGTGGAGTGCCTTTTGTATATTGGGTAAAAGAGGACACGGGAATATTGTTCCTGTTAGGGAACCAACATATGAAAAGATCCTGGAAGTGAGAAAAAACATGGGAATTATGTCAGGATATTATCTTCCTGTTATCTCTCAAATCAAATCATGCAATAATCCTCTGGTGAACTTGCTTCAAAATTTTAAAACCCTCTATATGTTAAGATCTATAAAGAGTTTGGTGTTTGACCTTACTTAAAACCTAATAAGTTAGCCCGACACAGTTTCATGGATGCTGACCAAAGATACAAAACACCTGGATCTGAGACATAGACCATTCATGACTCACAGTAAGAGCAGTAGCAAGAGTATCGGCATTTACATTATTTTTCCAGTGCCCGTTTCCTATAGGGTGATATGAAGAAGACGAGGTGAGGCCTGCACATACAGTGAATTGCATTACAGGAGAGGAATATCAGGCTTAAGGACCATTCCTGGATATAGCTCCA
>NW_012140636.1:193459-196035 GCF_000956105.1 Propithecus coquereli | reverse complement strand
GTAAGCTCCTTGCAGTGAATGAGTACCACTTGATTAATAATAAAAGAACATTATATTGAAAAACAGTGCATCATGTATTTATACCAAAGTCATCCCTTCAGTTGATGTAAAATTTTATGGATGAGCTATTTTCTGAGGTCAAACGGAATCGGGCGCGTTCAGGGCGGTGTGGCCGTAGACAATGAGCTATTTTCTGAATGAACTGAAACCATGCAAGAACTCATTTATTCAAGGTTTCTCACTCCCTGAAATATTTTACATTCTTAATGAGTTGAAAGCACTATGTTTCCATATCTATTATCTATTGCTATATATCAAACCACCCAAATGTTTTGTGGCTTAAAATAAAATTAAAAGAAAAGTTTCTCTCTCACGAGTCTGTGAATTGACTGGGTCCAGTTGGACAGTTCTTAATTGGTATCTCCCATTGAATTTCAATAAAATGTGAATAGCAGCTGCCATAATATAAAGGCTTGACAGAGCTGAATGTCCAAAAAGGCTCACCCTCAATACTGGAAGTTGATGCTGGCTTCTTCCAGCGTGGAAACTGGCTTAACAGAGGGAGCTTCCTAAAAAGAAGCATTCTAAGAGACCCAGGCAGAAATTATAGGCTTTATATCTGGTTCTCTGTTCTGATCCATTGGTCTGTGTCATTGTTTTTGTGTCAGTACCATGCTGTTTTGATTACTACAGACTTGTAGTATAGCTTGAAGTCTGGTAAAGTGATGCCTCCCAATTTGTTCTTTTTGCTTAAGGTTGCTTTGGCTATTCAGGGTCTTTCTGGTTCCATTCGAAGCATAGAATTATTTTTTCTAGATCTGTGAAAAATGATGCTGGTATTTAAAAGGGGATTGCATTGAATCTGTAGATCAGTTTGGGTAATATAGATATTTTGACAATGTTGATTGTGACGATCTATGAGCATGGTATGCTTTTCCATTTGTTTATATTCCTTATGATTTCCTTCCTCAGTGTTTGATAGTTCTCCCTGTAGAGATCTTTCACTTTCTTGGTTAAATATATTCCTGGGTATTTTATTTTCTTTGTTGCTATTGTGAAAGGTATTAAGTTTTTGATTTG
This sequence comes from Propithecus coquereli, assembly GCF_000956105.1. Classification (NCBI taxonomy): domain Eukaryota; kingdom Metazoa; phylum Chordata; class Mammalia; order Primates; family Indriidae; genus Propithecus; species Propithecus coquereli. The sequence continues at coordinate 194,955 of NW_012140636.1, read as the reverse complement.
ATTCTCAGCTTGACTGTTGTGATATAAAGGAATGCTACTGATTTCTGTACATTGATTTTGTAACCTGAGACTTTGCTGAATTTCTTTATTAATTCCAGGAATTTCTTAGCAGAATCTTTGGAGTTTTGTAGATATAAGATCATATCATCAGCAAAGAGTGATAGTTTGACCTCTTTTTTGCCCATTTGGATACCCTTGATTTCCTTCTCTTGCCTGATTGCTCTCTCTAGGACTTCCAGCACTATGTTGAATAGAAGTGGTGACAGTGGGCAACCTTGTCTGGTTCCAGTTCTAAGTGGGAATGCTTTCAATTTTTCCTCATTCAGTATGACGTTGGCTGTGGATTTGTCATATATGGCTTTTATAACATTGAGGTATGTCCCATCTATGCCTATTTTGTTAAGCGTTCTTATCACAAAAGGGTGTTGAATTTTGTTGAATGCTTTTTCTGTGTCTATTGAGAGGATCATATGGTCTTTGTTTTTGCTTCTATTTATGTGGTGAATTACATTTATAGATTTGCCTATGTTGCACCATCCTTATATCTCTGGGATGAAGCCCACTTCGTTGTGATGGTTTATTATTTATTATCTCTCTCAATAAATGAGAATGGTTTGAACTGCCCACTAAAGAGACATAGGCTGGCTGAATGGATAAATATACACAAGGCAAGTATCTGTTGTCTTCAGGAAACACACCTAAACTGAAAGGATGCATTTAGACTCAAGGTGAAGGGATGGAAAACCATATTCCATGTAAATGGAAATCAAAAGAAAGCTGGTGTAGCCATTCTTATATCAGATAACATAGACTTCAAATCAACAAAAGTGGAGAAAAAGATGGTCACTTTATTTAAAAATAGACATCATCAACACCCTGTATTCTGGAAGGTCCTAGACCATTTCAAATCATTCTGAAGAAGATGAATAGGGCTGAGCTGCTGTTTTAAAGTAATTTGTCTTTCAGTTCTTATCTAGGAATGAAAATTATATCTAAAATTCCATAGCGAGATGCTTTATGACACTTATAAAACTCTTAGTAATTAAATTGCCATGGGTTTGGGCTAGTTTTTAAATGTTTCTTTGTGGAATATTTTGAGATGAGACTGAGGAACTTGTGCAGGTTTTTTTCTTATTTTTTTTGCCCTTGTTTTTAAACACAAATTTATTTATTTATTTTTTTAAATAATACAAATAAAATCGAAATCCCTCATTTGCCTTTGACAGATGTCTGAATTAGCTACCAGGTATTGGAGCTCTCTAAGTTTATAAATACAATATCTGGTTACAATATAAATACAATATCTGGAATCATGATGGTTCTATTATATTTATACATATTGTGATTAATTTTCATATTATCATCAATTTACTGTTAAAAATGATTTCTCTATGCAAAACTTCCAAATCAGAGGCCATTTTAAAAGTATTAATTTGTTAAAATGATATTAACAATAAGTGGCAACATATGTTATTCAATTAAAATAGTTAAAGGCT
>NW_012140636.1:192889-193409 GCF_000956105.1 Propithecus coquereli | reverse complement strand
TTTAAAGTCAATGTTTGACTTGCACAATGAAGGGGAACTCTGGAGTAGAAGCAGGAGATGGGATTGGGGCAGAGGCTATGGTTCTAGAAGCCAGTGTTGAATGTAACTGCAGCTCCAAGTCAAAAAGAAAATTATATTAAGATGTACGATTCTACTTAAAATAGTTATCAAATAATAAGGCCAAATAAGAAATAATTATAAATTGGGAACCAAATAAATGAAACAATTTTTTTCCCATTGTGGACACTAGAAAGATTCCTAGAGCTACTAGATACAGGAAACAGAAACCTACGGCTGGGCTGGAAAGGTAATGTGAGGAATTCCAGATCAGATTAGCCAAAATACAACTATAATTCTTTGGAACTTTAGCTCCTTCAACAAACGTTTTATGAAATAATCTTATTTTATGAATATTTTCTAATCACATTAGAGCTATTTTTAAAAGAATTACAAGGATCTTGTTTCAGGGCATTTGTTTCCCCATTTGTCTTTGACCATAATATTACAATAATCATTTTCT
>NW_012140636.1:188761-189534 GCF_000956105.1 Propithecus coquereli | reverse complement strand
GCATCTTATACTCGGGTCAGGTATAACTTCCTAATTGGTTCTTTTACTGTTTGTGTGTGTGCACTATAGGCATATATGAATTATATGGGCATGTTTTTAATGTAAGTATACATATTTATGGTGTTGTTAGTCTAAAGACACCTAGACAGACTAAACATAATCACCTAGAATGGGAGTTGGCAGACCATGACCCATGGGCTAAATCTGATCTGACACCTATTTTTGTAAATAAAACTTTATTGAAATAGCCACAGTCATTTTTTATATAGCCATGTGTCACTTAGTGAGAGGATAGATATGTTCTCAGAAGTGCGTTGTTAGGTGATTTTACCATTTTGCAAAAATTACAGAGTGTACTTAATAAACCTAGATGATACAGTCTACTACGCACCTAATCTATATGGTACAGCCTTTTGCTCTCAGTCTACCAATCTGTATAGCATGTTATTATACTGAATACTATAGGCAATTGTAACACAATAGTATTTGTGTTTCTTAATGTATCTAAACATAGAAAAGGTACAATAAAAATAAAGTATAAAGGATACAAAATGGTACACCTGTATGGGGCGCTTACCATGAATGAAGATTGCAGGACCAGTGTCATATGTGTGATGAGTTATTGACGCAAACATTGTGACACTGCCCATGACCGTGTGTCGTCTATAGTGCATTTGTACTACAAAGGCAGAGTTGAATAGTTTTGACCAAGACCATGTGATCCAAAGAGCCTAAAATATTTGCTATCTATCTCATCCATTTACAGAAAAAGT
>NW_012140636.1:177155-177738 GCF_000956105.1 Propithecus coquereli | reverse complement strand
TTTTTCACACCAAGTAGTTCTCCAATTCTCTGTGGACACCAACTCGGTGTCCTACAATTCAATTCAATTCCAACACTTTGTACCTGGAGTTACCATCAGATTCCACAGATTAAGGGCTCAGTTCCACAAGACCGGTCCCTACTTCAGATGCCAGTTTCAAGTGGTGCATCCCCAGGTTGTCCATAAATTCCGTCTGACTTGGCTACAAATCAGAAGATCCCATGACATCCTCTTTGGGCTAGACAGTTTGCTCTCTGACCTTCTTCCACCCCCTTTTTCCTGAACTAGGCCATAGAAACTGGAATTCTCCTTCCCCCTTTTTCCTGAAGCAGGCCAAAAAGCCTAGGAAGGTCACTCTCTGACCTTATCCGTCCCATCTCCTGAAGACGTTCATGTGACAGGTGTCCTACAGAAGGAAAGAATTTCACACACAGAGGCCAAGGAGAATCTGAACAGTCCTTGCTAAGTTCCCCCCCAGTTTATTACACTAGATCATACCCTTTTGTCCTCCAGTCATACTTCTTCACAACTATCCTGAAAACATTTACCCTGGTTCTTTGGGTCTTCATTTCTAAAGGTTCCT
>NW_012140636.1:172122-174805 GCF_000956105.1 Propithecus coquereli | reverse complement strand
TTAAAATTTATGAAAAATTACCATCTCTAACACTAACCATGTTTTCTTATTTCCCATATTTATTTAAAGTATGTTTCACAAAAACCTTGACATTCATATAAACTAGAAATGAATGGAAGTGGGATTCTGTTTTAATATTCAGCAAAAATATGCTATTCAGCTTCAGCTTCACCTTTCAAACTTTGGAGGATACAATGGGAAAATGCTGGTCTCGAAGTCAATTCTAACATCCTTGAACTTGCCTGTAACTAATAGGATCGTGAAGGTTTACAAAAGCACAGTATCACTACCATGAACAAGGCATGCTATTTGCCTTTATGTTAATATCCAAAAAATCATTTTCAAATAGCCATAAATATACAAGATGTAATTTAGAATATGCTTCATATATTTAAACTTTGTCATGACTTAATAGATTTTGGAAACTTCTTATACAAGATATTCACCGCAGATAGAATAATAGCTATTGCATGCAAAAAACGTTGCTTGAAAAAAAGAGAAAATCTTATCAAATTCATTATAACAAAAATGACTTACAAGCAGTGATTGCTAGCAGAGAAAATAGTTTGTTTGCTGGAAACCACTGAAAAAGTGACCAAACGGCTGCACCTTATGATGCACCCTCCACAGATCTTCCTGCTAGTTCACTCCAGTCATAGTGAAAATATGCATGAAATGAAAACTAAAATTCAGACAAATGATTGTGTAAAAAAGCAAGCACATGCAAAAGTATTAAAAATGAAATATATAAGTGAGATAATAGAGGACAACAGTCTGATGATAACCTTGAAAATGTTCAAGAAACATTATATTCAAGTAGTGCACAAAATTTCATTTTAAAGGATTGTTTCACTTAATTTGCCTCATCATTGTGGAGCAAATGGTCAAGTCCAGGAGTTAAAAAGAACATAGTTGTACACCTTGGACAGTTACTAATTGAGTAATTTACAGAATGAGCCACAAGATACTTTATAACCAGCTTCAATTGAAAGCTGTCATCTATTAAATTTCCTGTATGTATGGTAACAAAACTAACTCACAATTGTTATTCGTAAGAAAGTATTGTCCCTGCACAATCATGTTGGATTTTTAATAATTAATACTAATATTTTGGTAATAAAGTTTTAAAGTAATTAAAATTATGTTAATAACATTTCAATACTATATTCTACCATCCAAGAAGTTCATTTTAAGTTATTGATATGTGGTTTTGGTCTCAGTTTTAAACTCAACTTTAATGTTATGTTGAATGTTTTAACCTTTTATTTTGAGGTATTTTTACAGTTACAGAAAAATTAAAACAAAAGTACAAAGGTTTATGAACCATTTGAAATTAGGTCGTGTAGGGGAAAAATAACCCCCATATGACTGGAATGGACCCCTCTAGGAAAAGACGGATAAACAAAAGAAAGGACAAACAGAAGTTTACTAACTTGTATATTTCACATATACGTGGGAGACACTCAGGGAATGAGTAGTTCTCAAAAAGGAGGCTTGGATTCCAGTTTATACGGCATCTTCAACAAAGAACAGCAAGCTTTTAGAGAAATAACAAGACAAAGGAAAAGCACTTTGAGTCTCTAAGGGCAGCAACTTGGGGGAAAGCAAATAAATAGCAAGTAAAGGCTCATTAATAAACCTTGTTAATGTAGATTCCTCTGATACAATCTCCAGTCCCATAAGACTCCAAAGTTGTCTTCAGTGGTGAACCTTTGTTCTCCCTGGTAGAAGAGGGGGTGAGGGCAGGATACCTTTTGTCTTTGTAAATCTATGCCCTGCTTTTAGACGGAGGGCAGAGAGCTTTCCTACATCTGCTTCTTCTAAATTGTCTTCAGCTCAGCAATCCTTCATAGTTTGGGGAGGCATATTCTGGTCTCCTACAGTTGCGTACATCATGCCACCCCTGATGCCTTAAAATTTTAGTGTGCATTTCCAAAGAATAAGCATATCATTTATAGAACCCAGTCTGGCTATCAAATTTAGAAAATTTAACACTGATAGAATAACTTTATCTAATTAATATTTGATATCTTAATTTTATCAGATATCACAATAATGTCATTTGTAGCATCTTTGGAAGGTCCAGGATCAAATCCAGGATCATGTATTGTATCTGTCTTTCATGTATCTTTAGTCTTCTTTAATCTGGAATCGGCTTTTCATTTCAGTAATAATTTTTAGGAAATTGTAATAATTTTTAGGAAATTGAGAAATTTTCCTCAATTTAGGTTTTTCTGGTATTTCCTCATGTTTAGAATCAGATTATATATTTTTCATTGTAAACTACATAAGCGATTTATGCACTTTTCGTGAAGGCACATAATGACTATTTGTCTCTTTTTGGAGAGGTTAATGTTGATTAATTTGGTTAATGTATTGTCCATTTTCTCCACTATATAGATATTTTTTCCTTTTGTAATTAATAAGTAGTTTATAAGTAGTGTCTCAAAGTAGACACTTTGAGACTATGTAAATATTCTGTTTCTCATCAGCCTTTCCCTGCCTATATTTAACATTGATTTATGATTTTTGCCCAAACCAATGTTTAATATAATGTTTACCTAATAGAAAATTTTCAAACTCTGCCACTCATTCCAAATGTATCCGTTAGTTAGCTGTTTACCATAAAGGAGATTCCTCCATTTCCCTTTATTTATTAATCTATCTCCCTATGTATTTATTA
>NW_012140636.1:171188-172072 GCF_000956105.1 Propithecus coquereli | reverse complement strand
TTATAATTATAAAATTAAAAAATTGACCATGAGATCTATGGAGGAAGGAGAAAGGAGAAAACTTTATCATCAGGGTAACAATCTGCAGACTGGGGAATGTAGCTTCTGGGAGTAAGCACACACTCCACTGAAGCCCTCCGGGGCCTGTCTTATATGTATATTCATCGAGTTTGCTGAATGTCTATAAATATTTATGGGGTAAATTCAACGCATGTGCACTGAGTTAAAAAATATGTCATATACATTCCATGTTCACTTTGGGATGGGGTTTTAAATGAGGTGGAATTTGGCTCTTTACAGTGAAAGGTAAACTACAGGGCACAAAGACATTTTGTGCACAGTCTCTGTGAGCGGACTGGATCTGGCTTGGGGTCTGTAGGTGCTTGTCAGGAAAGAATATTTGTAAGGCCCGTCTCCTGTCCAGCTGATGCTGCTGGCAGCACTGTCAAGGCTGGGGTGTCCAGGTCGGCTGGCATCAGGCAGTCCACCGAGATCAGTTGGGTAATCTGTATCTAGAACAGGTTTTTGCCTAATTGCAGGAAGAAAACTTTATAGCAGTTTACAAACTTTATAGTAGTGGATAATGTAGGGGTACCTGACCAAGCCCTTTTCCCCGCCATGGCTGCTTGATTTTTCTCTTAATTTTTCATCTTAGCCACAGAGAATTCATTTCATCTGTCAGCTGGGGGTACAATATTGGCAATGGTATTACTAAATATATAAGAAAGGCTTGCTTCTGCCATGCTGCCTTCAGAGCTAACACTCTGACTTTCTCCTACTTTTCAGATTTCCCACATCGTGATTTAAAGATATGTCATGTTTTATTTGACTTCAGGCATCTGACAGAATTACCAATATTGGTCTAATAATTACTCGTGCAGTTT
>NW_012140636.1:170812-171138 GCF_000956105.1 Propithecus coquereli | reverse complement strand
GGCTATATTATTCATTTTAAATGAGTTGGGTTCATTTGTTACTGTTTGCATTCAGTATCTTTTAAATATGAAAAACATTGATATGCTTCTAAAAGTCAAAACTATGCAATGATGTATACTTGGAGAAGCATCACACCCTGCAACCTTTTCCACCCGCTTCAGCAGGACCCCTACTCTTTGTACGTAAATCATTTCATTGATTTCTAGTTTATTATTCTTAAGTTTCTTTTTGCAAAACAAGCATATACATGTATATTTTCTTTTACTACAATTTCCTTATGCAAAGGTCATATAATGTATAGTATATACATATACAATATATATTT
>NW_012140636.1:168009-168476 GCF_000956105.1 Propithecus coquereli | reverse complement strand
AGATGGAAGTCATGGACTTTCAAAACATATTCTCGCCTTTCTCCATTCCACCATTTCATATTCATAACTTGACTTTTCCAATCTTTGAATTAACATCAACACATTTACTTGTTTGCTTAACTATGTCCTAACATGAACATGTTTACTCACTTTCTCAATAGTACCATGCACAAAAAGAGTTTCAGAATTGCAATACCTATACTACTGTAACAACAAAAACAACAACAAAATGCAAACAAACTATTAAAAAGAGTTCAACTATTTGTTCATAGTTTTCTTTTTCTTTGAACTAAGAGAAAAAAAAAAAACAAAACTCTATCCTTTAACACTGGAGATTAGTTTAGTTTTGTTTTATTTTTTCCTTTTCAGTGTGGCTATATTATTCATTTTAAATGAGTTGGGTTCATTTGTTACTGTTTGCATTCAGTATCTTTTAAATATGAAAAACATTGATATGCTTCTAAAAG
>NW_012140636.1:154562-167689 GCF_000956105.1 Propithecus coquereli | reverse complement strand
TATATATAAAATACAATATATCATTTGGCCTTTGCTTTTTACACTTAATGAAGATAACTCCATATCAATTCATAAAAATCTTCATTATTCTTTTTGCAGCTGCATGGAACTTCAATGAGTAGATCTAGCATAGTTTATTCAACCAATGTCCTATAACATAACTGGATGTTCCAGTGTTTTGCAATTGCAAATAATGCTGAAATTAATAGCTTTGTATAGATGACTTTTCTTATTCTTGGCCGAATATCTTCAGGTTAAATTCCTAGAAGTCAGATTGTAGGGAGAAAGGGCAAATGTAGATATAGTTTATTTAGATATTGCTAAATTACATTATTTTATTACTACACGAATTCACATTATTACCAGCAATGTAGGGGGTGCTTATTTCCCCACAGCCTCACCAGCAGAATGTATTGTCCAGGTTTTAAATTTTCTCCATCTGATAGCCGAGAAATTGTTTCTCAGTATAGTTTTAATTTAAAGGAGATATATGTATCCCCTATATATGTGTGTGTGTGTGTGTGTGTGTATAATTTTGGTATAGTTATGACTACCTTAAAGTAAGCTATTGTCTTGGGATTTGGGGCAATAAAAATAGTATGAAATCCAGCTTGATAAACTGCATAAGGATTTGCTTAATTTTATGAAGTTCAGGCGAGACAGTTATCTTTTTCTTTCTAATACCAGTCTTGGGTAGGGGTCTCTGATCTTTTTTATCTTGTGTAGGCTCTTTTAAAACCAGTGGTCCAGGCGACCAGAGATTATCTCTCTGGAATCATGCTTTCTCATTGTTATTTGTTTTGCTTTGATTTTTGCCTATGGCTGTTTCTCTCTTGTCTTATAAATGGACAGAAGGGAATGTAGAGCTGTCCCTCCAATAATACATAGTCATCCTTCGGTCCAGTGTTACATTAAAGAGGGACACGCTTTCATGGCTCTAGTATCTGGGAGGCTTTCTCTTCTTAAATATTCCTTTACAACTCCAAAGAGCACTTAGTTCTTTCCCCTCTCAAAGGGCTTGGAGTCTCACTCTTCAACAGTCATGTCCTTCTTCACATAAGGTTAATTTTCCTTGACTAGATATTTCGAGTACTATAGAAGGGAGGAGGGATGTCTTCATGTCTGCAAGGTTTATGTCTCCAAGGTTTTACAATGTAGTTGATAAGAGAGCACATTAGACTTTGCGTTTAGGCCCATTTTCCTAGTTGTATCTCAGCAGAGTATTATTTCATTATTAGGAAACAATAATTCTCCCAAGATGTTCTCCAAAATGTTGGAGTAAGAATTTTAACTCCAACTCATCTGCCTCCAAGACCAGTTGCTCATTTCTTAGTCACTTAAATAGTTTATCCTAAATCTAGCAATAGTAAAGGCATCATTTGTACTTGTTCAGGCATTTGCGCAAGCTTTAGTGACTAAGTGATACAACCACAGAGAAATAAACCTTCTTAAGACAAAATGCTCTAAAGAGTGATATTGTATTATTTTTCTGTCATTGTTTAGCAGTTTACCTCAGCATTTAGTGGCTTAAAGCAACATTTATTATCTCACAGTTTCTTTGGTTCAGGAATTCAGGTGCAGTGCAGCTGGCTCTGTCTTCTGCAAGGCTGCAATCCAGGTGTCCCCTAAGCAGCAGTCACATTGAGATGTGACTGGGGAAGGATGTTACTTCCTGTGGGCAGGTTTCAATTCCTCATGGGCTGTTGGACTGAGGCCTCAGTTTCTCCCTGGCTGGTGGCTGGAGGTTGGCCTCAGTTCCTTGCCATGTGGATCTCTCAGTAGAGCAGCGCCCAACAAGGCAGTGGGCTTCCCTCGGGGGAAGTGAACAAGAGAGCCACAGATAGAGTGTGAGCAAGATGGAAGTCATGGACTTTCAAAACATATTCTCAGAAGTGATATCCCATCACTTTTTTCCATAAAAGCGAGTCACTAGGTCCAGCCCACACTCAAGGAGGGGATTACACAAGGTTGTAAATACAGATAGGTGGAGGTCATTGGGACTATTTTAGAAGGCTGCTTATGACATATGTTTTACTGTACCCTCCCATTCTAAGATGTTGACTAATTATCAGGTAGGATTTACATGATCCACAAATCCATAAGTAACATTTCCCAGATTGGCATGTTCATTCTCAACTGTATCAATTAGTAGGCTATAAATATTTGTTGAGAAAACCTGAACCCATGCTGTGGAAGGACACCATATATGACACTGTATGGATTTTATCATATGGTTTGATGTTAATGACAATGTATGGATTTATTAGGCACAGATATATGCAGCTACTCTAAAAGCTACACTATAGAGTTCTCATGTAAAGTAACAATTAGTCCTTGTTAAGAAAATGCAAGAAAGACTAGTTTGGTGTAGGAAGTAGTCTGTGTTCTGCTTTGATCTGGATTTCTCATCATGTGTCACACTTGCTCTTGTTTCTGTGCCTTTCTTCCTTGGTATTGATATCTCTTATTTCAGGAGCCTAATTCTATTTGCAAGAAATTCTCAGTTCCTGCTAATGCAATGGCTCAGAGGTCACTTTAAGTATAGTCTTTATAAATTGATTTCTACAGAGTCTTTGCTTCCTTTGCTCCAATATGCCCCGCGAAATGCTTGCCACCTGCGTTATTTGTTAACCTCGGGAATAACTTTTGTCTGTTTGCGTGGCCCTGCAGCTCCTTGTTTTTACCCTGAGAAATCTGAGTCTGCCCTTGTGTCTTTTCTGCCATCTTATTTCTCTTTCTGATGCTGAGGTTAAGGACGTGTTTTACATTCTATTCCCTTTGGCAAGATGAGTCAGTTTTTGGGTGTCTGAGTTGAAATGTGACCCTGCCATGTTGGCAGTACTATGACATCAGAAGAATCTCAGGAGTAATCCTCTTTACAGCGTTTTATGTTCACTGTTTTGTATGCCACGTGATGATATCATAGAAAGAATAAACATTCTGCTCATCTCATCTGACAAATGCTGAAAAACTTTATTTCTGTATCATAATGGCAAATACCACATCTTCATTTATTTTGACTCCCTTTCTCTCTTTCTCTGATAGCTGAACAGGGAATTACAAATCAAGAGGTCTTCTTTACAAATTCAATTATTTAAATGAGTAACTGTAGCTAGTTTATACAATTTGGTTTTACGCTGGCACAGCTTCCTAATAAAGAGGTTTTTTTTTAAAAGGGAAATTAATGTACTCTATTGATATATAGGTGTTTTTTTCCTTTGGTCCTGTTATTTAGTAACCTTTAATTCAAAGGACTATGGATGTTAATAAAATAAATGCATGCACACTTTTTCAGTCCAGTTTTAATCTTTTTATGCTTTCATCTTATAAAAGATAATGACAGAGACAAAGAGACTTGTAATTTTAAGTAGGAGAGAAATGATTATAGCATTTTTATAGTTACTGTTTGTTTCTCAAATAGAGCTAGATGTCTTCTCTTTCTGTTTTAGTGTAATGCAGGAAAATCTTCAAGTTAGTGTTCTGGCTTATTAAAGACTTATTTTTTTGTTGAGAGAATTGCATAAAAATATGCAGATTGTGTGAATTCAGGTGTGTGATGTTTTCAGCAGCCTACAAATCATAAAATGCAATTTTCTCCTTTTAGTGCCTGGTTCATGATACTAAATGGCTTAGAAAATTGTATTAGGTAATTTTCTCTAGTGCATTTGATGCAAATTGCACTAATATTGTGAAGTGCCTTTGTTTAACACATTTTCTTATAAGTTAGATAAATTAAAATTTCTGAAAGATGGAATTGGATCAAGATGATTATGATTAGGAAGATGGCTTATTCCTTTTCAATAACATTAAGTATGGTTAATTTTATGCATTACTGATGTAAACCTAAGTAACTTCACCATTTATTCTAATGACCACTTTCTTGCTTATCTATTAGTAGATGAGGAGTGCTTTGTCTAATATTTATGTAATAAAGTCTCTTTATTTCTGCAAATGTATGTAGGAGCTGTTACCAGTGTCTTCCATAAAAATGTTTTTATCATTCAAAGTAGCTATTTTCAGAGATACCTAATAATGATTTCATTCACTTTAGGGGTTTTTAAAAATTATACTGGAATCTAAAGCAGGATTCTATTACCTATATCTATAATGCTCAGGAAAAGAATGTGTGTTGTGCTAAAAATTTATGGAATGAAATTTATGGAATAATAAATATATGCAGCTGATGGAGTGATACAGGCAGGTAAGAATGACTTACTCAGAACAAGAGTTTGTCTTTGTTTTCTCCCATATATAAGGATAAGGTTTCTATCCTTATATTTCTCCTATTTCTAGGAGACTATTTTTTTCCATACTGCTCCCAGTCTGTTCTGTACTACCTGTTTGGGATTCTACTTAGGCAGGACCTGGCATATGTTGTATGCTTAGCATATAGTGACCACTCAATGAATAAATGTTAATTTTACAAATTAATCTCTGGAACTATCATTATCCCTTACGCTTATAATAGCAAAATCATAAATAATTGTTCTGAGTTACCTTTTAGGTTGAAAAAAACAAGAAGGCATTAATGGTAGATAGTGTGTCATCTACCTCCTTTCTCATCATCATTCTTTCTACAGTACTTCTACTTTTACAGGGAAGAAATCCTAACATGGTAATTAATATTATCAACTACGTAGACAGACTAAGGTTTAAGGAGGTCCTGCTGGTATCCTCAGCATCACATTACCTAGTAAAGGGGAGGAAAATAATTTTCTCCTCTACCTTTCGTGAATTCTTAGCTGGGACTCCCTGTAACAAAAGACAGATTAACAAGAGAAGAACAAACAGAAGTTTAATAACATGTATACCTCTTATATTCATGGGAGACAACCTACAAAAATGAGTAAATCTCTAGAGTAGATCTCAAAGAGTTGTCTTAGACTTCAGGCTTAAATACCACAGTTCTCTGAAACAAAGAAAGAAGGATATGGGGAAAAACCTAGTTAAGACACGATGACCAGGAAAAGTACCATAAAACAGGGGAAAAATTTATTTTGAAAATTTAAGTCAATGCTTTCTCCATTGATTAAGAGTCTCTGGTGACTTGATCATCCCTTCTCTTCCTGTCCCAGAGAGGAAGACACCCTTACAAATGGATATTTCCTTTAGAGGTGTACATTTCTCTTGTAAAAGGGTAACTTTTCAGAGTTTCTCTTCTGTCCATAGTTTCTCAAAATAACCAGCTCAAAATAATTCTTATTCCACTTATGGAATTTATTCTTATTCCATAAGTGGAATAAGAATTATTGTTGGTAACCTATTTATGATGACATTCCGGTCTTCTACAGTCATATTTTGGGGTGGCGTATTCTGAAACCCATCACTAGCCAGTGTCTTCTATTGAAATGAAATGAGATCAAGACAGTTTGCAACCATGCCTATGCAAAGGAGAAGTGACACAATTCTTAAAAATAGATGTTCTTTGAGTACTTGAGATGAATAGCATATATATAGTTATAGTAGTATTATCATTGGAGTCTAAATTGTTCCTTTTCTATCATTAAAGTTCTAGGACACAAAGTTTAGATATGAGTATTGTCCATAGCTCAAAAAATTCTATTCTTGTATCACTTTGTTGAGAGATAATTAGAAATAAGACAGAGAAAAAGCTCAGATTTACTAATAGAACAATGAGAGAGTGACATCAGCAAGATGGTCAGCTAAGAAGCGCTAGCACCCTCACCCTACCAACACACTGACGCAGCAGGGAATTCATGGACAGACTCCCAATTCCCTTTGTGAGAAATCCAGAAACTAATGGAAAGGCTCCTGCTGCACCTCCAGTGAACACAAAACCAGACTTCCTGAAGCCAGCAAGGAGATTTGGAACACACTTTCACCAGAATTCCTACCACTAGCACAGCATTGTATAATCAGAAAGAGACACCCTACTTCCTAGCCTCTCCCAGAGAAGCGAAGGGTTTGGTTTGCGATTCCAGTGGCCCAACTTTTCCAAGGGGACTCTCAGATGACTGGACTCTGTCTTGCAAGTGTTGGAGCTCTGCAGTACTCTCACAGCCTAGCTGCCTGGATAAGAACAGAGATGACAATTTGGATGTAGATGCCATAGATTCTCCTCACTGCTCAGCACAGAGCAAGCCCACGATAAACCCCAGCTCTCAGCTTCCCCCCTAGAGAGGAAGAAGTTGATCCATGTGTCTAATACCCCAACTTCTCCAGGCTTCCCACAGCATAGAAAGACTGCCCAGAGAATAGAAAAATGAAACTAAAATAGTTGGAAACAATTAGTAGAAGTTATTTATAATACTATTTTAGAAGAGATAAAGATAATGGTAAGAAAGTAAACATAGACCTTAGAACTGTTAGGAAGTAGGGAGTTGAAGTTGGAGCTTGAATGTGTGAAATATCTCCTACCACAGGTTTCTCAATAGCCTAAGTATTAAAGCTGGGATAATGAGATTGAGCCAGTACTGAGAATAATGACGTATTATTGTCACTCTCATGAGGTTTGGTTTGCAAACGCTGTTGAATAGATTAGCCCAAAGATAGACTTGGTGAAACCAATGATAGGACGCTATACCCATAGCTGGTCAGAGCTGCCTGCTGTTGTCCAGAAAGACTTGGGGATTAATCAAAATGATCTTTCAGAGATGAAGAGGTGTCAAGAGAGGTGGAAGGATGTTCCAAAGATATAGCAGATCTTGAGTAGCAGAGCAAATTTGAACCCAGTTACCTGACACCCAGTCCAGTGTTCTTTCCAATATGTCTAGATTCCTTTTTACCAAAAATGTAAGTAAATACTGAGGATCTGGAGATAAAGAGAAGGCTCATAAATGGTTTGTTTAAATAAAAGTTGTCCTAAGAGGATTGACAATTATCACAGTTTAGAGCCTATATTCATAAAACTGTTTGTATAGCCTATAGCTCAGTTTCACATGAAGAAATTTAGTAATATTTAACAGTGATGAAGAAAGGACAGCCTGCCCTCACTGCGTCTGTAAGAGTCTGGTGGTTGTTTTCCTGAGCATTTGCAGCAGTGTATTATTTTGTAACAAAAATAAAATGGCCACGATATACCAATACAATAGAAAGAAAATAAACAATTTCATTTTCTGCTATGATTAGAAATGTTTTCAACAAAACCACTCTTTTCAGGTTTGGCCACTTATCTCACAGATCCTTGCTATTAACATTCATGTCATAAAGAAAGAGAAAGTAAGCCATTAACTGCTTTTATAATAGAGAAAATTAGAGATGTACTTGAGAACTATAAAGAGGAGCATTGCCATCTACTTCTATAATGGAGGTAGATTATTCAGAAAAAGGCTGCGTGAAAAAGTCTTGTGATTGCAAGTTATTACTGCAATAGAAAGTGATTAAGTGTTAAGACTATGAGTCTGGTTTGATTTGCTTTAAAACAAATAGCATGGCTTCATCTGTCTCAAGATTCAGGGCCCAGTATTCTCAGTGTTAGATAAAATTATTTTGCTGAGCTACTACTATCACGGAAAGCAATTGCTCCCACACTTTTGAGAACTTGAAAATGTTCTTGTATTTGCTCCACTGTTAGTATTTATATCTGGAAACTCAATATCTTTCATTTTTCTTCTTTACATTAGAGTTTTTTATCCAAAAGTAAAATGTTTAAATGTATAGTTGTAATGAAGTTTTAAAATCCAAAGTCTAAAAATATTCCAAATATCAATAGATTCTTTTATGTTTCCTCTAGTCTGTACAATAAATTCATTTTGTATGCTTACTTCTTCTGAAAATAATTCAGCCGTAGAAAAATTACATTTCGATAACTTAAGAACTAATCTTTCCTTTGATATGATGTCCAGTCACAGAAAGGTGGGATTACTTAGAAATCAGAATCAGAGCTGGCCAAAATGTGTCAAAGAAGGGATAGAAGTGAGCACCAATTGGCTAGTAAAATTATTTACTGTCCCATAAATTTCTAGACCCATCATGGTTCTAATTGCTAATATAGTTCTTTATTTTATAAACACTTTTTAAAGTGCTTATCCTTTGCAAGAACTATTCTGTTTCTCATATATTTACTCACTTCTTGTAACAACTTTATGTAGTAAGTGCTTCTTGTTTTATAAAGAAATTGAGACAAAGAGAGGTAAAATAACTTGCCTAAGTTCTTCCTGATAAGGTATGAGCTACACAGAATAGAATAGAATACAAATCAGACTTGATTTTGTATATTGGCTGTATAATATGTTTCTTCCATTTATGTAGACTAATATTAGATTTTCTTTTTTGTCAATCCCAGTACATTCTTGGCACCAGTAGGGTTTGTCGACAACCCAATCAACATGAACTGAACTAATTTAGATATTTATTACGTTTTATTTGTATTTTTTAAAAAATGTGTCTTTAAATTTATCGTTGTTGAATTTCACATTGCTTATATCATCTCATTATCCAAGTTTACTGAAATATTAAGAATCTAGACAATATCATATAGCATCAATAAGGCCTCAAGCTTTTGGTCATCTCTTTAATGGGTACAATAAGAGATACCTCAGTTTCTAACCTATAGTGAAAATGCCCATAAGCAAGCAACTAGAATACGAGGGACCCACCAGTCCTAGGTACCAGCTTGAGTGCTTCCCTGAATCTGCATCTATTAATACATACTTGACAATTGTCAAAGATATCCGGAAAAATAATTTTTGTAAAAACAAGAGTGTTATTTTTTCCACATACACAAGTAGGAGCTCCTCATTTTGAAATCATAATGGGCAGAACAGTAACAACAGTTGCCTAGCTATCAATGAGAGAGTAGAGACTGGAACTGAGGTCTCCCTTGAAGATAGCAATAAAGATTGAGATTTATTTTGTTTTAATGCAAACTGAAGATTAACAGCATATGATATTGATCAAAAGTGATTATAAAGCCACATTCTGAGAAGAAAAACTCTCAGAAGTGGCATAGTGTTGTATTTAGTTGTGTGGATGGTTAAAAGCCCTATTTCATACAGATAGAATTTAACACAAGTGATTATATTTCAAAATAGCTTCATTCATTACTTTTATTTGGCAATCATAAAAGTATTTGGATTTTTTATTAATTTTAAAGTGAGTTAACTTCCATTTTAGAAACCATAGGGGATGTTTTCTTCTTCTCCACAGTCATTATAGCAAATAGCCTTAACAACATAGGTCATTAAAACTATTAGTGTTATAACATTCCATACATGGTGGTGAGCACCTATAGAACTATCATAAAATTTTCTTAAACTAGGCTATTCCACATTATAAACCAAAACCACTCTTCTGTGTATCCTTTTTAACTCCAAACCTTGTCACTAAACTTATTTATAAGATTATACTGTACTGTTCTAGATAATTTTTTGTATTTCTTCATTATTTTCTTTACTTATTTCTTAGCCATATGATATCCTTCACCCACTAGATTATAAACATTGACACTACTCTTTATTCCTTTTTTCTTATCCTTCTACCCAAAATACTTATTAAGGACCGCATACCACAGATCAGACAACATAATGAATCTTTAGAACTGAATAGCACTTCATAGTTTTTTTTTTTATTTAAGCATATTATGGGGGTACAGATGTTTATGTTACGTATGTTGCCCTTGCCCCCCCTCCCCACCCAAGTCTGAGCTTCAAGCGTGTCCATCCCCCAGATGGTGCCCATCGTACTCTTTGTGTATGTACATACCTGTCCCCTCCTCCCCCCCCCCCCCGCCCGACATCCAATAAATATTATTCTTGTATGTACACTTATGTGTTGATCAGTCAATACCAATTTGATGGTGAGTACATGTGGTGCTTGTTTTTCCATTCTTGGGATACTTCACTTAGTAGAATGTGTTCCAGCTCTTTTCAGGAGAATACAAGAGGTGCTATATCACCATTGTTTCTTAAACTGAATAGTACTCCATGGTATACATATACCACATTTCATTAATCCACTCATGTATTGATGGACACTTGGGTTGTTTCCACATCTTTGCAATTGTGAATTGTGCTGCTATAAACATTTGGGTGCAGGTGTCTTTTTTATAGAATGTCTTTTGTTCTTTTGGGTAGATGAACTCTGGCAATCTTTATAGTCCTATTTTTTTTGTTTGTATTTTGGTTTTGCTTTCATGACCTCAACATCATGATTTGCTAATTTTCCTTCTATCTGGCTATTTTTTCTTAGTCTCCTTTTCCAGACCATGCTATAAAGGTTGTTTCTCAGAGCTTTTTTCTAGGCTCTCTTTTCTTATTAATTCACACATTTTCTCAAAGCTAGTCTACCCAGACTACTCATTTTTTTTTTTTTTTTATACAGCTAAACCTTCACATTTGAAGAGCTCCCTTCCTTGGCTTATACCACACATTTAACTGCCCACTGACATTTCTCTTGGAATACCTTTTCCTCACTACCAACCCTCCTATCCAATCAATTAGAATCTTGTTGACTCTACTCACTAAACGTTTTTCTACTTTGTCTGCTTCTGTCTATTCTCAATATCAACACCCTACTCATAATCATCTATCCTGTAAAAACTGTATAAACTCCCAGTCTTCAGTCTTTTCCCCTTCCCCCTTCTATGCTCCACGTTGCAGCCAGAGTACTTTCTAAAATTAAAATTTAAATATATGTATCTACTATTTAAAACCATTCAAGAGTTTCTTATCTTTCTCACGATAAAGTCCAACTCCTTACTGTGGTGGCTTGAATGTCCGGGCCTCGGTTTACTCCCTAGCCTCTCTCCCCTTTTCATTTTTAGTTTGGACGTGCTGAACTTCTTTCATTTGCAGTGCTATACCATGCAATTGCTTCTGTTGAATGAGTTAGCACTGCTGCCCGTCACTTGAATAATATTTTCAAACCCCCTCATATTAGGAATCAGGTGTTTCATAAAGCTTTGCGTGATAACCTAAATTTGGATTATGTGTCTCTTCTGTCTGTCATGATAGGATATACTTCCTCTGTTGTTCCTCTTCTCATATTGTAGTATAACTGCCCGTGGGGTTGGCTGGATGAAGTCAGGGATGATGTCATTTATGTTGATCAGTTTATTTCCAGCATCTAGCAGAATTACTGGCACATAGTAAGTATCACCTAATGAATAAGTGATTATAATCTCTTGATTTAGGCTTTTTCAATGACATACTCTTAATTTTGTATTTATTTCTTTCTAAGACTTGGTAAATGTTTTTTAGAAATGCTAGATGCAACAAATTAGATCCATCCCGCTTGCTGGGTTGAATAAAGTAACCTTTTTTTCCCCCACATTTTATTTTTCTACTCTATACTGCAAAGTATACGGCAGTGTAGGAACAAAGGAAAAATTATCCTACTACTACTAACTGATCAGATTATCTAATACACTGCATAGCATCTTCAGATATAGCCATAGGCCATTATTTTTAAATAGTGTCTGCTAATCTTATTCTGTCATTTTGTTTACCTTGATAATATAATACCTTTTATGATGAATTTTTCATAGAAAAACATTGTTAAGGATAAATACCTTTTATCTTTAAAATTTGTCAACCTTCTAATATAGTTGGATTATATTTTTTTCTATTACCAGAAAATGGCCTTTAGAAATATAGGTAAATTAGAGTGCCCAATTGGTTTTGTCATTAGTATTCATTATTTTATGTACTGTTACATATCCTTTTAATTTTTCCCTTTCTCAACTAAATGTGTCCTTCAATCTTTTATCATAAAGAGTATCTCATTTTCCTTATGAGAGTAATGCTTTTTCATTGCTTTTCTGGTTCTCTATTTTTTTCATATAGCCACCTAAAACTAAGATGACTAAGATGACTACTGTAGTACTATAGTTAAGATAAAGAGATATTATTGATTTGTAAATCGAGGTATTATACTATGTGTGTCCTATTTCTGGCCTCTTTTAATATGGTTTAATACCTCATTCCATTTTTATTGCCGCTAGGTAGTGAACAAATGTCTTCATTGAATTGCACAAAGAGATACATAAATCTTATTCCTGAGAAAATTACATTTAGTGCAGAGTTCATCAATGTGTATGAGTAATTTAAATTTATTTTTCAAATGTGCTTTGCCTTTATGTATTTTAAATGGATTTTATCAACCTTTGTGTTTCTTAATTACCTTACATTGTTAGGCCTTTTTGGAATTGAACCAATTGCTCTAATCTCAAGAAAATTAAAACAATTTTTTTCTGCAAATTTTAAAACTTCACCTTTTTTCCAGACCATTAACAAAAATATTGAATAGGAGACACACAGTTCTGGATTCTAGACTAACCCCGGTAATTAACCTCTTTGCTTCCTGAGGATTTGAAACTTATTTCCACTCAATTTCTACCACTTAAGTTGTTTTTAATGGCTAAGGGCCATCCACAGGGGGGTAGAGGGACCTGAGCAAATCATTTTGCAATCTCATTGCTTAACATTTTTATTCATATGAAACCCCGTGAATGTTAACATCAAGGACATCCTTAAAATGTAAAGCTCCTGAGACTACATGTAAAGAAGGCCCTTTAGAGGTAGCAAACCCATTTCCAAACCCTCCTCCAGCCCTTTTTTTTATGAGCCAGTGCTTCTCAAATTTTAGAATTCATAGAGAATCACTTTGGGGAACATGTTAAAAATGTAGATTTCTATTCCTCTCCTTGGATGTACTGAATCAGACTCTAGCATGGTTTGGTTGACTCACTTTACCTTTTTAAGAAAAAGGCCTAAATGAATTCCAGTTGTCCAAGCTTTGCTTCTTTAAGAAGCAAGGATCAGAAGAATCAGCATCACATAGGAATTTGTTAGAAATGCAGAATCTCAGTCCACTGAATCAGATACTGAATTTTTGACCATACTCTTAGTTGATTGCTTATTAAAATTTGAGAAGCAGTCTATAGACCATGTTTTGGGAAACTACATTAAAATCAAACTATCACTCATATAATTTGTAGTACCAGCTATAGATTTCATTTCCTCCTCATCTCCCTTCTCTCCTCTAGCATTTACCAGTTAACCTAGATCTAGATCTTGCAGTATCTATGGTATGTCTACTTTCTGCTGGGTACTAAGTTATATGCTGGACATAAATAATTCTCACCTGATGGAACTTACTATCTAGGACACTATGTCTAACTTCCTGTTATAAATTTTACAAAGATTTTAGTAGAGATTAGGCATTAT
>NW_012140636.1:150564-154512 GCF_000956105.1 Propithecus coquereli | reverse complement strand
AATGCAGAATCTCAGTCCACTGAATCAGATACTGAATTTTTGACCATACTCTTAGTTGATTGCTTATTAAAATTTGAGAAGCAGTCTATAGACCACATTTTGGGAAACTACATTAAAATCAAACTATCACTCATATAATTTGTAGTACCAGCTGTAGATTTCATTTCCTCCTCATCTCCCTTCTCTCCACTAGCATTTACCAGTTAACCTAGATCTAGATCTTGCAGTATCTATGGTATGTCTACTTTCTGCTGGGTACTGAGTTATATGCTGGACATAAATAACTCTCACCTGATGGAACTTACTATCTAGGACACTATGTCTAACTTCTTGTTATAATTTTTACAAAGATTTTAGTAGATATTAGGCATTATGTCTCCTTTATGCTAGTGTTGCATGTATATTTTATAGCCTTTAATTTAATATAATGGGAAATTGGAAAAGCCATGTTCATTTCGTGCTTTCAAAATATCCCGGCTGCTTAGGAATCACCTTGTCTTTATTTTTCTTATAAATATTTTTACATTATTGATGTTGTATTGGACAGCTCTAATTGCTACAGGCTATTTATACTATACAATTCCCTTCGTCACAACTTTGTTCAATTTTTCTAGTCCTCTGGAACAGTTTATGTGGTTATTGTGTTTCCCTCATGAATCTCCTTGGAATGTTTGAAGATTGCTATTCCTATTGTCCATTTTAATATCACTTAATCCAGTGATCCTAACTTTCTTTCAACACATGACTCCTGCAATAAACATTATAGCACATACAGCATAGATATAATTTGCAAATCCCAGATACTCAGTAGCACTGTTATCTGCATGTGAACCGTATACTTTGTGTGTGTGTTTTCTTTTAGAAGTTTTATTTGTGTGTGTGTGTGATTTATTTCTCTTTTTTTTTTTTATTTCAGCATATTACAAAGATACAAATGTTTAGGTGACATATATTGCCTTTGCCCCACCCGAGTCAGAGCTTCAATCGTGTCCATCCCCCGGACGGTGCGCACCGCACCCATATCTCCATAGATTCCATTAACTTTGAGATCACACATTCTGAGATACTGACCTTTAATGTAATTAACTGGAATTGTATCTTTATAATTTTGTATGCACGGAGCTCTGTTTTTACATTTATTTCCTAATGAAGTGTATTTGCTTAGTTAAATTTATTAGGGAACTATTTTATAAATCTGTTTAACTTTAACTTCCCGTGACCTCTTTGTAGAGTTTCTGTTTTGATAATTCACATTATATCATGATTAGGGGGAAAAAGGGCTCTTCAGTTTTTGTACCTTTTGGAAGTGTTTCTTGTTGAAGTATACTAATGTGCGGGAAGTAGAACACATGTGTCAAGAGGCTGCCAATCATGCAAATATCTGAGCCCTACCAGGATCTACTGAACCTAACCATCTATGTATTTAATAAGTTCCCCAGGTAATTCTTACTAAAATTTGATAACCTTTAAAAGCCTGTACTCATGCTCTCAAGAAGACTGGATCAACATTAAGGGTCACATAATCAATTTATTGTGCTGCAGAATAAAATTATATAAATCTTATGTGTCTGAAAGCATGAAAGGAATGGTGGCTTTAGTAAATCATACATAATTTTGATTGTCACATAAATCTGGGTGGGGTATTTTTTCTCATCACAATTTTGCCATCCAGTATAGTAACCTAAATAAAAAAGACAAAAATATGTGGCAAAATGAAGGCTTGTATAATTGTCTGGCATGTTTCTTAATTTATTAATATTTATGGTTGTATGATTTTTAAAGTTCTTTTAAGCTTAACATTTTATTGCTACATACCTTAAACCTGCATCCCCTGGACTGAAGCAGACGCTGCTTTAGGTAGGAAGATTGACTCCACAGACTTACGTGCCTTTCTCTTTTCATAAATGCATTTCTAAGCTGCAACTAATCAGTCCCTCTCTTTTATAATGAGTCAGAAAAATTGACTTATTTCTTTCCACATGATTCTGCTAAGGGAATTTCTTCTTTATATACTAAATTTCTTTTCCAGACAACTATGTCTCAAGTGGACATAAGAAAGCCCCAGACCATTGATGTGGGATCTATCAATGTCTATTAATGAAGAATTCTAAACCTGACAACTTGTTTTCCAGAGTGAGCGTCTAGTAAACATATTTGCATAAGCTCTCGATGGACCTTCTGGAAAACAGAGGCTAAGAACTGATGATTACGTATGAAACAGTGGGGCTCATACCCTCAGAAGAGAAGGTGAAAAAGGACACTCTCCACCCTTTCCAGGGGCGTTCTTGGTGGGCAGATAATTCATTCTAAGCTAGGAGATATTTAAGATACATGGGTGCCATGATGGGACACTTCTTGGACCATCGGCAGAGATTGGGCTCCTCCCTAGTTGGACCACTCTCTTCCTCACTCACTGTACTCCCGCCACAGTGACTTTTGAATGTCTCTGTTGTAGCATTTGCTGCTCCCCACAGGCTCGTTGTCTCACTTCTTTATCAGCTGGTTCCTTCATGTCTTAGTGTCTCTGCTCAACTATCGATTCTTGAAATTTTTCCCTTTAACTGGATCCAAAGTAGCTTCTCTTGTGTCACACTGTATTTTATTCATGATATTAATAATTCTCTGTACTAATTGGTTTACTTACTTGTATTTTTCATTTATTTATCTACTTTATTCCTCCACTGGTATATAGGACTTATGAGAGCAAGCATATCAATTAACTTCTGCAAAATAAATTCCCAAATTAAAAAATAGTATAATGTCTCATTCAAAATAAAAATTTAGTCTTCGATTTCATGATATTCCACTCTGACATTTGTGGTCAGTGGGAGGGCCTTCCATGTGGTGATTCAGGGACATAGACTCCTTGCAACTTGTGGTTGTCCCCTTCCCTAGGACCTCAGAGTCCCCTGTGGGTCTCCCAGTGATAGCACTGGTTAGTTTCAGAAATAAATGATTGTTTTGTGACATTGTTTTTATTATTTTTAATTTTTTTTCTTTTATCTGAAATACTCTAAGAAAGCCAAGGTTGTGCTATATTGAGTTCATAACTGTATGAAGGAATGGATATGTTTCATCACTAAGAGTCTATAAACTAATATGAAAGTCAATGTTTAGCGAAATGTCTTAATTATTCTAAGTCTCTTAGGAATTTTTTTGAATAACCATAAAAAGTAATCCTAATACAACTGACATCTAAAATTGATTTTTATATCTCTGTATGCATATTTGATGTGATACATATTATATACATATGTATGTATGTATATGTGAGTGTGTGTGTGTGTGTGTGTGTGTATCCCAAATTGATGAATGAAAAATGACTCATTCATTGAAGTCACTTTTACTGCTTCAATATTTGGATAAGAAAGAAAGGATGCCCATTTTCACCACTCCAATTTTTTTAAAATTTTTATTTCAGCATCTTGTGGGGGTACAAATGTTCAGGTTACATATATTGCCTTTGCCCTGACCGAGTCAGAGCTTCAAGCATGTCCATCCCCTAGACGGTGCGCACCGCACTCATTAGGTGTGAATATACCCATTGCCTCCTCCCCGTCCCAGCTGCTTGACACCTGATGAATGCTACTACTATATGTGCACATAAGTGTTCATCAATTTGTACCAATTTAATGGTAAGTATATATGGTGCTTGTTTTTCCACTCTTGTGATACTTCACTTAGTAGAATGAACTCCAGCTCCATCCAGGATAATACAAGAGGTGCTGGTTCACCAATGTTATATTCTTCCATATGTATATTTAGTAGCTCCAGTGACATGTTTTGAAAAGACTGCTCTTTACCCATGAAATTCTTTTGCACCTTTTGTACAGATCAAATGACCACATAACTGTAGGACTATTACTTGGTCCTATTCTCTTCTTTAAATTTTGATTATGAGGTATAATTTGCATACATTAGACCTTACTCTTTTATATATAATTTTAT
>NW_012140636.1:147311-149925 GCF_000956105.1 Propithecus coquereli | reverse complement strand
GGAATATTTCTGATGAAATATAGTTTATTTTGATTGCTAAATGGTTAATTTTTATATAACATGCAGGTTCTATATTATGACAAGCTTCTAATTTGAAAGTTGATTTGCTGTTTTACTTAACTTGAGATACCAAAGTTGAATCCTTGAAGAAAAAAGTCATGAACAGAGGCCACTATTTAAGAAGAAGAAAACATTCTCAGTGTGAAGAATCATTCTTAGAATGTTAGCTTCATCTCAGAAATCCAGTGATTGGTTATACTAAACTTTTTCAGAGAGAAACTCAGAGGTGGAAACAAGATAACCTTCCACTAGGAAGAATTTCAGAAGCTTGTTCTCCAAAAGAGAGGGTTGCTATAGAATGGAGATATGCTAGTCCTTCCATTAAAAAATAATAATGGACTTGCTTCCTTGAATTCCATAAAAATAAGATGCTTAGGATAAGAGCACTGATGATCTTTTGGGTTTCAGTGAAACAGCAAGAAGCAAGGTATCATTAATGTGAAGAGAAGGCAATAAGAACTTAAGGAAGATGAAATGAGGAGCTGCTTATAATTTGAGAAAAAGAATCACAACAATATAACACAAAATTAACCTTGCTCATCAGATAAATTTTAAAATTTACTCTCAAGAAAATTAGCACTATAAAAAGTTTTAAATATTTTTGTTTGTTTACCGAAAAGGAACAAGTCTGGCACAACTGTAGTGATAAGTTTACAGATTTATTGAAGTAATTTTAATAGAGATGACAGTGTTATAATTTAGGCACATTAAACAGTAGGTAGCCAAGTTTATCTTAATTTCCTTTGCTCCATATTTTGTTAGCTATTATGAGATAGATAGACCTCTTACATATTTTGCTATAGTTCAACTTTTCTAGTATGCTATAATGTTTACCTAGAATCTCCATTCTCTCCTCCTGTCACCAAACTTTATTACTTTGTTGGATGCCTGATCAGCAAAAGTATCACCATTCAGAAAGTCTTTCCGGTCCCTGAACTCAGGTCTGATTCCTCCTATATAGATTCCTGTTGTCTTATCTAAGGTTTTAATTGTGTATTCTTTGTTGTGATTATTTTAATCTCGTTTGTGTCTCTCACTTTACTATAAGTCTACACCCTCAGGATCTGCATCTATATTGGTTTGTCACTGTTTTGCCAACATTGAATACAGTGACTGCCAAATAATAGATGCTAAATAAATAAATGGTTAATGACCATAATTTGCTGTTGGATGAAATAAGGGAATTATTTCAGCCTAGAAAGGACACACTCGCTGTCCAATGTTTTTTTTTCTCTGAAGTTAAACAATATATTTCTAACAACTCCATTTTACAATGGAAACATAGAAAATCCAATAATTACCTAGTACACCATATTGTTACCTTATAAACATTTTTCTAATCAACAATCATTCCTTTCTAGACTGGCAAGTCCAATAAACAACTGTCCAATCACCCTTTACTGCTACTAATTTGCTGATAATCGCAAATTACATTTTACATACCCTTGTCTTGAAAGGATATGGGAAGTACAGTAAAATAAGAGAATTGATAGTTATTGAGCATCTATTATGTGCTTGCTAGGGCTTTATATAATAATTATTTTACTTAATCATTATAACTACCTTAGGATGTATAGATATGATCTCTATTTTCATAGATGATGAAAATGAGACTAAATATTTATTTTATCCAGCTAGTAAGTAGAAGAGCCAATATTATAGTCCAAATCTATCTGATACCAAAACTCCTGAATGCTCTGTCCATACTTCTAGCATAGTGAACTAAATTTTGTTCTGAAAATTTCAGGTTATGTGTCTAAGCCATAAAATAGTAGAAAAATGTCAAATACCATGTGCTATTTATACAGTGAATGAAAATGCTTTGCATTACATTAAAGTTGTAACTTGAAAGCACTGTGACATTTTAAATTGTTTGACTAGCTGGCTTCTTTAAGGAGCTACTTCAAGAAACTCTTCCATTTACATGTGACAGAATCTTAGGTGGTACAAGAGTACATGGTATTTCAAGAAATTAAAATTGTAATATCAAAGCTGAGAAGACTTATGAATGATTATTCTCTCCAGGCTTCTGCCTTGAGACATAATATTTTTTAAGTTATTCAGTATAGATGATGAATCATTGTCCTTAAGCCTAAAACCCCTCTAGAATGTACCAGCGTTTAATTTATTCTTCATCCGTCCAGCCAAAAGGTCTGTCAGTCAACCTTTTCATTGTCCACCTGTAGGAAAACCTCCTAACGTCTCTATGTGTGTGTGCTGAAATCAGCCCTGTTTTCTGAGCTAGGACTATTGCTTAAGATTAGAAAGAGACTGAACATTCTCTGCAGGATGGTTGTCAGGTTTGCCTAATAAAATTTGTGTTATTATAAATTATTCAACTTATACTGTTTGCCCCTAAAGTAAGTATATTTTAAAATATTGAATTCAAACAGCTAAGTGAATATTATGTGCATAGTGGAAAAATTAATTCTAGGAAAGTTTAGTATACAGTTATTTCATTTCTACCAGATTCCATTGGAAAACACTGGGAAAAGTGTTTAGCTACCTGAAATTATAAAAGTTTGAAAACCTACAAGCAAACCTCCTGAATTCC
>NW_012140636.1:131580-133396 GCF_000956105.1 Propithecus coquereli | reverse complement strand
TTTTAAATTGCTCCCTCAACTTATAATTTACTACCCTGGAGACAGTGGTTGACTTTTTATGGGGTGATTATTTTCTAGTTGTTTCTTCTTTCGATTCCCTTTTCTGCTTTTCCCCTCTAAGCACCTACAAACACACGTACGTGTCTTTTCTCATTTACTTGATATGTGGTCTTTACAATGAGGCTGTCTTTCTGTGAAAATGAAATTTTATATCTTGTTAAAAATTCCAGAATGCCGTGTCCCAAATGGGTATACATTTCTGAATACAAGACCTTAAATCTGAAAAGCCAGAAGGAAAAATGACTTGCTTGTAATATCCATAATTACTTATAATAATGCAACCTTATAGATCTACGAAGGTCATGATTTACACGCATGCAAATTCTTGTAAGTAAGGTTTTCGTCTCTGAAAGTGTTCTATACCCCAACGAAATAGATTTGTAGTTCACTTAATTATAACTATATCTTTATAGCACTTATTTGTCGTATCTTACATTTGCCTTAGGGAGATCATATTCCAGGCAAATTTCAGGTTTTGTCCAAAGTTCAGATTATTTTGCACTTAGCTTAATTTCACTGAGAAGTTAAAGACCTATGCATGTTTCAAAAAATCATCCTCTGTGTTTATATTCATAACATTTTTTGATCTTTTAGATAAGATACACCAATTGGTAACCACAGGACTTTGCAATGTAATGAGAAGTCCAGGAGAGGGACACGACAGCTAAAGAAGTTCAGACTGGATTGTGTATATAAATTTTGGTGGTAATAAAACAGATAAAAGTTAAGGTAATTGAGGGCTAAAAAAATTTCAGCCAACTTGCACAAATAACTAGGATTCTAACTTTTATTTAAATGTCTACAAATAGTATTTGCAAGTATATAAAGCCCTATACTCTTGAAACTAAGAAATTATAAGGATAAATATGAATGACTTAGTTTTGTTTACTCCTAATTAAGTCATACTAACTCATATGCTTTATGAAAAATATTTTTATTGCTAATAAAATGCACCTCATTTTTTCTCATTTATAAGAAAATAGAAGTCTTAGAAAGAACTTCCTCAGTTCCTCACTTTGTAAATACTTCTTTGGGCATTTACTTCCGTAATGTCCTCCTTGGGTTTGAGGACAGCTCTCATCCCAGTCCTCTAGATGTGACCCCCCCTTAGGGCCCTCACATGTTATCAGTCTCCTCTAGGTCCTGTTTCTTCAGTTTTCTTCTTCATTCAGTTATCTCCTTTCTCCTATTTCTTTAACCTCTCCAGCTGCTTACTCTCTCTCTCTTCATAATAAAATATATTCATGACTCTAAGATATTTGGAACCAAAAGAAAAACTACCACGACACATTAGCAAGTTTCCATATTCCTTTCTTCATGGCCAGTCTCTAAAGAATAGTCTAAATTTACTATCTTTATCTGTTTACCTTCCAAAAATGCTTCTGCCCGCTGTGGTCTATCCTCTGCCACTCAGTGACAATTGTTTTTGTCAAGACCATCAATGATTCCTGAATGCAAAACTCAAAGAATATGTTTTTGAAGTATTATTTCTTACACTATATATTTTGTTTATTTTATTTTATTTTTGCAGCGCTGGCTGCTGTTTGTCGTTTCCTCAGTTCTTCTTTGGGGGACTCTTTCTATTTTCCTTAGCTAGGTAGGTACTATAGCACAGTATTTCATTTCATGAAGCTTATCATAAATATCTGGATTTAGTGCTCCTATTTTGCTGCTTACTATCTGGGTTACTTGGGGCACATTAATTGAATTTCTCTAAACTCAGTTTTCTTTTCTTTGAAGTGGAAATGATAATCAT
>NW_012140636.1:130757-131530 GCF_000956105.1 Propithecus coquereli | reverse complement strand
ATACTCATAAAATTTAAAACTGCCAATAACTCATAGGGTTTTAATATGGGATTTGTGTTATCATGTCATCACTTTTAACCTTGTTTTATAAAAAGAAAATGAACACTTGAATGTACCTGCCCTCATTTCTAAGTGACTGACTCTTTTATTCATGGTTTGTTTCCTCTGATGAGGTTCTCGGGAGACAGTTTTTATCTCGGAGTTTTTATAGTTTCTTAATTATTCACTGTCATTTTTAAATGGATGCTTCAGGAATGCTTGAGTATTTACATACTCTTTGTCACCTTGCTTAACTTTGCATGTCTCACAGAAGGGTCCTGATAATTATTGTAATAGAACTTGAAAGAAGTTATGTCAGCCTGCACATACCATTAGTGCATTAACGTGTCAAAATAGCAGTGAATGACACAGCTCTAGGCAGTCTTAAAAGCTACTAATGGCAGACCAACTCTGAGGAATTGATTTGTAAGCAATACTAAAGCTATAAAACTTTCTCCTTGATATATCGTTTCAGAAAGCCTTGTTCTATTATTCACCTTATTTTTAGTAGATGTATAACAGCTATTTGAATAAGTGAGCAATCTATAAAGACAACATGGTTGATGTTCTCTTGGTTAAAGTAGCAATAAAAAACTTCAAATAGGAAAACTAACAAGATAGCAGCATATTAAAATTAATTCAGTTGTTAACATTTAAACTGCAATTTAATCATGGGTTGAATCTTTTAAGTTATTGTTTTGTGTTTAATAGAAATGGATTTGGTAATGTGGCTT
>NW_012140636.1:118523-119577 GCF_000956105.1 Propithecus coquereli | reverse complement strand
TCTTTTGGTGTTTCCTAGTGCCCATGGTCACATCAAGCATTTGGCTGTTAGTTTGTGAATTTATTTTAATACAGTTAAACATGGCTCATTAGATTACTCCTTTTTTGTTTGCAAATTATTGAGATCTTTATGTACTATTAACGTTAATGAATTTTCAATAGTCGTTTAAAAAGAATATTTTTTTCTGTTTATTGAAGATAAAGTCCTTTTCTTCTTTCCATCTTCATCGCTGTTTTTTATTCTGTTCTTGTTTCTAACTTTTCTTCTGAGGTCTCCCTCTGCCTCTCCCCCAACCTCTGCTGTGAGTTATGTGTATGTTAAAACGTAAGGAAGCCATATATTAGAGTTGAATTATTGTGATAACCCATTAAATTTACTCAAAATTTCCCTTCACTGTCTCCTGAAATGCAAAGACTATATACATGTTAACTTTCTTAACAGATTTCATCTATATCTTTCTAAATGTCTTTTACTTTGCTTTCTGCTTTTGGGAGATAATGTGAAGTCTCCAATAATGAGAGTAAATTTTTACTTTTCGCCTTACATTTCTAACATTTTTTTCTGATGCATGTATTTTAAAACACTGTCACTAGGTAAATAAAGTTTCATGTATTTTATATTAATTTGTCAATTCAATCCTTAATAAAAAGGAAACACATCTGACTTGACATTTGAACAATGCAGAAGTTAGGGGTGCCAACCCCTGGCATAGTAGAAAATCCACGTATGACTTTTGACTCCACAAAAATTTAGCTACTAATACCCTGCTGTTGAGTGGAAGCCTTACTAGTAACATAACTAGTAGATTAACACATATTTTATATGTTGTATGTATTATATAATGTATTCTTACAATAAAGTAAGCTAGAGAAAAGAAAATATTATTAAGAAATTCATAAGAGAGAGAAAATATATTTACTATTCATGAAGTGGAAGTGGATTGTCATCAAGGTCTTTATCCTCTTTGTTTTCACACTGAGTAGGCTGAGGAAGAGCAGGAAAAGGAAGGATTGGTCTTGCTGTCTCAGGGGTGGCAGAAGCAGAAGAAAATCTG
>NW_012140636.1:117902-118473 GCF_000956105.1 Propithecus coquereli | reverse complement strand
GATTGTTAGACCCAGGAAAGATTCATCCCTCAGAACTTTAGTTTATCTAATCCTTATTGTTTCTGCAACACTCCAATCTTTAAAAATATGCAACTTTTTCAAATTATCCATTTCATTTGTTGTTGTAGTGTGCAGGCTGGCATTCTGCAATTTACTAGATGCTATCCAGAAGTGGATGTTTCCCATCAAACCTTTCTAAAACTTTCCGTTTGTTCTTTCCTAAGGTTCTTATAATATTGTAATAATCTATGCTTATCTTTGTCATAGGACTTTTGTCATTTGATAATAATGACTCTGTGTGTGTTTTATATGTATGCATGTGTACAGGGAATAGGGGAAATTGGTTATGTTTGCTGGTTGTGTTTATCTGTCTCTGCCTCTAAACTGTAGAATTTCTAAGTTCAGTATACCCAGCATCATGTCTGTGATGTAGAGAAGGTGAAGTGTACATGTGGAATGAAATCAATGATTGGCAATTATCTATACACTAGCATGCAAATTATTATAATTTAGAATCTTCTGTTTCACATTTTTACCCCTTTATATTCTCCATGATCCCAGTATAAGCCCT
>NW_012140636.1:104688-106667 GCF_000956105.1 Propithecus coquereli | reverse complement strand
GACTCCTACCTTCACAGTGCTCTGCAACACAAACACAGCAAAATGCAAGATATTTCACCCTTCCTTTCATATCCAACACCATCCTTGTCCATTTACCCATATAAATTTGACCCATGGAAAACTGGCCACATTTGCAGCTTCTTTAGTTTCCAAACAATCACACTGCATCTATGCACCCACCAAATATTCTACTGCTTTCTCCTTACTCTAGGAAAAATCCCTTTATGTGACTTCACTTTGATTCTCAGATCACACCAAGAATCAAATTCCCCTAGAGAAGAAGACAGATGGTGATTGTTAGACCCAGGAAAGATTCATCCCTCAGAACTTTAGTTTATCTAGTCCTTATTGTTTCTGCAACACTCCAATCTTTAAAAATACACAGCTTTTTCAAATTATCCATTTCATTAGTTGTTGTAGTGTGCACGCTGGCATTCTGCAATTTGCTAGATGCTATCCAGAAGTGGATGTTTCCCATCAAACCTTTCTAAAACTTTCCGTTTGTTCTTTCCTAGGGTTCTTGTAATACTGTAATAATCTGTGCTTATTTTTGTCATAGGACTTTTGTCATTTGATAATAATGACTCTGTGTGTGTTTTATATGTATGTATGTGTGCAGGGAATAGGGGAAATTGGTTGTGTTTGCTGGTTGTGTTTATCTGTCTCTGCCTCTAAACTGTAGAATTTCTAAGTTCAGTATACCCAGCCTCGTGTCTGTGATGTAGAGAAGGTGAAGTGTACATGTGGAATGAAATCAATGATTGGCAATTATCTATACACTAGCATGCAAATTATTAGAATTTAGAATCTTCTGTTTCACATTTTTACCCCTTTATATTCTCCATGATCCCAGTATAAGCCCTTATCAGTTGTTGCCAGAAAAATTTAAAATGGCTTGTTGCAAAGGTTTGCCATAAACATCCTTTCTCCATATCAATGTATAATTTAGTGCCAAAAATTCAATTTTGATGCTGATAAGAATTTATCAACTTGCCCTGGTACCAATAACGCTTCGACTTCTTTCTATCTTGTACAGTACTTAGCAGACTGCCGTGTTCTTGGTAGGCACTGAATGGTATATGTAAAGTGATTGCTAAGGTTTCAATCTTCTTAAATTTTCAAAAATTAATTCTAATAACCAGTTGAATAACATTTGTTATATGGATTACAGTATTATGATGTTATTTCTAATTCTGAAACACAGACTACTGTTTTCCCCCTTTAAAATGGGTGTCCTCTCTCATCTCTCCAAAGCGTGGCAAAAGTGGGGAAAAACAATGTCAACGTATTATATTTGCCTGCCTTTCTATTCCATAATGGTAAAAGTGCAGATTTGTCTTTATTTAAAATCAAATTCTATGAATAACTTTCTAGTGTTAACACCTTAAAAGAGGCTTTGTTTTTAGCTTTTTTTGAATATTATATGCCAAAAATCCTCATTAAGCCATTCTTTATCACACTTTTTTCTTTCTCATTTTTAATTTCTCTATGATACCCTGAACAATGTGCTAATGAAACTTCACTGTTCTGTATGGTTTATTTTAAGGCAAGACACTATTGCAATTTCTTGTAAGATTTTTCTGGACCTAATTAAAATTTAGAACATCAATACTCATTTTTATAGATTGGATGTCTAAAGTTCATAACAATGAGTAAAGCTTTATCTTTAAACCTTTAATGGAAACTTTTGCTGTATTACATGAATTTGCATGTGGAGTTTCTTAAAATTTTCTCATGGATTGGAATTTATTGATGAATTGTTTTTGGCTTCATATTCCTCATGTAGTCAAATTATACTTACTAAACTTTCTTTCTACTAAAACCCTTTTGTTAATTTAAATCACAAAAACTGACTAGTTATTTAGGAAAAATAAACAAGTCAAAAAGGGTTAGTGAGGAATGATGAGGCATTACAAATATATGAAAAGTCAGATTCCAGGGTATTTTTATGAAGCTTCCTACTTTCTTCTTATTCAAAT
>NW_012140636.1:103063-104638 GCF_000956105.1 Propithecus coquereli | reverse complement strand
GATATTAATATAATCACACCTCTTTCTTTTAACTAGTATTTTGTGGTACCTCTTTTTCCATTCTTTTATTTTCACTTCTCTGTGTCCTTGTATATGTAAAGCATGTTTCTTATAAACATTAACAGTATGTATTAATAGTTGAGCCTTACTTTTTAAACCTATTCTGAGTGTGTCCATTTTTTCATTGTAGTTTTTAGTACTTTTAGATTTCATGTAATTACTAATATAGTTGTGTTTAAATCTACCATCTTGCTGTACATTTTCTATTTCTGCCATGTCCTTTTTGTTATTTTTATTCCTACTTTCTGTCTTTCTTATGGAGTTATCAAGTATTTTTCCATGTTTTGCTCTTCTGTTAGCTTTAATTATATATTATTGTATATTCTTATTTCTTCCTTGTATTCCTTTCATTGCTTATACCTAAGATTTTCAATATACATACTTGACTTATTAGAGTCTACAAAAGTTAGTGCTATTAGCATTTCCTAAATAATGGTAAATCCATATAACACTTTAGCTTCATTTAGCTCTCTCTTACTTTTTATATAATGTTGTCATACAGTTTCTTCTACCTATGTTGTATGAACAGTAATGTTCTTTTTAACAATTTTTTTCTAGATATCCATAATCACCATTTCTCATGCCTGTTAGTCCTTCCTGCAGTTTCATCTTTCCATCTGGAATCACTTTTATTTCGGCCTGAAAAACTTCCTACAGTATTTCTTATATGGCAACAATTATCTCAGCTGGGGACTAATTCTCTTCTCTTCTATTTGTCTAAGAATATTTTTACTACACCCTTACCTTTGAAGGACATTTTCACTAGGTTAAAATCTATACAGTTTTTTTTGGTTGGAAAGGTGTTTTTTTCTTTAATATTTCAGCACATTTTTCCACTGACTTCCATATTTCTGTTGGTAAGTCAATTATCAATTTTACCGTTACTGCTTTTATTATTTGTTTTAGTTGTTGGCTTTCAACAGCTTGACCTTGATGTGGCTAGTTGTGGTCTTCCTTTTATTTGTCTTGCTTGCTGTTTGCTGATCTCCTTGAATATGTGGGTTGATACCTTTTATCAGTTTGGGAAAATACTTGGTCATTATCTATTTAAAGATTGCTTGTGCGAAAATCTCTCTGTCATCTCCTTTGAGTAGTTTAATTACAAATATGTTAGACTTTCAGTGTGTCCCATGTGTCTCTTGTACTCTACTTTGTTCTTTCCATGACTTTTTCTTTCTACATTTCAGTTAAAAATATTTTTATTGACCTGTTTTTGGTTCACTAATTGTGTCTTCCTCTTTGTCCAGTTTACTGTTATTCTCATCCAATGAGCTTTAAATTTCAGATATTGTGCTTTTTTCAACTTTCAGGTGTCCAGTTGATGCTTATACTGTAGATTTCAATTCCTTATAGAAATTTTTCATCTTTCCATCAATTTTGTCAATCTTTTACCTTAACTTTTAATAACATATTGATCTTTGCTATTTTAGTGTTCTTCTTGGATAACTCTAGTATCTGGGTCAGTTGTTCACAGACTTCTATTGCTTACTTTTTGTCTTGATTGATGGCCACATT
>NW_012140636.1:91331-92403 GCF_000956105.1 Propithecus coquereli | reverse complement strand
TGTGCTTTTGGTGTCAAATTCAAGAAATCATTGCTGAGACCAATGTCAAGGAGTTTTCCCTTATGTTTTCTTCTAAGGGTTTTATGATTTCAGGTCTTATGGAAGCATAAGGATTGTAAGTGGTAGGGTAAGGAGAGAAAACTAAGCATGTTTTAGTATATGCTTATTCAAAAGAAATATACAAATATTTAAGAGGAAATAATTCCAATTGTTTAGAATTATAATTTTGTAGGCATAAACTATAATTGGTTCAGAAATTTTAGTATTTAATCTAAAATTTTGACTTGTGTATTGTCAAATATATGATTGGTTCAACTAATCTAAAGGGAGAGGTGGGTTACCCAGGGAAGCCTAGATGAGTATCTTTCAAGAGTTTTAAAATGTGGCATTACCTTAGTAAGTTTATTATCACCAGGGCCTCAGTTTTGCTATTCTGTCTGAGAAATTTTATTTTATAGTACAAAAATGACAGATCAAATTTTGGGGTGGACTCGGGGTAAACAAGCTTAGAAGACATATATAAAACCCAAATGTCAATTACAATAAGAACTATAATTGCTAAAGTTACCAAATAAGGCAAGCTACAGGGGATGCCTAATTATAATGAAGGGATCAGCTTATAAATTTACAATTAGAAGTACAACTATTAAGGGGACCAGACACTCGAGTGTGTCCCTAGGTACCATGTGAAAAATGATGTCATAAGCAAAGGAGGTTTTCTGAGCATATAATCAGAAGAAGGCAAATGAGTTATGTGATTTGAAATTTGACAGTCTCAAGATGCTTCCCAAGGATAGTGACAGTGTCTTATTTATTCTTGTATCTTGATTGCATGGCACATGTTAGGGGTTAAAAATAAAGTTAAATGAATAAATGAACACTCTGTAAAGGAGAACATATATATACCAGGTGCTAAAAAATATTTTATTTGCTGCATTGAACATCTATTCCCTTTAAAAATATATTATTGCTAACAGTGACAGCAAGAGGAAAATATCTGTAAAAATAGTAGCTAGTCAATTTTATATAAAAACTTCTTCAAAATGAACATATATATCCATGGCACAACTAA
>NW_012140636.1:88471-89071 GCF_000956105.1 Propithecus coquereli | reverse complement strand
AAATATCACAAGCTTTCTGTTCTCAATGAATTAATGAATCTAGGCTTTGAGCCTCAATAGAAAATGGAGAGAGAGAGAGAATGAGAGGGGAGGAGAGAAAAAGAGAGAGAGAGAGTGCATGCTGTTCACAGCACAGGGGGTGAGAAAACTGTGATTAAAGAAATGAATTTTAACCATGTGCTTCAATTTAATCTGCATGCGATTACTGCCTGCTGTATAGGTTAAAGTTGTATGTTTTATCATTCCTCCCACTTTCTGTTTCTGTTGCTATTATTTCTTTGTCATGTTTATATTGTAGACTCCCTTGCAACCCTAATTTTTCTAAGTGCTTTGCCCTAGTTCCCTAAATGAGTTCAATATTTACCACCATTCTTCTACTAACCATGGCTACTTCATTTTTTAAAATTTTTGAATTCTTGACTTTTAGTTCATCTTCTGTTTGTCTGGATTTTAATACTCAATAGTTCACTTTTTAAACACCTAAGAACTCATGAATTGTCTCGTATATGTGAATATTTCCCATTAACCATTATATTAGAAAGGCAACTTGCTGGGGAACAATAATCTTCATTCACAAATTTTTTTCCCATCAGAAATATA
>NW_012140636.1:87148-88421 GCF_000956105.1 Propithecus coquereli | reverse complement strand
AGTGTGCCCATCACACAGATAGTGTTCATTGTACCTGTTAGATAGATTTTTCACTTGTGCCCTCCTCTCCCTCCCCTCTCTTCCCTCCTCCCTCCCCCCTACCTCCTGCTTGATGTCCACTGAGTTTTACTTCCCTCTGTGCACATGTGTGCTCATCGGTTAGCTCCAATTTAATAGCAAGTACACATGATGTTTGTTTTTCCATTCTTTAGACACTTTACTTAGGATAATGGTCTCCAGTTCCATCCAAATTGGTACAAAAGGCCTTAATTTATACTTCTTCATGGCTGAGTAGTATTCTATAGGCTACATATACCACATTTTGTTAATCCATTCGTGAATTGATGGGCACTTGGGTTGATTCCACATCTTTGCAATTGCGAATTGTGTTGTGATCAACATTAAAGTACAGTGCCTTTTGGTAAAGTGACTTCATTTCCTTTGGGTAAATATCCCAGTAGTGGGATGGCCATATCAAATGATAGGTCAACTTTTAGTTCTCTGAGGAATCTCCACACTGTTTTCCATAGAGGTTGTACTAATTTGCTGTCCTACAAACAGTGTATAAGCCTTCTTTTCTCTCTGCATCCACACCAGCATCTATTGTTTTTGGACTTTTTAATAAAAGCCATTCTAATAGAGGGTAAGGTGATATCTCATTGTGGTTTTAATTTGCATTTCCCTGATAATTAGTAATGTTAAGTATTTTTTTGTATGCTTGTTGGCCATTTGCCGATCTTCTTTGAAAGCTTCTGTTCATGTCTTTTGCCCACTTTTTAATGGGGTTGTTTGTTTTTTCCTTGCTGATTTGATTGAGTACTTTGTAGATTCTGGTTATTAGCCCTCTATCAGATGTATAGCTTGTGAATATTTTCTCCCATTCTGTAGGTTGTCTATTTGCTCTGTTAATTATTTCCTTAGCTGTGCAGGAGGTTTTCAGTCTAACCAGGTGCCATTTATTTATTTTTGTTGTTGCTGTGATTGCTTTGGGGGCCTTATTCATAAATTCTTTGCCTAGGTCAATATCTAGAAGAGGTTACTCAACATTTTCTTCTAGAATTCTTATGGTTTCATGCCTTACATTTAAGCCTTTTATCCATCTTGAATCAATTTTTGTGAGTGGTGAGAGAGATGGATCCTGTTTCATTCTTCTGCATGTGGCTCTCCAATTTGGCTTTGGGTTTGGTTTGCTCTTCCTTTTGTAGTTCCTTGAGACATGTCATTAGTTTGTTAATTTGTGATTTTTCTGTGTTTGTGATGTAGGCATTTAAGG
>NW_012140636.1:86406-86745 GCF_000956105.1 Propithecus coquereli | reverse complement strand
CTGTGACTATTTGAAAGTATTTAAATATTTCACTAATTCAAGACTGCTGTACACACTGTTCTTTCCATACAGTGGATTAGCTTATTAAAATGGTGCTTATTGGCTATTTAAATATAGGGAGATATTTATATTGTAATGTAAAATATAAAAAGCGAAATTATAAGTTGAGTTTTAACTTTTTAAAACATACATACTAAAAGTTTACAAGGAAATACACCAGAATATTTGCAGCAATTAGAATTAGGTGGTACCTTTTGAAATATATTTTCTTTTTTTCTGCTATTTTGTTTTTGAATGAATATTCTTTTTAAAAGTCAGCATTATTTAAAAATATAGGGT
>NW_012140636.1:85551-86356 GCF_000956105.1 Propithecus coquereli | reverse complement strand
AATGTAAAGTGCATTATTCAAAATATGTGCAACTGTTACACACTAGGTGCTGAAATTACATATTCACAATAGATAACTTATTATTAGGACAATATTAGCACACAATTTCAAGGTACAACGGTCAAACCTAGGACCTTTGCAATCTCCAGCATGTAACTAATTAAATATGCCCCATACACGTTTGTATCTGAGTCCTTCTTTGCTTTTTACTTTTTATTTTCCTTTCTTTCCAACTATTATTTGTTCAATAATCAGTATCCCCAGAAATCTTCAGTCAAGGACTACCGACTTCTATTTTCATCTTCTGGGTTAGATAGACTCAGTGTCTTGAAGACTACATATTTGCTGATGCTATTCATTTTAGGGATATTAGTGAGCAAAGAGGGTAATCATTATAAAAATGGCAATAATGCCATTTGGGGAGAGTTGAGTAATTTAAAATGCTTGAAAGGTTTTCCCAAAGTGTTAGAAACTAAAAGAAAAAAATGAAAGCTTTAGGCCCTTCGCATGTCTTTTGGCTCATGTTAAATAAATGCTTTGACTTCTGGTTGGATTGGTACTTGAATGCATTTTATTTTATTAGCTATTTTTAGGCTAAAGATCCCACTCAGATTATCTAAATGAAAAATACTACTGTAATAGAACAAAATGGTGATTTGCAACTACCCTCTTGTGTTCGAGCTTCAGACTTCCACTTTTTAGCGTTTTTACTTTGGGCAAGCCTAATTCCTATGAATGTTGGGCTTGCCCTGTCTATACCATGCTGATAACAATAACTTCCTTTCAAAACTGTAAAAAGCAAAAC
>NW_012140636.1:84126-85501 GCF_000956105.1 Propithecus coquereli | reverse complement strand
TGATGTCATTTTTTCAGCTTCATTAAGGTATGATTAATAAAATGATTAATATTTAGAGTGTGTAATGTGGTGTTTTGATATATATATACATTGTGAAATGATTTCTATAATCAAGCTAATTAACATATACATCTCCTCACATAGTTACCTTTTTGTGCATGTGGTGAGAATACTTGAGATCTACTCTCTTAGCAAATTTCAAGTATACAATACCTTATTATTAACTATAGTCACCATATTTTACTTATTCTAGTATATTCTTGGGTCTCTAGTAATTATTCTTCTTATAACTGAAGGTCTATACCCCTTGACCAATGTCTCCCCTTTTCCTCCTGTCCCCAACCCCTGGCAAACACCAATCTTTTGACTTTTTTGTAATTGCCATTTTAACAGGTACGAAGTGATATCTCATCATGGTTTTGATTTGCATTTCCCAGATGATTAGTATATTAGTCAAGGTTCTCCAGAGAGACAAAACCAATAGAATGGATAGATGTATAGATAGATAGAGAGAGTGAGAGAGAGAGAGAGAGAGAGAGAGAGAGATAAAGAGACAAGAGGGAATTTATTAGGAGAATTGGCTCACATAATTATGGAGGCTAAGAAATTCCATTATAGACCATCTACAGGTGGTCTTCAGCTTACAAGCTGAAGAAACAGGAAAGCCAGTAGCATGGTTCGGTCCAAGTCCAAAGGCCTCAGAACCAGGGAAGCTGATGGTATAACTCTCAGTCCAAGGCCAAAGGCCTGAGAAACTGAGGAGCTTCTGGTGCACGTCTCAAAGTCCAAAGGGCTGGAGAACTTGGGAGTTTGATGTTCAAGGGCAGGAGAAGAAGGGTGTCCCAGCTCCAGGAGAGAGAGAGGGAATTTAGCTTTCCTCCGCTTTTTTGTTCTGTTTGGACCCTCAGCCTATTGAATGGTGCCTGCCCACATTGAATGAGGGGGGATCTTCCTTACTCAGTCCACTGATTCAAATGCCAGTCTCTTCTGGAAATACCCAGACAGACATACCCCAAAATGATGCTTTACCAGCTATCTGAGTATCCCTTAATCCAGTGAATTTGAAACCTAAAATTAACCGTCACAATTAGTGATGTTGAGCATCTTTTTTATGTACCTGTTGGCCATTTGTATGTCTTCTTTGAAAAAATGTCTATTTAGATCCTGTGCTCATTTTTAAATTTGGCTATTTGTTTTTTTGCTGAGTTGTATGTGTTCCTTATATATTTTGCATATTAACCCCTTATTGGATATGTGGTTTATAAATATATTTTCCATTTTTTAGCTTGCCTTTTCATTTTGAGTAATGTTTTCTTTTGTGTGCAGAAATTTTTAGCTTAATGTAGTCCCACTTGTTTACCTTTGCTTTTGTTAC
>NW_012140636.1:80311-81406 GCF_000956105.1 Propithecus coquereli | reverse complement strand
CATATATATTTTCTTTATTTTGCATCACCCTATGTATTTAATTATTATGATGGTGAATTGCTAATGTCACATGCATAAAAGCTTGTGGGATGAGAAAGATTGTTGTAGCTGTCATTGAAAATACAGTCGAACACATTGTCTTCTCTTTGGCTATAAATATTCAAATCCCTCCTACATAAAAAAGCCTTACTGCTCCCCAAACTCTCATCTCACTATAGCTTTGGCTTGAAGTCTATCATCTCATCCTGTAAGTCTCATCAACTTATGAATGATGCTTCTCGGGGCTGGTACCTCAAGTGCAGCTCCTTGGAGTTTCTCAATCCAAATACAAACTAGAAAGACAATTCAATTGCCCTCCCTTCATTCAACATATAATGGGGAAACAAAGACCAAGATGACCTCAACGCACATATAAGTGGAAGAGAGAAGGGCAGACGGCACATTGAAATCTCTAGTCCATAGCGATTCTAAAATTCAGTAAGGCAAATTTTGTGAGTTCCTTCATTAGAGCAGTTCTGTTCCCTGGGATTGCTTCTTTTTTGCTCTTCATTCTGCCCACTTAGTAAGTCTTCGTTTTCTGTGAGGAAGGCATTTATGTACAGCTGGAAAGCTTTCTCAGCACACTACCGGCCTGAAGGAACTTGAGGGTAAAAAGGCAACTTTTTTTATTTTGAAATGTCTGTGTCTCTCGGCCCATAAACACATAAATCCTTTTAAAACCAGTGGATTTCCCATGTATCAAATTAGAAATTCACTGCATTTAACATAATTCATGTCCACAAATATCTTTGAGATAAGCCTCTCTGCTGTGATTCAGGGAGCTGTGGGACAATTTTCTTAAAAGTTTTTGTCTTGACTCAAAGGTGAGTCATTGAGATAGATATTGCTTAGGATTCATAGAAGCCCATTTGTCTAGATAAAAGGTTCTATCAGGTACATCTTTTGACATCTTTTTTTTTTATTTCAGCATATTATGGGGGTACAGATGTTTAGGTTACGTATGTTGCCCTTCTCCCCTCCCCCCCAAGTCCGAGCTTCAAGCGTTGACATCTTAAAAAGGGTTTATAGCAGATCCCTGATTTTATCCTTACCTTT
>NW_012140636.1:77287-78571 GCF_000956105.1 Propithecus coquereli | reverse complement strand
ATTATTGAATGAGCATTAAATCAGACTGATGTACATTACAGGCAATCTCTAAGGCGATTGCAAAGAACAAGGAATCTAACCCTTTATATAGCTAGGCAGATGCAATCCATTACTACATACACGTTAAATGTTTTTTATCTAAAGGAAAAATGAAACTTGCTTATTTCAACAAATAGGAATTTACATTTTGAAGCCAGATACCTAGGTTTAACTTCTGAGGAGACAGGGAGAAACAGCAGAAAAAGTGTCGCCCTCCTTGATGTTTACATCTCAAAAAAGATGGACTCAGAGTCCCCATGAAAGACATTCCTGGGGTGAAAAGCTGACAAGAAGATCTTTGAGGTTTAAAAAGATTTGCACATATCTCAAAGAGACAGAGAAAGCATTTACAGTTTCAGGTGTTGTAAAGAGAGGGGGTTAGTTCTTCAGTGAGTGGCGAGGGAGTTCCCGTTCCCTTTGGCACCAAGAAAAATTTTAAATGTAAATTTTTTTTTAGATTTGTATTCACCCTTACATTGGACACTGTTCTTAGCCGATGATCATCTAGGAGCACTGGGTGCTTTGAAGAGAAGATTTACATGTCATATTTCACCATTATTAGATACTAATCATTAGGAAAGTATTCTTTACATCTAACAGAAAATTTGTACCAACTTTTACCCATTTATCCTAGGGCATCATTTATTTCCTTCCATATCCTCTTGTTTTCTAATTGCTTGATTCCATTATCATTCCCTGTTGAATTCATCTCCATCACTGCCATTCAAGGGTTCTTTGCAAATCTGATCATGTCACTTTTCTTCTCCGATTACACATTAGGTTTTTATTGCTTTCAAAATAAATTTCACGTTTCTCTTCACATCATACAGAGAGCACTGTAAGCTTTCCTTTGCCTACCTATACGACCTCCCTCCCCACGCTTGCACCATTCTTTAGCTATAAGTTAACATCTTCAGTTCCTCAAGGGTGTCATGCCTTCTTAAGTCTGCGGGCCTTTGCATATACTCTTCCTTTCGTGCCAAGTATGCTCCTGTTCCTTCTCCATTTTAAATGCCTGATACTTATTTATCATTCAACAATTCAGCTGATGCTTTAGCTCCTCTGAGAGGCCGTTCCTTCACATCTCTAGTTTCCGTGACTCTCTTTGAAGCTCTTCCCTGTGTCTTCTTCATCTCTGTAACCCTGGCACCAAGCACAGAGCATTTGGTGCACATACTGTACCAGATAAATGTTTGGTAACTTAAAAAGGAAATGAGTTATTTGAGGTAGGCCATCTAATGCTGT
>NW_012140636.1:76844-77237 GCF_000956105.1 Propithecus coquereli | reverse complement strand
ACTTAGGATAATGGTCTCCAGTTCCATCCAAGTTACTTCATAAGACATTACTTCATTTTTTTTTTATGGCTGAGTAGTATTCCATGGTGTATATACACCACATTTTCTTTATCCACTCATCACTTGATGGGCACCTCTGTTGATGCCATATCTTTGCACTTGTGAATTGTGTTGCAATAAACATTTGGGTGCAGATGTCTTTTTGATATAATGATTTCTTTTCCTTTTGGTAGATGCCCAATAGTGGGATTGCTGGATCAAATGGTAGGTCTACTTTAAGTTCTTTGAGGAATCTCCATACTGTTTTCCATAGAGGTTATACTAATTTACAGTGAAAAATGAACACTTATTTGAATTTTAAATAATGATCATTTTTCTGTACAATTCATTTTA
>NW_012140636.1:62096-63454 GCF_000956105.1 Propithecus coquereli | reverse complement strand
CAATTGATTTTCATATATTGACCTTCTATC
The DNA here is from genome assembly GCF_000956105.1 of Propithecus coquereli. NCBI lineage: Eukaryota > Metazoa > Chordata > Mammalia > Primates > Indriidae > Propithecus > Propithecus coquereli. The sequence goes on along the minus strand of NW_012140636.1, from coordinate 63,424 downwards.
ATCTGACATTGATAAACCCACCTGTTAGTTATAGTGTCTTTTTTTGTAAATTCATTTCATTTTCTTCACATAGACTTTTATTTTTGTCTGTGAAGACAGACAATTTTACTTCCTTTCCAATCAATATGCTTATTTTGTTTTGCCTTATTACAGTGGCTAGGAACTCCAGTGCTGTGTTAAATAGGAGATGTGAACCCAAACATCCTTGTCTTGCTGCTTATTTTAGGGGAAAAGCATTCAGTCTTCCATCAATAAGTATACTAGTTGTAAGTTTATTTATCAGGTTGAAAATGATTCCTTCTATTTCTAGTTGACTGAGAAGTTTTATCATGAGTGTCTATTGAAATTTGTCAGATGCTTTTTTGGCAACTTTTATGACCATGTTTTTTTCTCCTTTAATCTATGACTATGATAAATTACACCTTGAATTTCAAATGTTAAACTATTCTTGCTTTCCTGGATAAAACCTATTTAATCATAATGTGTTATCCTTTTTCTACATTATTGGACTTGACTTAAATAATTTTGAAAGGTGTTTTAAATCTTATATTAATAAAAGATATTGGTTTTCTTTTATTGTAATGTTTTCCTCTGATTTTGGTATTGAGGTATTGCTGGCCTCATAAAATGAGTTGAGCAGTGGTCCATCTCCTTCACTTTTCTGAAGACTTTAGGTAGAATAGGCATTATTTTCTTTTTAATTGTGTGATAAAATTTATCACTGATAAATTGAAGAAATACTGCCCTTCTGAAGAATGAACAGTCTAATAAAAGAGTTGAAGCTATCACATAAGTAAAAATACAAAGTAGAAACTAATATATTTATGATATAAAAGGTAAAGATAGAGATTCAAAGGAGGAGGGCGGTATTTCTGCAAGGAGTGACAGTCAAGCTAACATTTAAACTGGGCTTTGAAACATAGATGGATTTTGGAAATGAAGAGATGATTAAGCCATAGTCAAAGCAGAGTGAACAGGATAAGCCAAGTAAATAAAGTCAGAATATTAGATCAAGTAATATGAAGAAGAGCAAGTGCTTCTGTTAAGCTAAAATTATAAATATGAAATGAAGTAATGTTTGGAAAATCATTGGGACCAGAAAATGGAGGGTTTTGCTATAAATTAAGACTTTACTTTTTAAAGTGGTTAGTTTTACTTCTGATAGACTAAAGGACAACTTGGAATATGAACTGAAAAACTAACAGCAGAGAATCACTGTAATTTTCCCATGACAACCTCAATGACTGCCAATTAGCAATGCAGGATTTGTTTCTATCTTGAATCCCATTTTTTCCTGAGTCCTACTAAGGTATTTCAACATAGTCTTC
>NW_012140636.1:60380-62046 GCF_000956105.1 Propithecus coquereli | reverse complement strand
GTTTCTCTTCACATCATACAGAGAGCACTGTGAGCTTTCCTTTGCCTACCTATACTACCTCCCTCCCCATGCTTGCACCATTCTTTAGCTATAAGTTAACATCTTCAGTTCCTCAAGGGTGTCATGCCTTCTTAAGTCTGCGGGCCTTTGCATATACTCTTCCTTTCGTGCCAAGTATGCTCCTGTTCCCTCTCCATTTTAAATGCCTGATACTTATTTATCATTCAACAATTCAGCTGATGCTTTAGCTCCTCTGAGAGGCCGTTCCTTCACATCTCTAGTTTCTGTGACTCTCTTTGATGCTCTTCCCTGTGTCTTCTTCATCTCTGTGACCCTGGCACCAAGCACAGAGCATTTGGTGCACATACTGTACCAGATAAATGTTTGGTAACTTAAAAAGGAAATGAGTTATTTGAGGTAGGCCATCTAATGCTGTCGAGGGCTGAGGTAAGAAGCAGCTGAAAATGTAAGATATCTTGATTTTTATAGAGAGAATTGAAAAAGCTGAGAACAAGTCGATTTTACCTAGGGTGGGGGGAAAGCCCACGATTGCCAATATGAGGGTTTTCTGTGGGAAGGATAGGCTCACTGAGATGGTTTGGCGTAATTTATGAAAGAGAATTTTCTGCTAGAATTTGAAATGGTAGAGTTAGGGCTCAGCCAAGATGAGGTTAACATCTTACCATAAAATACGTTTAGAAAAACAATAAACTTAAGTGTAACAGTTAGGAAAAAATGACCCCAAAATTTGCAAGTTAGTAATCAGAAACGGAATAAAAATGCATTCGTCAAGTCAATTGAGGTCATATTAATTAAATTTCATATTGTATAAATAAGTTTAGCTACATATTAATATTTTCTTGCCTTTTAATACATTGAGTTGTTTGTGTTTTGCCAATGCTAGTGTTCAGGAAATGGAAAAGTTAATATAAAAGGAAAGATTTTGGAGGTGCTAAATCTCAATTCTTGGAAAGAGAGCTGCTTAGTGGTATTAAAGTTTATTTAGGTATGTAGAAAAGAGATAGTGGAAATTGGCAGATTAGTTTTCAAATTTCATGCTTCATATGTTGCCTATTTGGTACCAACCTGTACATGTGTTATAGACTGCACTTAAAGTGTGAGCTGTTTTATATTAAGTGAGTTAGATTATAAGAGTGGATCCAAGAGATACATGGAAGCAAACACTCCTGTATTGTGTTTAAAAAACACTTAGTGTCTCTGTAATGTAACCAATTACTCAGGAAGACTGTGCAGATGGAGGCTGAGGATGGCTTGGCTATCATTCCTATATTCTCATTTCTCTTGAGTAAGTAAGTAGGAATGGGATTGGCGAGTATATATTTAATATTTAACTTCACAAAAGGCTGCCAAAAAATGTTCCACAGTGGTTGAAAAATTGTACGTTCCCACTAGAAATGTATGAGAGTATCAATTTTTTCTTTTTATTGTCAACATTGAATATTGTCTTTTCAATATTAGAGGTCGTAGTAGGTGTGTAATATGTGTTTAATTTGCATTTCTCACGTGACTAATAATATTGAACACCTTTCCATATGCTTGCTTGTTGTTTATAGTCTTCTGTGAAATGCCTATTCAAATATTTTGCCTATTTTATTTGGTTTTTGCCTTCTTATTATTAAGCTATAGGCAATTTTTACATAATCTG
>NW_012140636.1:59744-60236 GCF_000956105.1 Propithecus coquereli | reverse complement strand
TAATTATTGAGTTGTTATTTTAGAAAACTGAGCATTCGCTATAGCCAATAAATAGGAGGATCTTAATAGCACTACCTGAATATCATGAAGATATATATTTGCCTGAATTAAAAAAAATGCTTCCAGATGTATGGGAGTGTTTCCAACCTTTGTTTTTCTGACTCATACTTCTTAGAAAAGTGGCAGCTAATTCAATTGCTTGACCAGCATACTACGGTATTTTGGAGGTACCAACTTTGATTGTTTGTGGTTTTTGTTTTGTTTGTTGTGGTTTTTGTTTCTGGGTGGAAAGAGAAGGTAGATGGTCAAGAGAAGGGAGTTTGTGGTTTTTAGTTACCTGTGAGAAACCTGAAAGTAGCTTGACCAAATAAAATACTTTTCCCATATATCTTTTTCTTCATCTACCCCTGCAACCCAGCCACCCCATTCCACTGCACAGGCCAAATTACTACAAAGCTATTTAATACATGGAAAAACTTTTTTTGCCTAAAG
>NW_012140636.1:58341-58745 GCF_000956105.1 Propithecus coquereli | reverse complement strand
ATTGAATTGTTATTTTAGAAAACTGAGCATTCTCTATAGCCAATAAACAGGCGGGTCTTAATAGCACTACCTGAATATCATGAAGATATATACTTGCCTGAATTAAAAAAAATGCTTCCAGATGTATGGGAGTGTTTCCAACCTTTGTTTTTCTGACCCATACTTCTTAGAAAAGTGGCAGCTTATTCAATTGCTTGACCAGCATACTACGGTATTTTGGAGGTACCAACTTTGATTGTATGTGGTTTTTGTTTTGTTTGTTATGGTTTTTGTTTCTGGGTGGAAAGAGAAGGTAGATGGTCAAGAGAAGGGAGTTTGTGGTTTTTAGTTATCTGTGAGAAACCTGAAAGTAGCTTGACTAAATGAAATACTTTTCCCATATATCTTTTTCTTCATCTACCCCT
>NW_012140636.1:57932-58291 GCF_000956105.1 Propithecus coquereli | reverse complement strand
ACCAAATTCAAAGAGCTGATAACAACCAAAATAACTATAACAAATTCAATAAGAAAGAGCTTGCCAAACCAGATCTCTAGACTTACTACAAATCACTAATTTATTAAATTGATTGACAAGTATCCCAATGATATATTGGGATATATATATTCCACGCTAGATATACATGGAAACTTGATCTATGAAAGACCAGGCAGCATAAATAATTAGAGAATGGATGCTAAGACCATTGTGCATCTACATTAAAAGTAATTGGTTCCCTAGTACAACAGCATACGGACAAACACACACAAATATTTGACTGGTTAAATATCTAAATGTAAAGACTAAAACTTTGAAACTATTAGAAGGCTAGACAT
>NW_012140636.1:53591-54206 GCF_000956105.1 Propithecus coquereli | reverse complement strand
TTTTGGATGATTTTTGTTAAACTCTGGGAGGGTGTAAATAATATAACTATAAATGCAATGGAAGAATACCACAAAAGAAAAATACAATAGTCCTATCCATATGAAAAGTTAAACCTTTTGTATGAAAAATAAAATCACTTAAAATCCTCAGAAAGTAGTAAAATATTCTTAGCAAACAGCACATATACAAATATTTATCACTTACTATGTGCCAAGCCCTCTGCTAAGAACTACTCATTCCCATTAATGGAAAAGGAAACTGAGCACCCAGCCCCATTCAGAAAACTATTAAGCGGCAGTGCTTGATTCTAAGTCTAGACAGTATAGCTCAAGGAAACAGACTCTTCTTAACCATTCTACTAATAGTCAAAAGAAATATAAAATTATTTCCATTACTAGTAATAAAAGCAAATTCATTAAAAGAACTAGATGACACTATATTTCAACCAAGTTAGCAAAAATTTTCGTTCAGAAACATATACAATGACAAGACATATAAGATAAAAAGACAGAAGCACAATTCACAATTGCAAAGATGTGGAATCTACCCAAGTGCCCATCAATTCATGAGTGGATTAACAGAATGTGGTATATGTATACCATGGAATGCTACTC
>NW_012140636.1:52299-52681 GCF_000956105.1 Propithecus coquereli | reverse complement strand
TTTTGAATGGTTTGAATAGCCTTAGAGAAATCCTTGCGTTCTATATAAAGTGTAATCATTGCTACATAACACAAAAATAAGCAGCAGCATCAACAAACCTTATAAAGGAATGCATAGGACAATGATTAGAAAACATCTAGATATTTAGAAATTGAAGTAATATAGATGAATACCAACTTGTATCAATTACATACTCAGAAAGGCTATGTAAACTCAAAAAAGTTTCAACCCCAGACAAATAGACTCTATGGCCTTGGTGCTAGAAGTTGGATGTAGCTGGGTACTTAACAGGAAAAATCCAAATGGTAGCCTTGCATAAATCATAGACGTGAGTGCACTTTTTATTACCTCTTGGTTTAATAACAAATAGATACAAAGAGTT
>NW_012140636.1:50911-51860 GCF_000956105.1 Propithecus coquereli | reverse complement strand
GTGACAACCACCAGGCTGAAATCTGCAGAGACAGGCAAATGCAGAGCAATATAGCAACTGAGATCTGCGTACCAGGAGCTGAAGCCACTGGAGCTATAAACTGGGAGGAAAACTTACATTGGTAATTTCAACAAATTGCTGGAGGCTAAGTGGGGAAAGTCCTGTGGACTGCAGGCTGAGGGCAGCACCACGCATTCATGTTCTTTCTCTCCAGTAGCTTACCACCAGATCTCCTACGGAAAATCCTGGAAAGATTCTTCTAAAGAACCAGCGGGGAAAGAAGAGTAAACATTGTGAAACATGCCCATTAAGAAAGTCTACTCTCCCTGGGAAAGAACTTAGCTTGACACAATTCTGAAACTTTACTCCAGATGAATAAAACTGAGGCACAGAAAAAATAGGAGACTTTTTTAAGGGTACGTGTGTTAACAGCACTATAGTTATTGAGTGTACATAAATGTGACCTTTTATGACTATTGATATATACCTATACAATAAAACATTTAGATTTCTTGCAAATATTCTGTTAAATAATTAAGTTACACTGTTACATGATGACATGTGCCAGGCACAGTGACGGGGCAAATAAGCACATGAAAATATAATCAACATGATTTGTCATTAGGTAATACACGTCGAGACAGCAATATGATCTCGCTACATACCTGTTAAAATCACTAAAATCCAAAAACTGATGATATAAACTTCTGGTGCGGGTGCAGAGCAACGAGGACAGAAACAGAATTCATTCCAGAATGCACAATGGTACAGCTACTTTGGAAGACAATGTGGCAATTTCTTGCAAAGCTAAATATAGCCTTACCTTACAATCCAACAATTGTGTTCTTAGGTAATTATTCAACTAATTTGAAACTCATGTCCATACAAAAACATCATGCAAGTATTTACAGAAGATTTATGCATAATTGCCAAAGACTTGAAGAAACCA
>NW_012140636.1:49777-50861 GCF_000956105.1 Propithecus coquereli | reverse complement strand
GTTCCCTAAAAGCAAAGGTAACAAGAATAAAATATGAAAAATTATAATTTACCACATTTGCAAATAGAATAATGGTGGAAAATTATGTGATCATTTCAATAGGTTCAGAAATAAAATGATAAAATGTACACCCATTCATTATTAAAAAAACTCTTAATAAACTAAGAGATAGAAAGGAACTTCCATAATGGGATAAAGAAAACTTTTTTTAAAACCATAATGGTGAATTATTGAAAGTTTTTCCATTTGTGATTGGGAATGAATCAAGGATGCTAGTTATAACCAATGCTATTCAATCTTAGACTGGAGAGCTTAGTTACAATAAGGAAAAAAGATTAAAAGTATATAAAAATATTGAAAAAAGATAAAATTGCAATTATGTACAGGTAACACATTATGAAATTTAAAAGTCCAAAATAATCTACAAATGAGTCAGATGATAAATGAGTTCACTACAGTCAATGAAGAAAATAAATCATAATTTATAGATATCATCAAGAAATGATTGAAAAATATAATTTAAAAATACCATTTTAATGACATCAAAAATATAAGATACTAAAAAAATCAACAAAAGATGGATAAGACCTCTAAATTAATAACTATACAATAATTATTGACAAAAATTACAAAAATAAATAGAAGAATATTTTACATTTATACATTGGAAGTTTCAATATTTTATGGATGTCAGTTTTCCAAAAATTGACCTTTAAATAAAATCAATGTGATCCCAGTTAAAAATGTCAGCAATTTGTGTATGTGAAAATTGACATGCTGATTTTAAAATTTATATGGAATTTGATTGCCAAAGCAATTATAAATAAGAAAATAGCTAGAAGATTTATATACCAAATATTAAGATTTATATAAAGCTACTGTGGGTAAGATAATGTGGAATTGTCACAAAAATAAACAGAGACAAATAGAAAACAAGAGTGTTAATACATCTTACAAGTAAATTTACATAAATATACTACAATGGAAAAGTTGGTCTTACTCCATAAACAATGCTCATTCAACTGGCTTTCCATATGGGAAAGAAAGAATCTTGAATACTATCTTTTATACCACATAAAAAATT
>NW_012140636.1:47046-47487 GCF_000956105.1 Propithecus coquereli | reverse complement strand
AAATAAAATATGTAATATAACATGTAAGTTAATAATAAGTAGAAAAATAAAGCAGAGAAAGAGGCTATCTATCACATGTTGAGTTTGGGGAGCAAAGTTGAATTCTTAAATGGGGATCCCAAGGAAAGCCTCACTGAATGCAAAGAGACAGAATATAGGGACACAGCAGCAGGTAGACGGGTAGACGCGGTGCTGGAATTTGATAGAAAAGGAGAAAGGAGAACTTCCTTCTACAAATACCATTGAATTCTCTTTAGTTAAATCATAATTCAATTACCAATTACCTGATTGTGGGTATATGCCATGGTGTTATAAGCACTACGTAGAACTTTAGCATTTGAAGCGCAATGTTGTTTCCACTCTCATTCTCTGATCATTTGAAAGAGTGAAATAGAGGAACATGTATATCAAGACTGAGAGAGGGCTCATCGAAAGAACATG
>NW_012140636.1:42551-44136 GCF_000956105.1 Propithecus coquereli | reverse complement strand
GTTTTACATTTTAGGCCTGTGATTCATTTTGAGTTAATTTTTTTTTGTGAAGGGTGTAAGGTCTGTGGCTAGATTGTTTTGCATGTTGATGTCCAGTTATTCCACAACCAAAGGTTATCTTTGCTCCATTGTATTGCCTTTGCTCCTTTGTCAAAGATCAGCTTACTATACTTGTGTGGGTCTATTTCTGGGCTCTCTGTTCTGTTCCACTGATCTCTTTTTCTCTTCTTTCAACACCACCATGCTGTCTTGATTACTGTAGCTTTATAGCAAGTCTTAAGTCCTATAGTACACATATTTTGTGATAGTGAACAATAAGTGTGTTTTGGAATCAACTATGCTAACTTTATAAAATGACTGTGGCAGCATTCTATTTTTTGTCTATGCTGGGAATAATTTCTAAAACGTTATTAGAAGTTCTTTCTAGAAAGTTTGAAAGACTTTATTGACTTTTTAACTATTTAAAACAATATAATAAATATCTCAGATACCTCTTTGTATTGAATCAGGATAATTTTCTAAAACATAATCCTAGACCTGATATCCGTTTGTATTTTCTTTCATTTATTCTAGTGACCCATTTTTTTTAAACATTTAAATTTGTATGGGCCTATAATGTGAAGATGTGATATATAGTCATTTGGTCTTTACAAATGTAAAACTGATTATTCCAGTAGCAGTAACTTTTGAATACAGCCTTTTTCTGTTGACTAAAATGCCAATTTTATCATATGCTAAATTCCTATTTTTATTTTAGGCCTAGAAATCCAATCTACTTTTCTATTTAATTTATCACCTGTTTTGGGGATTGAGCCACATTGTTTTAAATATCATATTTCCGCATAATTTTATAATATATAGTACCATCTCATCTTCCCCTAAATCTTTCTAAGATGGATCTTCAAAGTCAGACCCCTTCAGATCCAGGAGCCTTTGGAGAAGGGTACAGAGAGAACGGGTACACTGAGTAGACAGAGGAAGAGTTTCATTCCTCTCCTCTGCTCTGCTGATACCTCCACCCTGCTTCTACTCCCCTGGTGCCAAAATTCAGACATCCTAGAATCTCGGTTTGTTCTGGTTCCTATGTCAGAAACAAAGTTGACTATGCTCATTTCTAAGTTTGCGCTGAGTGCTGTCCCACGATTGAAACTTGGGACCTCTCAGTACTCGATTGAATCCAGTATTTCACTCCACATGATACTACACTACTTCCTCATTGCTAGAGAATGACAAACCTTCAACTTCCAGAAGTCAATATTTGTTCTTGGAAGTTGGTTGGGGATGGGAAATAGAAGGCCTGAATTAGCTCTCTCACCCTCCCTCGGTCCATTGCCATCCCTATTATATCCAGCAGTCATTCTTCGAAAATTTTAACAGATCAGTGTCCTATCCCCGGTTGTCAACATTAACCCATGAATTTCCCTAATTATATATTTCCTTGATCATTTCCATGGGAATTTGAGTAGGATGAATACTTTATGCCAGTAACAGAGAAAAACAAAAAGATATAAGATGGAGATTTCCTGAATTACATTTTATTGAATTCATTTTATTTATACACACACACACACACACACACACACAC
>NW_012140636.1:39490-41041 GCF_000956105.1 Propithecus coquereli | reverse complement strand
AAAGCTTGGGGGTAATTCTATGAATGCTGATTTGTTGTTCTTTGTGTTATTTTCTAAATGATTGTATTTATGTGTATATTTCTCTTTAGTTCAACAGTTATTCAAAAGGCTCTCTCTAGATTTTTGAACAATTTTCTCCTCCAGACTTTCTTTACTTCCAATTTTATTATAGTTTTCTGAAACATATTTGTTCGTATCATGAATAAAAGAGCCCTTTCGTCAGTCTATATTTTCAAATTAATGTTATTTTCCTTTAGTCTGCATTATATTCATTGGAATTGTATAGATATGTTTCTGTGTGCCCATGATTTTGAAAGAGGATATCTATCAAAACTGATCAGCAGGGCATGCGGACTTCCCTGGATGTGCTCTCTATCTCCCTGATCATGGAAATAATATTCCTCTTAATTTTATCCTAAGGGTATGCTAGAGTAATCTACCCCAATGAAATTTCAGTGTTTTTGCATACTGGGGGACTGAGGGCTAACTCCACCTGCCCTGTTTACAAGTTCTCCAACTATAAGAACGAAAATTTATTTTTAAGGAATTTGATGCAAATATTTACTGTTTGGGGAACACTACATAAGGTGATAATAATAATGATAATAATTGACACACAATGCCAAGCTTGGTATGCGTTACACATATTATACTCACAACAATACTATAAGATAGGAATTACTTTATCATCCTCATTTTTCAAATGTAAAACCCAAAACACACACAGGTTAAGTAAGTTACTTAAGAACACACAGAAAGCAGATAGCAGAGATGGAGTTCCAACTAATGAAAAGTCCATGCTTTTAACCACTGAGCTATATTGCCTTTCAGGAAAAAGAACTACTTTACATACGTTAACTCGATTATTATGCCCAGAATATATATATAAGGTAGATGGCATTGACTCTATTTCAAAAATGAGGAAATCAAAATTCAGAGAGGGGAGGTAACCCTTCAGAGGCTACAGACATTGGAAGTATCCAAGTCCAAATTTGCACTTAGATCTGTAAATTATCCTTCTACATGAAGGTGACTTTAAACCTATAACTCTCATCCTTTTACATGCAGACAGGCAATGAAAAACTATAAATCTAAGAATGCAGTATTCTTATCTTGTTCTTAGTAACTACTCATCTCAGTCCCTAACTTCTTCATATATCCTATTATATGATGTTCTCAGGGAAGGGAGTGTGAAAAAAAGGGACATGTTGATGGGGCTATGGTAGAACTGGTACCTGTTGTATAGGAGGTACTCAAATGCATATTTATTGAATGAATATTCCATTAAATTTGTTTTTCAATCATCTTCTTTTGGCAAGAGATTTAGTAAACATTTCTCACAGCAATTGAAATTAGAGTCCATTTTTTTTCTTTTATTTTTTGGAGTTGTTTCAAATTTTTATCTCTCTCACTGTTTTTGTCTCAATGTTATATTGTTGAATGGCGAGTGTAAATGGGCTTTATCTTGTCACTGCACGTTCATAGTACTAAAATAGTCTTGGGCAGATGATATGCATTTAATATATATTTGCTGAAGGTTAAATGTTGAGA
>NW_012140636.1:36720-39440 GCF_000956105.1 Propithecus coquereli | reverse complement strand
AATGTTGTTTCCACTCTCATTCTCTGATCATTTGAAAGAGTGAAATAGAGGAACATGTATATCAAGACTGAGAGAGGGCTCATCGAAAGAACATGTTTCCCTTCTGTACCTGTAAGACTATCAGATGGAGTTCATGCAAATATGCTCTATGATTAGCAGGACCCAACCAGTCCAGTAATAATAGATTTTGCACAACTCTAGTTGAAAAATAAATCTGAAGCCATCTTATCAAAGCTGACTTCATTAAAAAGAGGCATCCTTTGAATTACATGGTACCAGATTGAGTAGATCTGCAGTCCCCAACCCCTGGGCTGAGGACCAGTAGCAGCCCATGGCCTGTTAGGAACCAGGCCACACAGCAGAAGGTGAATAGTAGGCAGGCAAGCGAAGCTTCATCTGTATTTACAGCCGCTCCCCATCACTGGCATCACTGCCTGAGCTCTGCCTCCTGTCAGATCAGTGGCAGCATTAGATTCTCATAGGAGTGTGAACCCTGCTATAAACTGCGCATGTGAGGGATCTAGGCTGCGTGCTCCTTATGAGAATCTAATGCCTGATGATCTCAGGTGGAGCTGAGGCAGCGATGCTAGCACTGGGGAGTGGCTGAAAATACCAATTATCATTAGCAGAGAAGTTTGCACAATAAATGTAATGTATTTGGATCATCCTGAAGCCCTCCAATCCCCCAACCCCCATCTGTGGAAAAATTGTCTTCCGTGAAAGCAGTCCTTGGTGTCAAAAATGTTAGGGAACTCTGGAGTAGAGGACTTCTAGTTCCAAGGGAAGATGAATTGTAACCAGAATATTAGCTAAAGGACAGTTGAACACTTGAAGTCTTAGAGAAGAGACTTCATGTTTTGAATTTAAATTTTGTTTCAACATTTATTTTGAAATAATTCAAATGTCGAAACACCAATCGTCAATGTATTTTATCATTTGCACTCTTCCTCTCTATCTCTGTGTGCATCTCTCTCACACTCTTATTCCCGTACACAGATACATACAAACTTATACATTATTATTATTATTATTGTGGAATATATTCCTGAGGAATTATGTATTTTATAACCATTTGAATCTACCAGATATCATAATGTTTTACCTTCAAATACTTCAGCATGTATCTCCTAACAATGAAGATATTCTCTTGTGTAACCACAAAATAATGATCAAAATCAGGAAGCTTCAGCTTAGCTTCAGTATTTGTTTGTTCTCTCTTCTAACCTGTGTATGTATAATCAGTAGTACAAAAGTTAGTAGGTCATTATCCTCTTAGCCTTCTTTGACAGGGAACAATATAATGAATTTTTTTTTTTTTAATTTCCCATTGTGCTTTGAAAAGTCATTCATCACTGCAGGGAAAAAATATATATAATTGCTACTCTACCAAACATATGAATAAATATGCCCTAATAATCCCTGTGACTAAAATGTTTTAAGCAATGTGTTTTATTGTACATAATGGATATATACCATATATTTATAATTTTAGTGAAACTATAAACCATGGCAAATTAGAATATATTCATTTTAGCTTTTATTTCATTATGATTTTGAGAAAGAAAACACGTAGCTTTTAACATTGTATTGATTTTACCTCAATTGTAATTCGTATTTTAAACACACTCATCATAATTTCAATGAAATGGAATATATGAATCGTTCTTTAGTTCACATTAATTTTAAATCAATTTTGCAAACCATGGAACACAGAATATAAAAAGTCTAAGTGGACATTAGGCCACTCTTTGCTGCAGACAAGTACTTGGAGATACTTTTGTATTCTGAAAGCTGCAATCTGAACACGGTTTCAATGAAGATCAAATACACTTAGGCCCCATCTCATATTTATTCCTATCTTCAGGTGGAAAACGCTTTGAATACAAAATAACTGTTTTCATCTCTCTAGTAAGGATGCCAGTCTTTTTACTTCTCCCACTTGCATGTGATTTAAGAGGAAGCAAGTTGTTAATTAGAAGATGTTCATTCGGATAAGTACTAAGAAGTACAATCGCTAGATTATATGGTAAAAGTATGTTTAGTTTTGTAAAAAAACTGCCAAACTGTCTTTCAAAGTGATTGTACCATTTTGCATTTCCACCAGCAATGAATGATTGTTCCTTATGCTTCACATGCTCACCGGCATTTGGTATTGCCAGTGTTTTGGATTTTGGTCATTGTGTAGTGGTATCTCATTGTTTTAATTTGCAATTTCCTAGTAACATATGATGTGAAACATCTTTTCATACGTTTATTTGCCATTGTGTATCTTCTTTGGCAAAGTATCTCTTCAGGTATTTTACTCATTTTTTAAATGGATTTTTTGTTTCTTATTGCCAAGTTTTAAGAGTTCCTCGTGTATTTTGTATAACACTCCTTTATCAGATATATCTTTTGCAAAGTTTTCTCCAAGTCTGTAGCTTGTCTTCTCATTTTCTTGACAGTGTCTTTTGCAGAACAAAAGTTTTTAATTTCAGCGCAGTGCAGTTCACTAATTCTTTCTTTTATGGATCATGCCTGTGTTGTTGTATCTAAAAAGTCATCGCCAAACTCAAGGTCATCTAGATTTTCTCTTGTGTTGTTTCCTAAGAGTTTTTTGGTTTTGCGTTTTACATTTTAGGCCTGTGATTCATTTTGAGTTAATTTTTTTTTGTGAAGGGTGTAAGGTCTGTGGCTAGATTGTTTTGCATGTTGATGTCCAGTTATTCCACAACCAAAGG
>NW_012140636.1:35009-36670 GCF_000956105.1 Propithecus coquereli | reverse complement strand
AATAGCTTCATAAGCTTAAGCTAGTCAAATACTTCTTCAACAGGACATAAAAAATGCTAATAATAAAAAATGATAAATTGGGTGACATTAAAAGTAAGAACGTCCATTGATTGAAAGATACCATGAAAGGAATGGAAAGGCAAGACACAGAGAAGGGCGAAGATATTTGCAACACATGTATCTAGAAAGGAACTTCTAAAAATAAATTTAAAAGAGGCAGACAGCCAATAAAAAATGGACAAAATCTTGAACAATTACATTCACAAAAGAGGATATGGAAATTGTCGGTGATCATACAAAAAAATTCTCAACTTCATTAAAGTGGTAACCAAATTAAGACTATAGTGCTTTTTGTTAGTTCAAGCTGCTATAACAGAATACCATAGATTAGGTGGCTTATAAAAAACAGAATTTTTTTTCTCACAATCCTTGAGGCTGAAAATCTGAGATCAGGATGCCAGCACGGTTGAGTGCTGGTGAGGGCTCTCTTCAGGATTGCAGACTGCCAACTTCTCGTATCCTTACGTGATGGAAAAAGAGCTAGCTAGCTCTCTGGGCTCTTCCTATAAAGGCACTAATCCCATTCCCGAGGGCTCTACCTTCATGACCTAATTACTTCCCAAAGGCCCGCCTCCTAATACCATCACTGGGGGCTCGGATTTCAACATAAGAATTTTGGGTGGAATGCAAACACTCTGTCCATAGCAGAGTTTTATTACTTCATTCCCTTTAGCATAGCTAAGAAGGAGAGAGAGAGAGAGAGAGAATGACAACCAAATGAAATGTTGGAAAAGATGTGGAGAAAAATGAAACTCTGGTATATGTTGGTCTGGTAGACTTTGGTAAACTACCTGGTAGATTTTGTAAAGCTAAATGTATAGATAATTTACGACCTAGCAGTTACTCTTTTAGGTAAATAATCAAATGAAGTGTACACATACACGCACCAAAAGGCATGTACAGTGATGGATAGAAACACTATCTTTAATAGATAGAATTGGAAACAATCCATAAATGGTCATCAGAAGTAGAGTGGATAAAATACATCGTGGTATGTTTATAAACTAGAACGCAAAAGAGAACTGAGAATGAATGTTACGCACAACAGCAGGGATCCTATCACAAGCATAAAGTTGAATGGATGAATCCAGCCACAAAAAGAAATGCTCTATATTATTCCATTTATGTACAGTTCAAAACCAGGAAAACTCATCTAATAATGGTGTCAGAAGTTAAGATACTTGCGATCTTGCAGGCTCTGGAGCCCATGTGGGGAGTTGTTACTGGGCGGGAGCTTTCCAGAGCACTGGTAATGTTTTGTTTCTGAACCTGGGTGCTGGTTACACAGCAGTGTCTACTTTCTAAAAATTCATTAAATTATTCTTATTTGTGCACTTTTCTATATGTGTGTTATGCTTTTAATAAACATTTACTTATATAAATGTATGAAGAATAGTTTAAGTAGGTCAAACATGTCTAAGAGGAGTTCCATAAAAAGAAAATAAAGAAAATAGAGGAGAGATACACAAAATAATCTTAGCTAATAATTTTCTAGACATAAATGAAAAACTGAAGTCCTCAGAATTAAAAAAATATCTTTCAGGTGTTGATGTGAGGCATAGTTTTAAGTACTGAGGAACTAAATACACAAAAGCAGCTTC
>NW_012140636.1:23755-24279 GCF_000956105.1 Propithecus coquereli | reverse complement strand
ACATGGCCTACTTACCTCTACAACACCAGGCCTCACGATGCCTCCATTGCTCTTTGCCAGTCCAGGCATGCTAGTCTTCTTTCAGCTACTAAAACATACTACAGAGTCTTTGCTTATGTTGATCTCTGAGCCTGGACTACCTCGCTCCATCCTCTTCCCGACTATTGCCTAATTAAGTTCTGTCCTTACTTCAGATTTCAGTTCAGTTATCTCTTCCTTAATGAAGCCTCTTATCTCTTTTATTTGGTCAAACCCTCCTATATTGTTCTTGTGTACTTCTTCTTGAAATTCTTATCACTGTTTGATTTTACATTTACTTTATGATTATCCCATTATTCGTAGTAGATTCCATGAGAACTGGGATTTTGTTCTTTGGACTGACAGTTTTATTATTAGACCCTAGTACAGTGCCTGGCATATCATAGTCAATTGATAGTCACTAATATAATAAATAAAAGAAAGGGGAAATAAATGGAAGTTCCCAGTTTTCCTTCTTTAAGTCATGAAACATTTTGGATTATGAC
>NW_012140636.1:21698-22080 GCF_000956105.1 Propithecus coquereli | reverse complement strand
GTGGGGCACCAAAAGAGCAGAAGAACGGGATCCATTTGTACTCACCATCAAATTGGTACTAACTGATCAACACTAGGTTGATCACATGGCAGAAACATTTTTATATTTTAAAGTACATTTATAGATGTGAGCCATAAGATTCCAAACATGTAAGATATTAATGAATGATGTTGGTAAGTTAGTTTCCATTAATGAGTTCATTATTGATTAATGTAAAATAATTTTTCAAACCTTATGAATGTTATAATTAAAATATGCTATTCATTTGTTTGAATCTCCACAGCTCAGTCCCTTTTTAAGACATTCTGTTCTGAAGAGAACATTCAATGTAACTCTACCAAGTTCCATCCTGATTAAGAGAGAAAACACTCCTACTATAGAA
>NW_012140636.1:20906-21648 GCF_000956105.1 Propithecus coquereli | reverse complement strand
TAATTCCCAGCACCCATGTTCCTAGGCGGTAACCTTTTTATGATCCTGACAGGAAGTCAGGGATATTCACTAGATTCCCTCCTCAAATTTTTTTTTCCTAAGCCCATGAAACTGCCAGATACTCGGTGCATCTGCGCGGATCTTTAACTGCCACTTTTGACTCTATTTCTTATCCTCTTTGCGCTACACCAAATATAATTTTGCATATATCTTGAGGAGAAAAATGATACAATGCCAGAATTCCTTCAGTGTTCTTCTCTTTCCTTTGTAATTTGGTCTCTTCAAGTCCTACTTTCTTGAACTTGAACTACAAATTTTGTCTCTACAAACCCAAAGGCCAAATCTAAGCTTAGATTTCTACTCACTTTGTGGCTGTCTTCTTCGTCCTTGGGCCTTGTGCTATTTAGGAACTGTATATTCCTCAAGGGGAATGTAAAGCTTACCTCAGTGTTGTGCCCATCTCACTTTTCTCATCAGGTTCCTGGCTTTTCAAGACTTGGTTATTTATTTAGTTTTCCATTCACTTAAATAGATTGAAACAGAAATAAATTCTCTAATTTTTCTCAGTGACATGGTCTTCAACCATTTACTCTTTGCCCGTATCTGAAATTCTTTCTTTACCAGTTTGTCAAGCTCTTTTTCCTTTCGGCTTTCCAACATTTCCTGAAATCCTATATTTTCAATGAACATTTACAACTAAGAAGGAATGTCTCCTAGACAGGATATATCCTGACATATAACT
>NW_012140636.1:18918-20856 GCF_000956105.1 Propithecus coquereli | reverse complement strand
CACTTTTCCAGCATGGGATTGTGCTTCTTCAGAGCTGGGTTTCACATTTTTGTAAGAGTTTATCTAATTCCCAGCACCCATGTTCCTAGGCGGTAACCTTTTTATGATCCTGACAGGAAGTCAGGGATATTCACTAGATTCCCTCCTCAAATTTTTTTTCCTACTGCTCGTGAAACTGCCAAATACTCTGTGCATCTGTGCAGATCTTTAACTGCCACTTTTGACTCTATTTCTTATCCTCTTTGCTCTACACCAAATATAATTTGGCATATATCTTGAGGAGAAAAATGATACAATGCCAGAATTCCTTCAGTGTTCTTCTCTTTCCTTTGTAATTTAGTCTCTTCAAGTCCTACTTTCTTGAACTTGAACTACAAATTTTGTCTCTACAAACCCAAAGGCCAAATCTAAGCTCAGATTTCTACTCACTTTGTGGCTGTCTTCTTCGTCCTTTGGCCTTGTGCTATTTAGGAACTGTATATTCCTCAAGGGGAACGTAAAGCTCACCTCAGTGTTGTGCCCATCTCACTTTTCTCATCAGGTTCCTGGCTTTTCAAGACCTGCTTATTTATTTAGTTTTCCATTCACTTAAATAGATTCAAACAGAAATAAATTCTCTAATTTTTCTCAGTGACATGGTCTTCAACAATTTACTCTTTGCCCGTATCTGAAATTCTTTCTTTACCAGTTTATCAAGCTCTTTTTCCTTTTGGCTTTCCAACATTTCCTGAAATCCTATATTTTCAATGAACATTTACAACTAAGAAGGAATGTCTCCTAGACAGGATATATCCTGACATATAACTACTCATCATTCTATTAAAAGTACATATTCTTTTCAAAAAATATATTCATTTATTAAACTTACTCGCAGATTTATTTCTTTGAGGATTATTATTGTCACACATAAAGAATATATTAAGGTTATAGTTCAATTATTTATTTTTACATGATATTACACAAAAATAAGTTCTTCAAAAATGCTTTAGTGTTCCAGCATGCTCACCCACATTCTAAACCCTCTGTGAAATAAGCCTTCATCACGCAGAGCCAGACTAGCCCCCTGTTTAACTTTAGCATTATGGGTAGATAAAAAGATTTCATTCCATCTTTTTTGTTTATACACCATCCTAATATTACCACTGAAGACCCTCAAAAACCTACCAGATTTGCATTCAGAATCATTCTGTATTCAGTAAATATAGTGTTATTTGGAGGCTGCCTCCTTTAATTAACTTTCATTAAAAATAATTTTATTCCACAATTAGAGAGAAATTTAATGCTTGGCTGAGCTACTACACTAACTCTAAAAAAAATGCGTGACTTAGCATGTTCAAATGGCTGTTATCAACTCTACTTATGTTTGTGTGAAGGGAGAACAAGCCAGATAACAGAAGAGTGTTGGATGATTAAAAATGGGGAGTTACCACATGAATAAGAAAAGTATGTCAAATCGTAAGGGTGATGTCACCAGAACAAATTCTCTGGACTTCCCAGGTTTACTTTGTCAAGCCATGTTTTATTCAACTATTTCTGGTCATAATGGAAATCCAGCATAAAATATTTTTGTTATATGTGGTCTCACATACATGAAGCTTAGTGAAAAATTGATATTTCACCTAAGATAAGATCTTGTAGAGCCTCTTATGTGTTACAAGTTCATTTTATAACTAATTTTTATAATAAAAGAGCTTCATTCTCAAAATATTTAGCAGTGGAAAAATCAATGTATTAAATTATGTTGTGAAAGATTTAGCAATTCTTTTGGTTTCTATTACTTTTTTGTTCTGGCAGTTGACACTCATCTTATTAGATTCACTGTTACTATGATATAACATCTAAACAATTGCAGGTATAATATATACTTTCCTAGATATATACTTTCCTAGGTATAATATATACTTTCCTTTGACTTTTAACTAGTCAAATCTCCTGCTG
>NW_012140636.1:16725-18868 GCF_000956105.1 Propithecus coquereli | reverse complement strand
GAATGGGAAAAAATATTCCCAAGGTATACATCCAATAAAGGACTAATAACCAGAATCTACAAAGAACTCAAGCAAATCAGCAAGAAAAAAATCAAACAACCCCATTAAAAAGTGGGCAAAAGAGGTAGCCAAGATGGCCAACTAGAAACAGCTTGTTGGACGTTTTGGCAGAAGAGTAGAGGGTTGGACTGAGGAGAGTGACGAACAATTACTGCTCAGATGGGGACCATGGGGAGAGACAGCAGGGGAGTCTGGGGACGCCACCAAGAGGAGCTGGGAAGCTGAGAGAGAAGAAGATAGAAAAGAGAGAACAGTGGCATAAACCAAATCCAGGGAGGCCTGGAGCCCAGTGAAGAGTAAGAGAGGCTCCTCTCGCCCACCTGGGTGCCTCAGGCCAGCATTGGGACACAGGGCTCTCATCCCACGGGGAGAGCAACAGGGGGTCACAGAGCCAGTATTCCTGCATCCCGATGCCTCCTCCGTTGCATCTCCTCCATTCCTGGCATCCCAGAATGTAATTTTGGCTCAAGCCGGATTGTAGCTGCCTCCGGCCTCCTCCTAGCAACCACGAAAGTGCTCCACATGAGAGGCTTGTCTCCCCGCAATGGGGGCACATTCCTAGCAGAACCTGCCGGCGAGAGTGAAGCTGCAGCGCTGGCGGCTGGGACGGGTGGGCAGGACCCAGTGCCCCCGGACACGAGAGCGGTGCAGGGAGACTGCAGCCCCTCCCCCCACCGTAGCGCCCCTGGAGTGCTCGGTGCTGAGACAAATGCTTTTCAGCACTCAGGGGCGCATTCCCGCCCAAGCTGGCGGGACAACTGCGCTTTGTGATCTTCCTGCGCACAGGTGTTTGGCGCATTCACCCGCTGGTGGCTCAGACAGGCGGCCAAACCTGGTGCTCCCTCAGTCATGGGAGCAGGGCAGGGAGACAGAGGAGAGAAGTCACAGTTCCAGGCTCTGGTGGCACGAGAGGCCTCATAGCCATACCCAGTGGGCGGGTGGGGAGAAGCACGAGGGCGGAAGAGAGGGCCGTGAGCACGCCTCATCCCCCGTCCCTCCCTGGAGAATACCATAGTGGGGAAGGCTGCAGTACTGGGTCTGAATTAGCATAGCCCCTGGTTCCCATGGCAACTGAATGCCTCAGGCACCCAGGCTGAGCGGGAGAAGCGGCCCCTCCCACCACGCACTTCACTAGGGATTGCAGCTTGATCCAAGAGACTCATGAGCTACCTCTACTCCCACAGTGGGAGCATTCCCCTGGCAGAGACCTCTGTGGATAGAAAGGCCTATCTCCATTGCCTTGGGGTCTAGTGGTGGAAAAGGGGTGCACAATTAGAGATTCCCCTACCCTCCAGCATCAGTGGAGATGCATGCCAGTGGGTCAAGCACACGAACTGTGGGGTAGCTCAAGAGCCGGTCTTGGATGGAGAGGGAACATTCATGGAATGATCAGAGGGGAGAGTGCTGTGGATTTCCAGGGAACAAATAGGGAGGGCGCACCTCCACCCCTCAGAGAAACAGGGCTACTGGACAGGATGGGAAAAGCCTGGCTGGGGGCCTTAGCAATCACATGATTTACAGATTCAATGTAATTCCCATTAAAATACCAATGTTAGTTTTCACAGACCTATAAAAAATAGTTCTGTGCTTCATATAAAACCAGAAAAGACCCTGAATAGCCAATGCAACCTTATGCAATAAGAACAAACTGGGAGGCGTCACTCTACCAGACTTCAAGCTATACTACAGGCTATATAGTAACCAAAACAGCATGGTACTGGCACAAAAAGAGACGCAGGTCTTGGATCACAACAGAGAACTCAGATATGAATACATCCTCCTATTGCCATCCGATCTTTGACAAAGCAGCCAAAACCATACACTGGGGAAAATAATCCCCATTCAATAAATTGTGATGAGAAAATTGGATGGTAACATGTAGAAGGCTGAAACAGAATCTGCACATCTCACCACTCACAAAAATGAATTCACAATGGATAACAGACTTAAAACTAAGACGTGGAACTATAAGAATTCTAGAAGAAAATGTTGGGCAAACTCTTATAGATATTGGCCTATGCAAAGAATTTATGAAGAAGACCCCAAAAGCAATCATAGCCATGAAAAAATAAATAAATGGGAC
>NW_012140636.1:12388-13195 GCF_000956105.1 Propithecus coquereli | reverse complement strand
AACCTACATATTGGAGGAGGATGAATAAACTTAAATATTAAATCCTAAAACTTTTGCAGTTAATGCTCTACTTGTAACATGGTCTTGAAAAAAAATCAGTCAGAGATAAGGATTTATATCAATGGTTGTTAATGTTTGGGGAGGAGCACAGCCCCTTTGGAATTTTGATAAAAGCTATAAAAGATATGGAAACTTCATTGATAAAAGTAGATTTATGTAGATAATCTAAATTTAACATAATTTCAAAGGATTCAAGTACTCCTGAAATTTTTCAATATATTCTGATTTAAGATAAATCATTTCAATCATTTCAATCATTAATTGAAAATATCTCCATTAACATATCTAACATTAATCATTCAAATTTGGAACAATAAAACCCAAAATAAATGGTCAACAACTATTTTCTCTTCCATTGGATTGGATGAATTGAATTGAATTGGATTGCAAAAACATCACAGAACAGGTGGTTGATGGAGAGGAGACTTTGAACTCATGACCTAGCTACAGAATCCTAAGTAAGTTACTTAATCACCTTGTTCTTTGTTCTATGGCTGGAAAATAAAGCAGTTGGTGTGCTAGATCAGTAGTTCTCAAACAGAGGGGCTGCTTCAAAATCATCAAATGAGTTGATAAAATAATGCAACTTCCCAATATCTAACAACTCCCTACTTAGTATGGTCTGTACTCTTGGATGGTGTGCTGGAATGTGAATTTTCCTCCAAGTGTTTATCTGATTTAGTTATGATCCTCAAGATTTCTAATATCTCTATAATATTTCTTTCAGGAATTACCTTTATATATATC
>NW_012140636.1:10148-10683 GCF_000956105.1 Propithecus coquereli | reverse complement strand
CAATAATTCTAATTAGTGGAATTTATCCTACAGATACACTTAGAGATGTATAAAATGACATATGAACAAGAGTTGTTTGTAAGAATAAAAAAGTGTAAATCGCATCAATGCAGTTTATAAGAGTAAAATATAGAGTATCTTTCAATTGAGAGCTAGTTAAATAAATAGTCATACACATCCATGCAAAGCAGCTATAAAAAATGTGCAATCTCACTAGATATCATATATGGAAAAACTTCCAAGATACATTATGTTAAAAAAAGTTTAGAAGAACATATATAGCATGCTACCTTTTGTGTAAAATGAGGGAGGAGGATCTATATCCATATTTGCTTGAACGTACATAAAGAAACTGTGGAAAGATGTATGAGACACTAGGAACAGTGGATACCTATGTGGGAGAACAAATCTGAGAACTGGGAAGACAAGAAATGAGGGAAACTTGTCATCGTATAACTTTATACTTTCGGTTTTCGAACCATGTAGATCTATTCAAAACATTCGATTTAATAAAAAGATGAAAATAAAAAAATGA
>NW_012140636.1:9020-9336 GCF_000956105.1 Propithecus coquereli | reverse complement strand
GAACCAGAGATTTCAGGCAGACAATGATTTAACCATACTCTGAGAATGTATCATGCTGGACTCAGCAAGTGCTTCAAATTAGAAAGGTTGAAAGGCATGGCTAATTTCTACAACTTTGACCAAAAAAATGTGTAAAAATACTAAACAGCTGCCTTTTTTAGTTCCAGTATTAATACAACTAAAACAATGTTGTACTGATCCATCAATATTTTTCATGCCCAGCTTTTCAGATTATGTACAAATCATCATTTATACCTATAATAAAATGGCCCATTAAGCTACTTCATGTGCAAGTAGTGCATGAATGAAGGTTTTG
>NW_012140636.1:5642-7325 GCF_000956105.1 Propithecus coquereli | reverse complement strand
TGTTTAGAATCTTTGCAAGTTTCAAAAAGATATTTCCTCTTTGAAAGAAGAACAAACAATTTTGAAGATGAAACAAGTTGAGACAAAGAAAACTCGAAAGCTAAACTAAAAGTTAAAAAAAAACCGGATAGTCAAACTACATGCCATGTTATTGATAATAAGGAAATTTAACAATTCATAAAATTAAATTGATGGTGTAAAAGTTCAGCTTCAGTACCACAGAATTCACAGGAAAACAGTAGTAATAAAAATAATGATTAAGTTAGGTTGCTCAGGGGATCCCAATCACATTCCTAACCATGTTTGTGGAGATCAGTCCACGGCAATTAACTCTAGGAAAATGAGACGATTCCCCGTTTTTCAGAAGTTTAGAACCAGAGATTTCAGGCAGACAATGATTTAACCATACTCTGAGAATGTATCATGCTGGACTCAGCAAGTGCTTCAAATTAGAAAGGTTGAAAGGGATGGCTAATTTCTACAACTTTGACCAAAAAAATGTGTAAAAATACTAAACAGCTGCCCTTTTTAGTTCCAGTATTAATACAACTAAAACAATGTTGTACTGATCCATCAATATTTTTCATGCCCAGCTTTTCAGATTATGTACAAACCATCATTTATACCTATAATAAAATGGCCCATTAAGCTACTTCATGTGCAAGTAGTGCATGAATGAAGGTTTTGTGTTGTTTTCAAAAGGAAGGTGACTGTGGTTTGGTTGTGTGACTGTGAAAAGTTTTGGTATCTCCTTGTAGTACAAACTTGCTGTTGTTAACCAAACCAGTTTCTCTTTTCACCTGACAGTTATCTGAAGAAATATGATTGAGTTATGGCCAATGAAGCATGAGCAGAAATGACATATAACACTTCCAGCATTAGCCCATAAATAACCTCCCATTAATGGTCCATTCTATTTTCACCTTGTACAGCTGGATACAAAGGAATTCAATGCAGAACACTAATGAAGCACTGAGAAGCCAGATGATGGAAAGAGCTGGATCTTGAATGACCATTTGGATCACCCACACAGCACTTTACAAGAATAAGAAGTAAACTTCTTAAGCCACTAAGGTTGAGAATGTATTGGTCATAGCATGACCTTAACTAGTGTATTTTAGATACTTCCATACTTCCATAACAGAATAGGTCTCTCCACAGGTAAGACATCCAAGCTCAGATGGTGGCCTTTGCCTGAAGGAATCAGACATTGTAAACAAAGGGATGATATTCTAGTAGACTAGAAACCAGATTAGTCATCAGGTTAGAGCCCTCTGCCTCAGAACCAAGTGTTGGATTGAAAAATAACTGTTTCGAAGTGCATTACATAGGTTGCAACACCTTTGCATTTATTCACTGGAAAAATAATTTGGCATCTAAAGTGTGCAGGTCATATGTCTTCTGTAATTTTCCTGATTGAAATTAGCTGAATGTGTCTTCTTTCACCTTCAAAAGACAGTTAACTAAAAACCAATTTGTAAGCATCTAAAAAGATGTTCAAACTCTCTCATTATAAAAGAAATGAAATTTAAAACAACTTGAGATAGGACTTTTCACCTTTCAGAATATAAAAAAATTCAAAAGCATAATACATACTCAGTAGAATAGATTCTAAGAAAGAGTCAATCTCATATAATGCTGGTAGACGTGTACATTTCTGTGACCCTTAGGAAGGTCAGTTGG
>NW_012140636.1:2984-3876 GCF_000956105.1 Propithecus coquereli | reverse complement strand
CAAAGAAGTTACGAGACTTGCGTATTGAAAACTAGAAAACATTGCTGAAAGATATTAAAGATGACTAAATGATAAATGGAAAAATATCCTGTATTAATGAATTCAGCAAAGTTTCGAGATATAAGATCAACATGCAAAAAGCAGTTGTATTTCTATATACTAGCAATGAGCAATCCAAAAAAGAGAAATTAAGAAAACGATTCCATTTACAATAACCTAAGAACAATGAATACATAGGAATATATTAAACAAAGAAGTTACGAGACTTGCATATTGAAAACTAGAAAACACTGCTGAAAGATATTGAAGATGACTAAATAATAAATGGAAAAATATCCTGTATTCATGGATTGGAAGGCTTAATATTGTTAAAATAGAAATATTCTCTAAAACAACATACATATTAACACAATACCTATCAAACTCTCAATGATCTTTGTTTTTTTTTTTTGCAATAATAGAAAAGCTGATTCTAAAATTCGTATGAAATTGTAGGAGACTTCAAATAGCCAAAGCAATCTTGAAAAAGAAGAATAAAGTTGGAGGACTTCATTTATCAATTTCAAAACTTACTACAAAGCTACAGTAATCAAAACAGTGCAGTATTGACTTTTGACCAGGGTGCTAAGACCATTTAATGAGAAAGAGTAGTCTGAAATAGTGCTGGGACAATTATTGCATATTCTCATGTAAAAGAAGAAATTAATCCATTTCCTCATACCATATATAAATGTTAATTCAAATTGGAACAAAGACCTAACTGTAAGAGCTAAAAGTGTAAACTCTTAGAAGAAAACAAGTAAATCTTCATGACCTTGTATTTCAATGGTTTCTTAGATACAGCACTGAAAATGCAAGCAATAAAAGAAAAAATAAATTGGACTTCATCAAA
>NW_012140636.1:0-1016 GCF_000956105.1 Propithecus coquereli | reverse complement strand
GAGTAGGTAAAATAGGCTTATTGGAATAAATAAATACCAAGACACAGTTTGATCTTATCATTAAATGGCAAAGTAGAAATAGTAATTTTTTTCAAATTCATATAGATTTTTAGATAAAATTATACTAAGTAATGAACAATTTGCTCTTTTAATTTTTTTTCTAATCACTTCCTGGCCCCTATACCCCCCTCCACTCATGCTTCTAACTGCATTCCCTTGTCAAAATAGGGGAAAATAGTGAAGAGTATTTGTCCTTAGTCCTTCTGATACAGTTTTAGAGTCAATGTTACGTTACAATGTATTCCATTTTACTTTTGCAGGTATCTCTAACTCTGAATAGCTAAAATTCTAACACACTGTACACAGTTTGTACCTAACTTTCTTTGTACCTTTAAGTTTTTTGACAGATGGCTGCTGCCAAGAATCAGCTTGGGTGGGGAGTGGAAGTTCCAAGAAATATACGACTTTGCATGCATAGCTGATATCCCTTAGGTTTATCCCTGTACCGCACATGATGAACAGAGACCCGAGCCAGAGCTCCCGCCTGCTGGGATGTCCCTCACCAGTGATGGCTTTGTCTCTTGACTGAGTCCCAGTTCCCTAGTCTGTAAATCAGACATAATTGTATTTGTCATCCCCTCTCCTTCACCAGGGGATTTTAAGCATTGCAAAACCACATAGTGCTTGACAATATAAAATGCTATGGTAATGGTTAAAATGAAGAATGACCTTGTCCTGCCAATAAGTAATCTACTCTCAGGGAGCTAGTTAGGCATCTGGGATGTGAATTAACTCTCTCCTGTCATCAGGGAAGCATTTTAGCTGAGGGCTGGAGGGCATGAAAAAATATATTATTTCCATGTGAGGCCACAGAACTTCTGCCCCTCCCACTATGCCTACATTTTATAACTCACAATTTACAAGGAGATATTAGACACTCTTGTAAAATTCTATAAATTAAATCTGAAAAATTATTCTAGTATTATAAATAATTATAGAGGAAGCCTCCAATGTTT
>NW_012140635.1:2829-3211 GCF_000956105.1 Propithecus coquereli | reverse complement strand
CCACCCCCGTTGCTAATCACCAGCTTTTTAATTTCCTCTCCTGGCCTCAGGCTGTCAGCCTGTTATTAACTCCTGGGGAGATATCCTAGCTGGGAGCCCGGAGCCAGCAGAGGTGGGGAAGGGTCCTCCCTTGCTAGAGCCCCTCCCGCAGGCTGAGGACTGCACCCACCCTGCGTGCTGCATCCCCGCTCCACTCACACCCTACCCGATCCATCCCCAAGGTAAGACGTTTGCAGCTGGAGAGCCATGGTCCTCACTGCAGCCAACCTCCCGGCTGTGTGACCTCAGGAGAGGGGCTTAACCTCTCTGAGTTTCAAGATCCACAGCTATAAACAGACACCTTCTCCACGCTGTGGAATTTGGACTTGTATACAGTCAGGGT
>NW_012140635.1:0-1282 GCF_000956105.1 Propithecus coquereli | reverse complement strand
GTGCTGATGGCAGATGTGTTAGTTTGCTGGGGCTGCCGTGACAAGGTACCACGGGACAGGCAGCTTAAACAACAGAAATTAATTTCCTCGCGGCTGTGAAGGCTGCAAGTCCAAGATCAAGGTGTCCCCAGGGTTGGTTCCTTCCGAGGTTCGTGAGAGAAGGGTCTGCCCCAGGCCACCCTCCTTGGCTTTCAGATCATCTCCCTGTGACTTCGCATGACCTTCGTTTAGTATGTCTGTCCAAATCTCCTCCTCTTAGTAGGACACCAGCCGTATTGGACTAGGGCCCGCCCTAACGACCTCATTGTAACTTAGTCACCTCTGACAAGATCTTCTCTCCAAACATGAGCACAGTCTGAGGTCCTCGGGGTAAAGGTTTCAGCACAGGAACTTTGAGTTGGGGGGACACAGCCCAACCCATGACGGTGGGTAAGGTGACACTTTGCAGGATCAGCTTCCCAAGGGTGGTAGAGGCATTTCAAGGGAAAGCAATGGAAGAAGGTTAAGGCATCCAAGAAAGTGGGAGTTGGGCATGTCTTTGAGGCCAGAGGGGTAAACTGAGGCTCTGAGGGGTGGTGCCACCCTGAAGGGCACCTACGAGTTGGTGACAGAGCTAGAACTTTCCAAGGTTGGTGCACCCCTGCCCCTGCCACCCACCATCACATGCTCTGAGAGAAAGCTGAGGATTTGCCTTGTGTACTGAGGAGGCTCACGGCTTCCTTTGTGGACAGAGCAGATGGGACCTGGCGGCCTTTGCACTCACCACGGAGGAGGACACAGGCAGGTGGCAGGGCCCTTGTGTCAGAGCCACTCTGGATGGCAACAGCAGATGGCCGCCTCTGAAGAGCAGGAGAATGTTGGCAGGAGGGCTACAGCCTGCTTAAGAGAGGACTGGCCACCGTGTGGAGGGTTGTCAGCTGCGTCAGCACTGACCCCAAAACCTATTCCAGACCGTGGGCCACCTGGGTAGGCAGTCTGGA
This sequence comes from Propithecus coquereli, assembly GCF_000956105.1. NCBI lineage: Eukaryota > Metazoa > Chordata > Mammalia > Primates > Indriidae > Propithecus > Propithecus coquereli. Next base: position 302 of record NW_012140635.1, on the reverse strand, counting down.
CCACAACTCAGAACAGAGGAGCAGTCCCCTTGGCTGGCCAGTCCGGTGAGCCAAACATTCTTGTGCGGGGTTGGAAACCATTGCTTGCAGGCCAGATCTGGCCCTCTGCTTGTTTTTGTAAGTAAAGTTTTATTGGAACATGGCCACGCCCATTCACTGACATATGGTCTATGGCTGCTTTCACACCATAAGAGCCGAGTTGAGTCGTTGACACCGAGACCATATGGCCTGCCAAGCAGGAAATATTTACTCTTTAGATATTTACAGAAAAGATTTACCTACCTGTGCTCCTGTGCTTTGGA
>NW_012140634.1:11606-11976 GCF_000956105.1 Propithecus coquereli | reverse complement strand
AGCCCAAGAGTTTGAGGTTGCTGTGAGCTAGGCTGACGCCACAGCACTCTAGCCAGGGCAACAGAGTGAGACTTTGTCTCAAAAAAAAAAAAAAAGACACACTTCAGATTCTAAGATACAAACAGCTTCTAAAGAAAAGAATGGGAAAAGATATACCATGTAAATGGCAACCATAAAGAGAGCTAGAGTAGCTATACTTTTAATTAATATTCTTGTATACCACGTACCTTTTTTTCCATGTGTAACTCTTTTAATAAGAGATAAAACTCTTAAACTATGCCAATCATAGAGGGAAAGAAAAAGTGTCAAAGGAAAGAAAAAGCATCAAGGACCAAAGTAAAGAGAAAAGAAGTGAATGATCACCTCAATT
>NW_012140634.1:0-681 GCF_000956105.1 Propithecus coquereli | reverse complement strand
ATCATCAATGAATATAAAAGCCACTGAAAAAACATAACTGGACAACAGGTTATTCATACTGTCTCAGAGTTTACTCTGATTACTTTTATTACAAAGAGAAAAAGTACTTTATGATGGAGAAGGCTGGTTCAATCTTAGTGTCACCAATAATGAGATATATTGGCATTATGGGCTTCATTCTCATGTATAAAGGTATTAAGGGTTTGGTATTCTTTTATAGAGACAGAATACGACCCCAGCTATCAAGGAACGCACAATCTAGTGAGGTCACAGATGAAAAAACAATTTCAGCAGAGTATACCACGTGACGTGATGGAGATAAGAAAGGGAAGTAGGGTAACTTCCATAACTTCTGTTTCTTGTTTGAGAGACCATTGGACAGCTGTGCTTGCTGTTGTCACCAAACTAGAAAAAATTCAAGGGAAAGAGACTTAGAAAAGGTGGTAATGAATTATGTTTAAGACATCTGGCATAGCTGTGCTGTGGCCAACAAGGAGTATACATCCATATGCCCACATGCATGTGTACAGATGTACACACACACCTCTGGTGAACAGAAAGAAAAAAAAGGATATTGAAAATGATTTGGGAGTCCTAGGTGTAGGTAGTAATTGAAATCAGTGTAGATGAGACAGCTAAGGAAAGTGAAGATAGAAAAATACCAAAGCTACAAAATAAAGG
>NW_012140633.1:10548-12652 GCF_000956105.1 Propithecus coquereli | reverse complement strand
ACTGAAGGCAGAAAAATAAGAAAGAAAGAAAGAAAGAAAGAAAGAAAGAAAGAAAGAAAGAAAGAAAGAAAGAAAGAAAGAAAGAAAGAAAAATAAGCTCGGGAGGAGCCAAGATGGCGGACTAGAAAAGCCGCCAGTCAGAGAGTCTCTGCAAAAAAGATAGATTTTAGAAGAAAGTAAAAAAAACAAACGAGCAGAGAAACATAGATCAGGTGACTGTCAGAAGGAAGAGTGCCTGAAACTACAGGAGGGTCCATGGGAAGACGTTGCGGAGCAGAACTGGAAGGAGAAAGGTCCCCAAGAGGCTTGGAGACCAGTGACAAGGGCAGGTCGAACAGATAACTTTCCCCTCACTTGCATCTTGGACTGTTGGTAGGCTCTTGAGCGGTTGGAGAGATCTGCCATCACAAACACAGAGACAGCTGCCGCCAGTGAGCGGTGGCCTCTTGCGGACATGGCACCGGCCTCCCAGCTCCCTGGGGGCACCTCCCTGAGCGCAGATCCGAGCCTATCGGCAGACGCCATAATGCTTCATTCTCTCCTTCTCCCTCCCTACCCATGGGTGCCCAGAAAGACAATTTAGCCATCACACGGAGGCATCTCCAAGGAATGGGACCTTTCCCTTTGGGGCCCTACAGCAGACTGAGGGGTACTCAGACTGTGAGCTCTCTACCTGCCAGCTCTCCCAGGTGCTGCTTGCCTGTTGACTCCAGAAGAGTGGGGCAAATCCCGAGGTGGAGTGTAATCTATTCAGCTTGAGCACCTGGTAGGTGATTAAAGACCAGTACCCCTCGCCCTGGCATGGTCAGGGATTGATCTTCATGGCCCAGGGAACAAGCCTGCAGACCAGACCCCGTACACCCAGGTCACGATCACACTGCCCAGGAGCACAGAAGGGAGATCTGTGAAAGAGTCTACTGAAGAGTGTGTGCCTTCAGGGGCAGATCAGAGTGCCTGAGCAGCAACCCTCCTCCCAAGAGAGGGCTGTGCACCCAGCTCAGGCTGCGATCCTGTGCAGGGAACCTCCAAGCCTATGTCACAGCCAGCGGAGTTCCATGGGCCTGAAGTCCTGACTGCTGGCAGAGGCCTGGGAGAGTCCACAGAGAGGGAGAGGGTGGAGGGGAGCCAGACATGCTCCAGAGTGCGGGTCTTGGACAGACCCACCCCCCAAGACCAGACTTTTCAGCTGAATGGAGTCATTTCAGCCCCTCCCAGCAACTAGCACAGAAGCAAAGAACAGACGTTTGACCCCTGCTAACAGCATCTGTGGAGCCTGAGGGCAGGCTTATCCAACCCAGCCCGACCCAGACTCACTCCCGGACCTGCCCCAATTGAGCTGGAAAATAAAGACGCACCTGGAAGTCCCAGGGCCCCACCCACCACCCGAGACACAAGAGGGCCTCTCCAGAGGAACAAGAGCTGGCTACAGGATCCAAAAACAGCATTACAGCTTGCTCCTCCCAGCAAGTGCCACCTTCTGACAGGGAAGTCATTCTGCACACCCTTTTACTGCATCCACTGATTCATTATAAAGGGTGTGGTTGAATATCATCAACAAACACCAACTATTGGCTCAGAGACTAAACAGGACATGTCATTATCCAAACGAAAATCTAAAGGCAAGAAGGAACAACTGATCCAGATGGGAAGGAACCAGTGAAAGAACTCTGCAAGTATGAAAAATCAGACAGAATGCACACCCGCAAAGAGGAACAACAACTTGCTAGAAATTGACATTAACCAAACTCAGAACACTAAAATGACAGAAGAAGAATTTCAAATATGGATTGTAAGAAAACTCAATGATATGCAAGAAAAAAATGGATAACCAACACAAAGAAATCACAAAACAAATCCAGGACTTGGAAGAAAAAGTCACTAAAGAAATTGAAATATTAAAGAAAAATCCAACCAATCTACTGGGAAGGAAGGACTTGTTCAGGGAACTACTAAACACCATGGAAAGCCTCAAGAACAGGGTAGATCAATCAGAAGAAAGGATCTCAGAGATTGAAGACAACTCCTTCCAATTAACCAAGTCAGTCACAGAGATACAGGTGAAAATTAAGAGAAAAGAAATAAGCTTACGAGAAATGTGGGATTA
>NW_012140633.1:0-338 GCF_000956105.1 Propithecus coquereli | reverse complement strand
AACTTTTCAAAAGAAGACAGAATAATGGTCAAAAAACATGAAAAAATGCTCAACATCTCTAATCATCAGGGAAATGCAAATCAAAACCACAATGATGTATCACCTAATTCCAGTGAGACTGGTCTTTATCAAAAAGTCCCAAAAGAATAAATGTTGGCTTGGATACGGAGAGATAGAAACACTCATACACTGCTGGTGAGACTGCAAACTATTACAACTTCTGTGGAAAGCAATATGGAGATACCTTAAAGAGATACAGGTAGAATTACCATTTGATCCAGCAATCCCATTACTGGGCATCTACCCAAAATAACAAAAGTCAGTCTATGAAAAAGACA
>NW_012140632.1:2673-3010 GCF_000956105.1 Propithecus coquereli | reverse complement strand
TCAAGAAAATAATGTCCTCACTTTTATCCAATTCCGAGTTAAACAATTGGCTGCATCTCAGTCTTTCAGTTTTCCCAGAGTAGGTTTTGAACACACTAAAATTCATTAATTCAAGATATCTTAAAAAGGGAATCTTTTTTCTTGGTCTGGTCATTTGCATCTTTTGGAATTAAAACATATTCAACCAATAACTATGGTAAGAATTCATCAAATTCTCTCCATTTTTAAAAGCTTCATTATAAAGGGAGATATCATAAAGGGAGTCTGGATATAATTACAAAAACACTGGAAATTGCCAAGCAAATATATATATATTTTCTATATGTGGTTTGTAAGT
>NW_012140632.1:0-684 GCF_000956105.1 Propithecus coquereli | reverse complement strand
TTATATAGAATGTTACTTATATAATCAAAACCATAAAGTTGTGAATTTGAAGAGTCATTATATTTTGAATTATTTTCCTAATATTATAATTATAGATTATTTCTGCATTTTCACTGTTAGAAAATTTTCTACAATGATACACCATAAATATATTTTTTTCTTCCCCCAGCTCATCCTAAGATGGATTTCTAAAAGAAGAAATTCTTGGCCAAAGAATATATATAAACATTTTGAGGAATTTGATACCTATTGCATTGGATTAAGACTCAAAATGATCCTTTTAAGTTTAAATTAATATTTTACCAGTTTAATACTCTATGGAAACCACACACTAAATTCTGAACTATGGTTTTCTTGATGAATGAAGCATTGGCTGCTGGTGTATTCATTTCACAAAACAGTCTTTTCTGTAGCAGTTTTACCTATCTTTGAGTTGACCCACATATGTATACAAGCACACATATTTTGCATTCAAATAACTGTCTGAAAATGTCTTTTTCATTTAACTTGGCTTTTAGCAATTTACAAAGTATTATCTTTTCATCAACAATCTTCACTATAAAAAATGAAACAAAAACCAAGTAAATGATCAAGAAAATAATGTCCTCACTTTTATCCAATTCCGAGTTAAACAATTGGCTGCATCTCAGTCTTTCAGTTTTCCCAGAGTAGGTTTTGAACACA
>NW_012140631.1:11541-12981 GCF_000956105.1 Propithecus coquereli | reverse complement strand
ATAGCTAATCAGCAGAATTAGAGCTTTCAAACTAGGGCAGCCATAACTAGTGTGTGTGCATGTACATTTGTGTATGTAGCACATGCCTCTGCATGTGTTGAGAGCTTAGCTTGGGAGAAGAAAAGTTGGCAGTAATGAGCTGAACTTTAGATTTCCTCAATCACTTTCTCACTCAATACATGGCAGGCTCTTTCTGTACAATGATGATATTAAAATTATATTCCAGGGCTTCATAAGTAACCCAAAAGCTTGATTTATATTTCACAATTCAAAAAAATCCATAATGAAACAAATGCTATACACATTGGAAAACATTAAAGCCCAGATTTTAACATACTGGAGATCAATATCAGGACTGTGATCAAACCAACAATTGACTTAAGAATAAGTAAATAACATTAACATTAATTTTAATTATAAAATATATTTAATTATGTCCTATCGTTTTTCTCAGTTTTACATATTGAGCTTTTGTGTAATATCCCATTTGAAAGAATTGTTTCCTTTTGCAAATAATTTGAAACCCACTGCTTTACAACATAACTGAAAAAAAATTTAGTACTTTCATTGTACATGTGTCCAATGTTGGCAAATTCAAAATTCCCAAAGGTAGCTCTAACTGTGAAAAAGTTCTTTGTTATGTGTAGAAATCTTACTTACTTCCATTAGTATCTATTCATCCAAATCTGTTAGTCTTTCACTGACTCTACAGCAACAACAGAAAAAATTTACTTTCCTAAAACAGTGCTTGATGCCTAGTATACTCTTTCTCATAGGTCTTCAAATTTTCAAGATCTATAATGACTACTTATATGACACCAAACGGCACAGACATTAGAATTGTACTTTTTAAATCAACATAGTAATTCTACATGAAACAAAAACATCTATTCCGTAACTCTGACATTTTTCCATGTTCTGATATCTAGCAGCAGATATACTTAATGTGCAGTAGGTACTCAATAGTGGGTGCCCATGATGATGATGCAATTATAACATGAGTAATTAAAATCCAACCCACCACCACCAAGAACACCAGCATTCATGTGTTTATGTACAGCTTTAGTTAGGCCCCTAATGAATGCAGAATTATAGATATTTATGTCTTATATTCTACTAGACATTCTTTTTTCAAATATAAGACATAGTCCAAGGGGATAAAATTTTCCTTTTTGATGAGTTGAAGTGCACGACAAATATAAATATGCATGAAAAGCTAGCTTTCCCAGAACACTGGAATTTGACATTTGAACAATACCATCAACATATTCAGTGATATTAAATAACATGGTATGTTTAAGGAAATAAATCTTCTCAAGATGGCCAAGAGATTAACAATAAGCAATAATAAATTTGATTAATATTACCAGAAGTCCTTATCATGTCCAATAAGTACACAGATATTATATATTTTAAAGGTAATTCAAACATAGGGACTTA
>NW_012140631.1:0-306 GCF_000956105.1 Propithecus coquereli | reverse complement strand
AATCACATTGGCCATTGTTAGGTGACACCTGAAGTCCAGTGCTCATGATTCAACAGAATCATATAGAGTCATAAAATGTCAAGGCTTATATGGTTAGCAACAACAGAAAAAATTTACTTTCCTAAAACAGTGCTTGATGCCTAGTATACTCTCTTTCTCATAGGTCTTCAAATTTTCAAGATCTATAATGACTACTTATATGACACCAAATGGCACAGACATTAGAATTGTACTTTTTAAATCAACATAGTAATTCTACATGAAACAAAAACATCTATTCCGTAACTCTGACATTTTTCCATGTTC